>NC_135761.1:57958956-57992567 GCF_052425735.1 Oculina patagonica | reverse complement strand
CATCTCTTCTCCTCATCAGATACAATCATCTTCAGTTTAGAAACTGTTGTCACAGGTTATAAATAATAAGGTAAATTTACATCTCAAGTGCTAGAAAAAGAAAAATAGGAAAAGAGGACTTTGAGTAAAGATATACAACTAAATTATTACTTGTGACCAATATGCATAGTTATTAGGGCTAGCCAGCCCACAAACATTCAGCAAAATTTGAAATATTACTCTGAACTAACCTTGCAAAAAGTGCTGCATTAACAAACTGGTGACTGTATTGAAATGATGACAAAGATTTGACTTGCGGTCATAAACTGAACTGTAAAGAAATGAAAAATATATATACAAAATATGTTTATGTTAAAGAAATAAAATTGGTGGGTGTTGGAGGTAACACAATCATTACATGCAAGTCATGTAGGGGTGAGTTGAAAACACTGACTCTCGGTCTGTAGGGTAGTCTGCAGACCGGGCTCAGTGTTTTCAACTCACCCGTCATATAGTATACTGTGAAAATAGGAATATTAGCAGTTGCAATCCCTTTTGTATGTCATACAACTACATACTGTAACTGAGAATATTAAATTTATATAAAAATACTGTAATTATTATAATTGCATATAAATTTGTTGTAGTAACAAACATTCCAGATGCAGGACCTGAATGTAGTTTTGAAATAAACTTAAAGAAATTGTAGTACATACCTGTACATGTTAACAAATTTGTGACTGTATTCAAACAGCCAAGAGTTGACTTGCAGGGCATAAACTAATTAATACTGTAAAGGAAAATTTACATAAATTAATTATTATAGTCATAATAATACAAGTCTGTATAACAACATTCTGTAGGATGCCTGAAAATTAAATGTAGCTCTGGACTGACCTTTAATAAATTAAAGTGCTGTGTTCAACCAACTGGAGACTGCATGATGGTAATTAGAATTGACTTACAGTACAGCTCATTAAAACTATATGGTGAAGATACAATAATAATTGTACTGTATTAATACTAACTAAAGGTAATTTCATTGAAAAAGAACTGCCCACATATTTCACTCAAACTTTGCCTATTGGTTCTTTATCTAAAAGGAGCTTAATATTTGAATTAAAAGGGATTTGGGAGAAGGGGGGATCCCCATAGGAGCAAGAGTCTAAACCACATACATATCAGCTTCCAGGAATGTTTTATTTAAACCATTCACTAAACACTTTGTGAAAGGAGAAAAATATTAAGCAAGGAAAGAATATGAACATTTAAGTTACCGGTAATGTATGTTTTATAATGATAAAGGCATGCACTTTAATGAGGGGGGTGAATAGGGGTAGGCAAATCCGCCAGAATTTAATGACCGAATCCGTCGAACCGTTGTAATTTAATGACCGAATCCGTCGAACTGTTTAAAAAGGTCTAACTTTTGAATCCAAATTTGTTTTGTGTTAGCTAAGAAGCAATCAGCATTTTGCCATATTAACGATAAACTAAAAGAACTACCTCTAGATTAAAAATCTGTTGTTTATCCTACAATCCTACAATTTCCGTACTGCATGACTTGCGGTAAGCCTTGCGCATGACCAAAAAACAAAAGTAAAACAAAGCAAAGTATATCAGAGGATCGTTGAGATTCGCGATCTGAACTTTACAAGTATTACAAGCAAAATCCAAAATCCAAGCCCAAAAATTGGACGAAACTGCGATCAGCTACAATTGCAGGATCCGCAAATCCATTAAAAAATATGCTTTGAATCCGAAATCCGGGCAAAAATATTGTCAAAATCCGTCGATCCGTTTTCCTATTCACCCCCCTCTTTAATTTACAGTGGTTAAGTATGTTCCAAGCACTCATTGTTCTTGTGGTCACAATCATCTTTTTGTGAGTACTGGATAAGTTTATGTTTCCAGTGATCATATTATTCTTCTGCCAGAAAAAGGACTTTTATTTATTTTAAAAGGTGCATGATCACTACACTCAAAATAAATGAAAAAACTAATAGGTCACGATTTCTTTTATTAAGAAGACAACAATTTTAAAATCTATCCTGTGTGCCCAGCTGTAGAAAAAGCCCCAATTTTGTTTGTGTGAGCACTAACAATGACGTGTAAACTTCTGTGCAGCAAGGATGCATGTAATGCAATACACTTGTAACTATAAAGGGATCACTTTAATGATTATTATGTACAAAGTATGGTGATAAATAGCATATTTTGCAAGATCTGAAAATAACGCAGAACTTGTGAACTAACCTTTAAAAAATACCTGGGTAAGTAATCATACTCTGTCATTGGTTATTGTATCCAGATGTTGCAATCTGAATTGACTTGTAGGTTATCGGTTCTGGCAGATAAAGGGAAAAAATTCTTAGTAACAGAAAAAACCAATTTAATATTATTTTAAAACATACAAATTGTAAAGGCACAGAAAAAAATTAATACTGTTATATTTAATTTGAAGTTGAATTGTCATGTTAATTATATAGTAATACTGTGACCAAACAGATGGTACATGAAGATAAACCACCTGTAGGGCTAATAATTAAGCCCTTTTTTGAGTTGTCATTTTCCTCTGTTTTAAATTGAGTCTCCACCATGCACACCTTTCAGAGTATGGAAATGAGTTTTGACAACCGTGCCAGTAACATGTTTGTGCACTTGTTTTGAAGCAGAGAAAACAGGCACCACAGAATTGGCCTATTACCGCTGGGTTTGAGGTTTATTCCTCTCACATGCCATCAAACTAAAAGAACTTCCTCTACATTAGAAATGTTGTTGATCCTAATATCATACATTTTTCGTTCTGCGTGACATGCAGTAAATCTTGCATGTGACCAAAAAAACAAAAAGTAAAACAAAGCAAAGCATAATTTCTGATGATCCGAACTTTATTGCAAGCAAAATCCAAAATCTGGGTCCAAAAATTGGATAAAACCAGGATCCTCATCAATTGCAGGATCCGCAAATCCGTTAAAAATAATTGCTCTGAATCCAAAATCTGGGCAAAAATATTATTAAAATCTGTCAATTGATCCATTTTCCTATTCACCCCCCTCTGTTTGGTTTTGGATGGGTTACTAAAAGTCATTCGGTTACTTAATAATCAAACACTCAATCCTCTTTGTGCCCTTAATAATGCAATTTAAAGATCTCAGAGCCTCAATGTAATCTTTTCAACTGGAATAATTTACATGTACCCACTTATTGATTTACACGTACCTATTGGTTATATCTATTACTGGTACTTTCCCCTGATTGGTTTTCACTAATTGAGCACATTAGAGTACAAAAAGGACTATAAATCCATTTTATATCCACATCCCCACATGTAGATGAGGTATTATTTTGGGGCTTTGAAAGTCACGAGGAGGCTGCTGTGTTGGGATCATTAATTTAATCTTTTGAATTTTATAGTTAGTAGATCTGCCAATTCTCATACCTGCAGATCGAAAATATTGAACTCAGGTATACAGGCCAATTTCTCACACCTGCCTGACAATTTACATTTCTTACTCTTAAAACCCATTTAAGGAAATTCAATTCAATTTTGGTGAAAAATTATTCAGAAAAAGAGCATTAATGTGTTTAAGTCCATTTCCTACAGTTTGGCAATCATGTTTGAAAGTCAGAACATCTTTGGAAAATGTGGAGATGGCAATCTCACGCCTATGACTTGAGAGAAGTTGGCAGGTATATGGAAGGGTTAGGAAAAAATTTACTAGTAGCTCTTTTCTGAGGGTTTTTAAGAAAAATTAGGTAATAGTTATTTTCTGAGGGGGAGCTTTGTGCGGTGGATGGGGTCAGGGGGCGGGAGCCTGGGAGAAAGGGGCGATAAGTGGGAGATGAGAGGACGGGAAGCGGGATTCCAAAGGTGATGGGAACCAGGAGTAAGGGACTGGTCAATAAGTACCAGGGGGGTGGGCCGGAGCAATTGGAAAAGTGGTGGCTCGAAAATTTGTGTCCCACCCCTTCTTTCTGGCACAAAACTGACTGACCCATCCCTGAAAGGAGGTTGAAAATTACATGACCCACCCCCTTTGCTAAAAAATCAAGGGACCAATCATTTCTTTATCATCTGTTGGGGGTTGAAGGTTTTTGATTTGATTTCAGCTTTAAAGTGAAATTCCCTACATAAACATTTTCTCTGATGGACACTGCTGTTCCATGTACATCTTATTGTTAATATACCTGTTGAAGCCACAAATGTAATAATTGACCACAAATGTAATAATGCCCTCAAATGTAATAAGGTTTGACCACAAATGTAATAACGCCCTCAAATGTAATAAGTTTTGACCACAAATGTAATAACGCCCTCAAATATAATAAGGGTTTGACCACAAATGTAATAACACCTTTTAGTGTGTTAAGGGTAACAATGTAACAATGATTTCAAATGTAATGGGTTACAGGTATCAATTGGAATTAAGGATTGAAACAACTCATTTCAAATTAAAAGACCTACACTTGTGTAAGCTAATCAGGTTGCCCCATTTTTTTTTAATTTTTTCTTTGTGGAAAACAGCGCTGTTTACTGTTTTCACTAGATGTTGTATGCAAACAGAGTAATTCAAATGTTGAATTTCTAACGAGGCGCTGGGTTCTATAAATTCGGTAAAAAGCCCCGATGGCGCTATTTGGCACATAATGTCATAAATTGGTCTATATTTGACCAATTTATTTGAATTTTTGCCACCAAAAATGTCTTGAAAAGATCTGCATTTTGAAGACATAAAATTGTTCCTTCCCCTATTTGCGACTTGATCGATTGACCACCCCTGTAACTTTTGAAACTTTTTTCCTTATATTTATGTGAGATGCAACAAAACTGAAATTAACCATAACACTGATAGCTGCACAATAAACTATTGTTTAGGGGTATACCCACTAGACATGGAGATACATACATTTTTAAACATTCTTATTTACGTTTAAAAGCCATGTCTTCAAGGCCATAACATTCTTATTATTTGTTGACATGTTTTATGAACTATTCTGATCAATACCAAGTTTTCAAATGGTGTATCATACATGGACATCTGGTTAACATTAATTGATTTAGGAAAAAAACACCAGTCGCCTCGGGGCTTAATGGGTTAAGGAAGTACAGCACCTCCTCTTTCGGAGTTTGGAAAAGAGGATTTAATCTTTTGGGCCAAAATATCAGCAGCTATCCATTCATTCCATGCGGAAATTTTGATATGCCAGCCACGTGTTCATCACTTTTTATGTTGCCATGGCAATGCCATTATTACAAGACGGTCTGACCAAAAATCGTCATTTTTTGCATTATTTTTAATCCAGTTGTTTTAATAACATAATTGTCTGATTTGCTCAATTTTTAATTCCGTAAGAATTTACAATCCAATTATGCGTTTGTAGACTGAGATTGAGACTGAGACCGAGCAAATATTAAGCAACAGATTGATGCTAACAAGGTGTCCAGCTGAAAATAACAATTCTGCGTAATTGAGTACACAAGAAACCCTATTATATAGAAGTGAGCGTTTTTTGGAAAATTGACCGCACGGCAAATTCATTAGGAAAACAACATTAGGGACCCTAGTGGCTTTTTTAATATTGATTACGTCATTAACCGCTTTCCACAGTTACCGTACCCAAATTCGCAAGTAGCCAATCAGAAGCGCGATCTACTGTCCTGATATCCTACGATATCAAGTCACTGACCTGATATGCCACCATATCACGGTCACTTTGAAGTAAGGTAGTGTTACCGAGCGATGAATTGGAAAGAGGTTTTACCAATAAAACAGAACCTCGTAATTTAAATTTAGCTGGTGTTAAGCGATAGTAAAAGGAGAAAACCTTTCCCGCCAAAACTAAACTTGAGCGCGCTCGCCAATTGCGCGATGTTTGCCGAGGAGTACTGAAACATTCAGACTGAAACAATGGAGTTGGAATTTCCACATTTTTCGCTAAATTTTGATTTTGAAAATTTAGTGAATGAAACTCCAAACAAACGAGTGGAACAAAAGGCAAAAGAGGAACTTGATAAAAGTGTTGAAGAACAAAAAGGTATCGACACAAGCAGGTCAACACAATTTGCACTACGTACCTGGCAAGCGTGGCTTCAACAGAGCGTTAAATATAACCGAATTTTTGGCTGAATTTGGGTACGGTAAATACCTAATCGTACCCTTTTTGGTACGCTTCGGCTGCATATCAGGCTCGTTTGGTCTCGCCATGGGTATTTTGGCTCGACCAAACTCGCCTGATATGCAACCGAAGCGTACCAAAAAGGTACGATTAGGTATAATTAGTAGTAAGAGGCTGCCAAACAACGGTTTCTAAATGGCCAGCAATGGATTAGGTAGATTACTTTTAAAAGCTGGTAGAAAACTTCATATGACTTGAAAATATTCAAGGCTTTCCTAAGCTAAGTCAATTCATACGAAAAGATATCAATTCTAGCCACCTAGCTGCAACAGTTCTCATAAAGCTTGTGCTTTCTAATCTGTTTTTGTAAAATAAAAAGGAAATTACACGCCGAATGAAGATATGAATTATATTTATTCGTGTTAAAAACAATATTTTACCCACGCTATCTATCTGTAAAATATTGTTTTAACAACTCACGTTTTAATATATTTTTAAATTCATATCATCCCTATCATCCCACCACTGTATGGTAAGTTGTTATTACATTTGTGGTCAAACCCTTATTACATTTGAGGACGTTATTACATTTGTGGTCAAACCTTATTACATTTGTGGGCGTTATTACATTTGTGGTCAATTATTACATTTGTGGCTTCTACAATACCTAAGAACGATGAATTAATCACTTCTTATACTAGCCTTTTGTAAGTTTTCCACATATTTGTGTGTTAAGTCCATGGGGAAATTAAGACACAAACATATGCAAAAAACTGAATCTGTTTGTAATATTAATTCATAATCAATTATTGAAGAGTTCATATTTTTATACAGAAATTAATAATAAAAACTACAACCACTGTCCATCATTCCTAATATTTGCAAAGTGTTTTAATAAAGAGTTTAGTAGTATTTAAAGGCCTAAAGCCCAGCGTGAACCTATGCAGGTTGAAGAGACAGACAAAACTGATGTTATGATCACAAGCCATTTAGGGGAGTCAGGGGGGCATGCTCCCCCGGAAAATTTTGATTTTTGGGCAAAAAAAAATCGCTAGAAATTCATTTAAAACTGCTCACATGGAGAAATTTATCCATTTTATATACTGATGAATACAACTTTTCTTGGAACTATAACAGTTTAAAGTTAGTAAATAAATGAGATGACCCACCCCCGCGTGTACATCAAAATTACATAACCCACCCCTTTTTGAGGTCTCAAAAACTGATGACCCACCCCCTTTCTGCTCCGGCCCACCCCCCCCCCCTGTACTTATTGACCAGTCCCTAAACAAGTAAAACTTTGCAACTATTATATTTTGCAATATATATGGGACAAAGTGGATAGTCAATGGCTACAGAAAGAGGCAGGAGTAGAAAATACAGGAATGGGGAGTAAAAGGCAGGGAAGGCAGCAGGTTCAGACCCCCCCCCCCTATCCCCCGGCCCTCCACCATGTGTGCACTGATCTTGAACTTTCTTTTTTTTTTTTGGGGGGGGGGGTACTTCAGCTTGTAAATGACAGGGATGATTGAAGAATTCTTTGGGTTTGAAATTTTCGATTCTGGGATTTTTTGGGTTGAAAAATTTGGCAAGTATTTTTTGGGTGACTTGACTTGAATAGGGGATTTTTTTAGGTATTGAAAACGAACTAAAGTGCCTTGGTGCGGCCTTGGAGTATTAATGGTATGATGAAAAAAAAAAGCATTCAATTTTTTATTGTTTTCTTTATGTTTTATTATTGCCCCTCCTGACAATTTAGGGGTAGTTTGACAAGGGAATTTTTGTGGGGTTATTTTTTGGTCCAGGGATTTTTTTGGGTCCTGAGTATTGCCTCCATTCGATCATCCCCGCCATTTACAAGCCGGAGTACCCCCCCCCCCCCCCCCCCAAACTTGGGTTTATATTTTGACTTGTACAATAAAGTGGATTTCCCAAAAGGAGTTGCTTGGTAAATGTTGTGATTAAATTTTATCCCTCAAGCCTTTGTGATGATGATTTATGGTAACGAATAGAACAGAAACAAAAAAGATAATAAGGAAAGAAAGAAAAATACCAAATTATACCAAGGGTAAAATAATTTGAACCACAACACGAAGGTGACACAAAGCATACAGGAATTCGAATTAAAAACAAATTGTTACAAAATACAGGTATATATTCTGCAATCTAGCTACAAAAAGGACCAAACAGTTCCATGTAAACATGCTATCAAGAAAACCAAAATTAATTGAGGCGCAAGTGATCGTGACGAAGCCAGCAAAATAAAAGCGAAGTACTTTCGCTTCATTGCGGAAGTGATTTTGTCTTCTTCACACCACTGAAGTCAAGAAGGAATTAATCGAAAAGTTTAACCTTCTAGATGTCATTACTGTATCTATACATACCTCGCAGCTTTATATCTAATCGTCAAACAACACGCTGAAATGGATATTTTGTCCACCGTCGCAAACCTTCCAACACAACAAGCACTTGCATTTCAGCTCAACTGCAGACGCTCAAGTGAGGCTCAACTGAGGAACAAGCAAGCCTCGTTCCAGACTCCAGCGGTTTTCAACTATAAATCAGGAGCCATAATCGATTATGGCTCCTGTTTTAAATACATTTGTCAACAAAAAGTGACAATAGAAAGCAAGAGACCGCGGACGAAAATGCTGCTAGTTGTACCAAGCTAAAACTGAAAATCTATAATGGGAATGAGGTCCTCGGCATTATTGGTTTTCGGGTCCGAGACAGTATGTTGTGTGCGAAAATCTTTTTTCCACTGTTTTCTCCTTCACTCTCTCCACCCAGCGCTTTGCATGATCCTTTACTCCGCTGCCTCAAAATAAGACAATTCTAACTTGGAAGATTTTATCTCTCGAACTGCCGAGTGAAGAGTAGAGAACTATAAACCGGTAGAGGAAACATTTCCGGCCGCAACAATTAATTCATCTCTTACACGCGTAGACTGTAAAACAGTCAGTATTTTGTATATTTTGTGCGAACACGCGCGGTCTTCAAACGAAAGATATGGAGCGAGTGTAAAAACGGAGAGTAAGACTGGGGAAAGGGAATATTGGGGAATTATTAAAAATTAGCAATGAATGATATATTGCGCTATCCCGCCAAAACTTACGCTTCATGAGCTATCCCGTAAGGAAACCACATCACACGCGCTATCCCGCTAAAACTTACGCTTCACGAGCTATCCCGCAAGTAAACCACATCACACGCGCTATCCCGCCAAAACTTACGTACGCTTCACGAGCTATCCGGTAAGGAAACAACTTCACACGCGCTATCCCGCTAAAACTTACGCTTCACGAGCTATCCCGCAAGTAAACCACATCACACGCGCTATCCCGCTAAAACTTACGCGTCACGAGCTATCCCGCAAGAAAACCACATCACACGCGCTATCCCGCCAAAACTTACGCTTCACGAGCTATCCCGCAAGTAAACCACATCACACGCGCTATCCCGCTAAAACTTACGCTTCACGAGCTATCCCGCAAGGAAACCACATCACACGCGCTATCCCGCCAAACTTACGCATCACGAGCTATCCGGCAAGGAAACCACATCACACGCGCTATCCCGCTAAAACCTACGCTTCACGAGCTATCCCACAAGAAAACCACATCAAACGCGCTATCCCGCTAAAACCTACGCTTCACGAGTTATCCCGCAAGAAAACCACATCACACGCGTTATCCCGCTAAATCTTACGCTTCACGAGCTATCCCACAAGAAAACCACATCACACGCGCTATCCCGCCAAAATCTACGCTTCACGAGCTATCCCGCAAGAAAACCACATCACACGCGCTATCCCGCCAAAACTTACGCATCACGAGCTATCCGGCAAGGAAACCACATCACACGCGCTATCCCGCTAAAACCTACGCTTCACGAGCTATCCCACAAGAAAACCACATCACACGCGTTATCCCGCCAAAACTTACGCTTCTCGAGCTATCCCGCAAGAAAACCACATCACACGCGTTATCCCGCCAAAACCTGCGCTTTACGAGCTATCCCACAAGAAAACCACATCACACGCGTTATCCCGCTAAAACCTACGCTTCACGAGCTATCCCACAGGAAAACCACATCACACGCGCTATCCCGCTAAAACCTACGCTTCACGAGCTTTCTTCCAAGAAACCTACGTCACGCCCTATCCCGCCAAATTGTTTGGCCACTTATGGAAAGTCTTTGCTCCTCTCATGTTTCTTGCTTGATCAGACCCTTAAGGAAAATTAGCAAATGCTCGAAGTTTACTTCAGAGGAAGCTAAAAACAACTCCATGTCGAAGTAATACTCCCTTAAGCTTGTTTTAGTATTGTCAGGTACAATCAGTTGAGATAAAAGTTTGGCTGTCCTAACTGCCTCAACACCTTTACTGACTGACAAGATAAATACGGTACTGGTCAAAACGAAAGCGAAAAAAAAAAAATCGAGGGTTTGTTTTCTCTCAAAACTTCTATTATTCGAAAAATTTTATCATCTCTTCGAGTGGAAAGGAGTCGCCTCTTGGTCGACTGTGTCTGTCCACTAGTGGACGGGAAACGCAGGTCAGTAAAAAATTGTGCAGAAAGAGAACAAGCAGTGAAGACCACCAGCTCCGCAGGCTGCAAAATAATACGTGTAACGAAAGGGTTTTTGCGAGACTGCGCGTTTAGGGACGGATGTGAATTCTCAGCTGGGGCGTTGTTTAATGGACTGATAAACGGACGGACTCGATCGGGGAAAAGCTTGGCACAGCACAGGCTCGCTGCACAGCACTCGTTACTATGCCAGAAGTACAGGGTTCGTTGTCTCTTGTCAGTCAGACAGCATACAGTAAGAACTAACACAGGTCTGGAGCTTCTTCTGTCTTCTTTATTGTTGATTAAACCTCGTTAAACAAGTGACTTGTAAGTCGGTGGTAGCTTTAGTACAATTAAGCAAAAATAAACAACTACATCGAGTTTATCAATGAGGAAGGAAGTTGCTTCTTCCGTTCAGGATGCGTACCCGCAGGATATTGCTTAAGATCTCGGTAAGTAATAGTGTTACTTGTGAAAGTGCTTACTTTGCATTTTACAAGCAATGTGAATAAATAACTAAGCAAAATACAACAGACACAGTTCCTAAGACTTGAAGAAATTCCTTTTTTGTTCTTATTTACGATTGTATTAATGATTCTATGTTCAAGAGTCCATTATATATTAGCGAATACTAATGATAAACAACAGAACATAATTATTGCAACTATGCATTTTCCGGAGGAATAACTCATAGCTTGAAATTCTTAGCTAAGAGCGGAACACAGTTATAGTAAGGTAAATAATGATAGAAAATTACTATCTTAGAGAGTAAATATCACAATTTAAACTTGCACAAGGTCAAGGATAAATCAACAGATGACTTCTCAAGGCTAAATACAATAAAATACCACGAGTAGTCTAAGAACCTAACATTCAGGGACGGACCATTTGAAATAACCGGAGGGGGGAGGGGCGACTTTTCCCAAAAAAAATTCCTGCAAGGGAAACTTGACTAAAAAAAGTCCTGCAAGCGGTTGTGGCTTCAAAAAATATTCGTGTAAAGGAGAAAAAAATTACTGCAGACAAAAAGAACTTAAACAAAATTCCTGCATCAAAACCTTTTTTACCGCCCTCCGGCAATTTCTAATGGTCTGTCCCTTAGTCTAAGAACCTGTCAAGCTAAATTTTTTATAACAACCTATTTAGCCCAAAATTTAAAAACAGGTTCTTATTTTCTAAAATTGATTAAAAATGTTTACTTTTGGGAAAAGGAAATTACCTCAGTAAATCCTTTTGGGTAAGGCTTTACTGTACATGTACATGTACATGTATACAATGTCATGTTCTATAACTAATTGAAGAAATGTTGACCCTGTAGATGGCATAAACCATGAACGATAAGACCGAATGGCATTCTAGGCAGACAGTATTGGCAACTTGGTAATATTTCATTTATCGATATTTTAGATAATTTCTTCTTTTGGAGCCTTGAGAGCGTCGTTTATGCAACCTGTCGTATCAAAATGTTTATTTTGGCACAGACGGAGACATTTTTTTCCGATTTCCCACTAAACATTTTGGTCGTTCAGGGCTAACTTTTCACGGGTCAACCTTTCTTCAATCAGGTATAAATGATTAGCGCTTCACTTTTGCATTAACACTTGTGTGGTATGAAAATTTTATACAAGAAAAAGGCCGAATACCACTAAAATCTCTATAACAACACTGAACTTTTTCTTCAGAAATTAAGAACCTATTAAGAACCTAATTCGCCTAAATTTGTATTAATAACCCTTTGTGTTTAAGGCTAACCTAAAAAACAATAGGTTATTACTATGGGGTTTTTTACTGTATATTTCACAAGCATAATTTTCCGAGTCTCGATATGTTTTCTAATATTTGAAGCGCATTAATATTCGATAGTTAAACCTGTTTAGTTACAAAACATGCCGCGGTTGTTGCTAGTAGATAGCAATATTTACAGAGTTGCGCCCCTTTGACTATATACATTTTAAGAAAATAATGCCGAAACGTCCGTATTTTATCTGACAACGCAGCGCCCATCAAAAATCTTAAAATGTAACATCTAGAATGCAAGCACTTCCCAGTTTTCAACTGAAATTATCTCAACGAAAACCAAGATTAAATCGCATAAAAATCGATCACTTTTCGTTTCTAGTTCGACAATCAATGGTTGCAGTCTGAAGGCGCTTAACATTTTTGACATCTGGCCAGCCGGACAGAAGGATCGAGATTATATCATTACTATCAGTCAAAATTTCCGAATACGAGTCAAACAAATTGATGGCTGTCTATAAGCTGCTCCGAAATTGTGAATTTTCTAATTCTCAGACATGGGTTCTACATGATACCCGTAAGTCCTTGGAACAAGTTCCGTCTCTTCTTGGCTAAACTGGCCCTGCTCTTGGAGTGGGACCAGTCAGTTCTCACGTATTCTATTCGAGTTCAAACAATTTTCGTTCAAGAACGAAATGAATTAAAAACAATTTATCCGTAAGCCAAGTTGCCTTGCTGTCAGTGAGTTTTCATGGACGAGTTTAAATTTCTCACCGTTCAAGAAGAAACATCCAAAAGTTAAGTATATTCAAAGCGGCATTGAGTTTTCTTTATACATTTAAACAATGGGCCTTCTCTTTAGGACGGTCAGTAGAAAAAAGTAGGCTGTCACATCGCATGATCCTGAGTGGAATTAGCTGTGCCCTGACTGGATTTTTAGTTCAGGTAGTGTTTGCTGGAGAGAGTCTCGGACATAATTCAAATCTTCCTCAGAATGACCTGTTTGGTCAATCCAAAGCTCGTGAAGCTTCAGCAAGTTGCTGACGTGTGGTACGATAGATCTCACAGCGTGACCCAGTGGATTGCCTGACAGGTTCAACTTCCACAGATCAGGAATGAATTGAAAGCTCTCCAGCAGACCACACAAGTCATGTTCATCCATATCTAACTTTTCAAGATGCAAGTGTCTCAAATTGGGGAAACAGCAGAAGCTTTTGGTGAGTGGGGCCAGACAACCTTTCACGCTGAAACCACTAAAAGTAAGCTTCTGTAAAGGCAGTGTTTTGTTTAATCCTCCAAACAGCGCCTCCATTTCCTTAGCTTTCAAAATGCTTCCATTCACCCCAGATAACGTGAGTACTTTTAATGAAGACATTTCAGGAAGTGACTGACTGAGCGCCGCGGCTACTGCTGGAGTCAGGCTTATTCCATCCAGGCTCAGTTTTGGGAGAGTCTTGAGAGTCTTGGGTGTAACACTAGCTGTTAAGCTTTCTTCCGTTCTGCAGCAATAGGCGTTCAGCAGGCCACACAAGTCATATTCATCCATATCTAACTTTTCAAGATTCAACTCTCTCAAATTGGGGAAGAACTGGAGGCTCTTGGTGAGTGGAGCAAGACAACCTCTCACGCTGAAACCACTGAAAGTAAGCCTGTGCAAAGGCAATGTTTTGTTAAATCCTCCAAATAGTGCCTCCATTTCCTTAGCTTCCAAAATGCTTCCATCCACCCCAGTTAACTCGAGGTCTCGTAAGGATGACATTTCAGGAAGTGACCGACCGAGAACCGCCGCTACTGCTGATGTCAGGCTTATTCCATCCAGGTGTAGTTGTCCGAGAGTCATGTGTGTAACACTCGCTATTGGGTTTACTTCAGCTGTGCAGCAATGTGCTTGCCTCAGTAATTTGCCTTCTAGGCTCAGTGTCTCGAGATTAGGAATGAATCTTAAGCTCTCCAGCAGATGACACACGTTCTGTTCATCCATATTGAACTCTCCATTGAACTCTCCAAGATTCAACACTCTCAAATTGGGGAAAAAGCGGAAGCTTTTTGTGAGTGGAGCAAGACATCCTCTCACGCAGAAACCACTGAAAGTGAGCCGGCTCAAAGGCAGTGTTTTGTTAAATCCTCCAAACAACGCCTCGATTTCTTTAGCTTCCAAAATGCCTCCATCCACCCCAGTTAACTTGAGTACTTGTAATGACGGCATTTCAGGAAGTAACCGACCAAGCGCAGGGGCGACTGCTGGAGTCAGGCTTATTCCATCCAGGTGAAGTTGTATGAGAGTCTTGTGTGTAACACTCGCTATTGGGTTTACTTCAGCTGTGCAGCAATGTGCTTGCCTCAGTAATTTGCCTTCTAGGCTCAGTGTCTCGAGATTAGGAATGAATCTTAAGCTCTCCAGCAGATGACACACGTTCTGTTCATCCATATTGAACTCTCCATTGAACTCTCCAAGATTCAACACTCTCAAATTGGGGAAAAAGCGGAAGCTTTTTGTGAGTGGAGCAAGACATCCTCTCACGCTGAAACCACTGAAAGTGAGCCGGCTCAAAGGCAGTGTTTTGTTAAATCCTCCAAACAACGCCTCGATTTCTTTAGCTTCCAAAATGCCTCCGTCCACCCCAGTTAACTTGAGTACTTGTAATGACGGCATTTCAGGAAGTAACCGACCAAGCGCAGGGGCGACTGCTGGAGTCAGGCTTATTCCATCCAGGTGAAGTTGTATGAGAGTCTTGTGTGTAACACTACCTATTGGGTTTACTTCCGGCGTGCAGCAATGTGCTTGACTCACTGATCTGCCATTTACGCTCAGTTCCTTGAGATTGGGCATGAATCTTAAGCTTTCCAGCAGATGACACACGTTCTGTTCATCCATATTGAACTCTCTTTTGAACTCTCCAAGATTCAATTCTCTCAAATTGGGGAAAAAGCGGAAGCTTTTGGTGAGCGGAGCCAGACAACCTCTCACTGAAACCACTGAGAGTAAGATTGCTCAAAGGCAGTGTTTTGTTAAATCCTCCAAACAGCGCCTCTATTTCCTTAGCTTCCAAAATGCTTCCAACCACACCATTTAACTTGAGTTCCCATAAGGACGACATTTCAGGAAGTGAACGACCGAGCGCCGCGGCTGCTGCTGGAGTCAGGCTTATTCCATCCAGGTGTAGTTGTCCGAGAGTCATGTGTGTAACACTCGCTATTGGGTTTACTTCAGCTGTGCAGCAATGTGCTTGCCTCAGTAATTTGCCTTCTAGGCTCAGTGTCTCGAGATTAGGAATGAATCTTAAGCTCTCCAGCAGAAGACACAAGTTCTGTTCATCCATATTGAACTCTTCGTGAAACCCTCCAAGAGTCAACTCGCTCAAATTGGGGAAAAAGCGGAAGCTTTTGGTGAGTGGAGCCAGACAACCCCTCACACTAAAACTACTGATAGTAAGCTCGCTTAAAGGCAGTGTTTTGTTAAATCCTCCAAACAGCGCCTCCATTTCCTTAGCTTCCAAAATGCTTCCATCAACCCCAGTTAACTTTTTTTTTTTTTTTTTTTTTTTTTTATTGAGAACAACAAATTTTCTTACAATACTAACAATACTTACAATACCACAAATTACTTAAACAAAACTAACATTACTTACAATACTAACATTAACTACATTACTTACAGTTACTAACAGTACAAGAAAACATTGTTAACAATACTGACAATACCTTATATCCTAATAAAATACTGGTGTTACCTACCATATTAACATTACAAAACTTACAATACTATCTAATTTACAATACTGTATTTGCTTATTACTTATTTAAATCTACATATATATTTCTCTCTTTTTTTTTTTTTCTTTTCTTTTTCTTTTGTTTTTTGCTATGCTTTCAGTGATACTAACAATGCCTCATGCCACAATTACAGTGCAAAAAGGAAAAAAAAAAAAAAAAAAAAACAGCAGAAAAACTATGCATATATACAAATAACAATGACGCTACAGCAACTACTTAGTAAAGGAAACAGTCGACTAGATTAAATTTTTCAAAAAAAAAAAAAAACTACATAATGGCTAGACGGATCTATAAATAAATTTCACATTTGAAAAAAAACTAAACCAACACTTGGTTTACAGAAACTAGATTGGTGGATAATTCAAACGGATAAAACATGGAGATAATTTATAGGGAAAAATGTGTAGAGGAGATTAACAGAGAAACATCTTCCACTTGTTTGTGAAGGCGGTCAAACGATTACTATGCAAAGCTATTTGTTTTTCAATTTGAATAATGGAATTCAACTTACTCAAGAAAACAGACAAACAAGGAGGCGCTCCGCCTAATTTCCGGGAGTAAAGATGATATCTCGCAATTAGAAGCACAAGATCAACGGCTGTGTTAGTCGGGATTCTTAACAGCCCCATCAAATGGAGATCTGTGAGAACAAACTCAGTCCCAAAGCCCTTTTGAAAGAGAAATTGTTTAATATCTTCCCAAAAACATTGCGTTATGGGACAGTTCAAGAAAAGATGGATGATAGTCTCTGTTTGTTTTGCACAGAAGCAACATTTATTTGAACCCCAGTTAACTTAAGTTCTTGTAAGGACGACATTGCAGGAAGTAACCCACCAAGTGCTGCGGCTACTGCTGGAGTCAGGCTTATTCCATCCAGGCTCAGTTGTTCAAGAGTCTTGTGTGTAACACTCAATAATGGGTTTACTTCAGCTGTGCAGTAATGTGTTTCCCTCAGTAATTTGCCCTTTACGTTCAGTGTCTCGAGACTGGGAATGAATCGTAAGCTCCCTAGCAGAAGACACAAGTTCTGTTCATCCATATTGAACGGTCTAGTAAACATACCAAGATTTAACTCTCTTAGATTGGGCAAAAAGCGGAAGCTTTTGGTGAGTGGAGCCAGACAACCTCTCACGCTAAAACTACTGAAAGTAAGCTTGCTCAAAGGCAGTGTTTTGTTAAATCCTCCAAACAGCGCCTCTATTTCCTTAGCTTCCAAAATGCTTCCATCAACCCCAGTTAAATCTAGTTCTTGTAGGGATGACATTTCAGGAAGTGACCCACCAAGCGCTGCGGCTACTGCTGGAGTCAGGCTTATTCCATCCAGGCTCAGTTGTTCGAGAGTCTTGTGTGTAATTGGGTTCACTTCAGCTGTGCAGCAATGTGCTTCCCTCAGTAATTCGCCTCTTACGTTCATTTCCTTGAGATTAGGAAGGAATCTTAAGCTCTCCAGCAGAATACACAAGTTCTGCTCATCCATATTGAACGGTCTAAACATACCAAGATTTAACTCTCTTAAATTGGGGAAAAAGTGAAAGCTTTTGGTGAGTGGAGCCAGACAACCTCTCACGCTAAAACTACTGAAGTCAAGCATGTTCAAAGGTAGTGTTTTGTTAAATCCTCCAAACAGCGCCTCCATTTCGTTAGCTTCCAAAATGCTTCTATCCACTCCCATTAATTTGAGTTCTTGCAAGGACGACAGTTCAGGAAGTGACCGACCGAGCTCCGTGGCTACAGCTGGAGTCAGGCTTATTTCCCTCAGTACCAGTCTCTCGAGAGTCTTGTGTGTGATACTACTAGCCAGAGTGTCCACTGCTTGAGAACAGCAATCATTCAAGTCAAGCACAAGAGCGATGGTGTTGTTAAATCGTGGTAACAACCTGGCAAGTTGTACTGCTCCAGCTGATGTAAGGCGAACACCGGGACTCATACAATATTTGTGGTCGCCAATGGTCAAAATACACTTACTGGGGTTTGGTACTTGTTCCAAAAGATCACAAACAGAGTCATCGCTCTCACTAACTTGAATCCTACTCAAATGTTTACAATTTCGAATGACTGCACCGAGAGCTTTCACTGTTTGGCCGCTTAGCTCATTATAACGTAGAGAACTTAAGAATTTCAGGCATGACTGTTCTGAGCACAAACGTGCGGCGGAAGATGGAACAGAATCCGCAGTAGATTCCGTAAACAGTATAGCATGGTCATCACACTTCAGGGACAACTCTGTTATGTAAAACTGAAACTGACCATGACGGAAACATAGAATTGAACAGAAAGAGCAGTGTGAGTATCCAGTGTGTGAATTCGGCACTTTATTTACCAAGTCTTCAACTGTTTGAACTTTAAAACTCTCTGGTAGTGTTAGTGGTATCTGTAAACAATTAAGAAACTTCAGTGACTTATACATTCCAGCGTCCTCATCAAAGGGAATGCCATGAAAAAGAAACACACAATTTTGTGCTGGTTCAGTCAAGATGTTCACTTTCGGAACGAGTTCAGAAAGCGGTCTAAATCTGGTAACAAGGACGATTCTACCAGTGCAATCCAAAAAATGATTCAAGAGTTCAGCTTTGGAGTAAACCTCTTGAAAGGAATCGTAAACCAAGTTACTGAACCTCTCATGCTTATTACTGAAGTCAAACAGTGGCACGTCTGTCTCGTTTTCTACATCTGGTATTGTCTTTGATAAATCCAGTGTTGGGTCAGAGATTCTGACTGATGTCAAGTGCTGAAAAACCTTCACTGCTCCATCGTCAGACAAACCACAAGTGAACTGGAAAACATTCTCCAAGGCCAGACAAACCTCCAAGGTGCGGGCGTGTTGTTCAATTCCACCGAGATTTCCTTCAGGGACACATCTGTAGGTGATGTACCATGCCGCTAAAAACTCTTGAATACTCTTGTGAATAAAGGATACCATTCCTGCTGGTCGTAGATTTTCTGCGTACTCAGTAACTTGAAGTAAGCCAACAATGAGACTTTCGTCACCAAGAATGGCAGTGGACAGTTGATCATACTCGAACACATGATCGTCCTTTAGAAGACATTCTAAAGCCACCTTCCCGATTTCACTAAGGATCTCTTTGAAGTCTTCCACTTTACCAAACCGACTGGGAGAATGCTTCCCTTGATTGTAATCCAAAACGTACTGGACGATTGCCAAATACAATTCTGTTTTTCTTTTAGGAATGCTCTCTAATCTTCCCTTTTTCCACAGAGTGCAAAAGAAGAGAAGAAGCAAAGGGACTCTCGTTAGGTCTGTCAGGTTTCTCTGTGAAAGATGTCGGCTAAGTGTTTTTACTCCTGCCTCGCTACCAAGCATTCTCCTCATAAAGGCCTTTCTGTCCTTTTGACTAAACCCGGTGATCTCAGCATGCAGGTCTTTAAATTCTCGTAGCTCGTCAGCTTTGGAAATTCGAGTTGTTATCAGAACAAAACAGTTTCTAAGTTTCTTTCCTCTGAATATATCATAGATTTCAGAGTTTCTGCCGCAGCGATACTCATCGTAGCCATCGAACACCAGCAGAACTTTCTCTTGATTTTTGGTGATGTAATTAAGCAGACCTTCCACCAGGGTTGCCTCTTCTTCTGGAAAAATATTACAGCGACTTATAACATCTCTGAGGCTGGGGCATTTGGATACTACTTTGAGGTTAATAACAAGAACAAGCTCGAAATTCTTCAAGGCGGCTTTTTGGTTCTCATACTCGCTATCACTTGGTTTGTCTTCATACTCGTCACTTGATGTGTCCTCATCATCTTCACTTGAAGTGTCTTCATCATCTGGACTTGCTTCTTTCTTATCATCAATCGTGTCTTCTTCATTGTCGAACCGCATCAGTGGATCTTTCTGTTTGTCTTCTGTCTTTTCGTCTCCAAGATCAGCCCAGTCTACAGCCAGTTTCTTGACGAATGTGCTCTTTCCAATCCCCGTCTGCCCTTGCACGAGTATCCTCTTTGGTACAACACCGTTCTTGTTTGCAGTGAACACATCTGTGTAATGGCTCAGTTCAGACTGTGATGACCCAGCTGGGGTTTGTTCCTCTTTCACCCAGGACAGTCGAGTGTAGATCTGATGAATGTCCACAGGAGATGCTTTGGACCACACAGAGGTGGGCACTGTGGCGGTTCTTTTGTAATGCTCTTCAAGTTTAATTCGACAGGTTTTCACGTCGAAAGGTTCTGCTGCAGAATTCTCTGTTCAGAAGGGAAGAAGAATAAGGAATTCTGCCATCACAAATGATTTGACATGTTGGTATTGAAAAACTGCTTGAGACGGGACGAAGTATGAGGGGCACACTTTGTACCTTGACAAATCAATTTTAGAAGCACATTTTTGTACAAGGTTTGCATTTCCTTAAGATTGTCATTAATTTTTCCAGAATCTGGAAAAATTCTAAAAACCATATGAAGGTATGAACCAAAAATTAAGGAAAAACGTTTGATTGCACGAAAAATACTTTAATTGAACTGTAATATTTAAAAATGTTTATTGTTAATTAATTCTGGGAAAACAAGGATGTTCTTCGCCTCTACTTCGCTCAGAAACTGATTTTTACTTAAAAGTAAAGTGAGTCTAAAAATGTATGGCAGGGATATAAATTAAAAATAAAAATTTACACTAATAATCAAATGAGTAGATTTAAATGGGAATTCAAAACTAACCTGGCTTGCCATCTTGCATCGTTCGATCTCTGACATTTTCCTCCAGTTGTTTCACTCTCTCATCTGTCTGAGAAATGTGTGCTTTCACTCCACTGATATCATCTTTTACTCCACTGAGATCATCTTTTACTCTACTGTGATCATCTTCCACTCCTTGAACTCGGATCAATAATTCTTCACAAAGAGTTTTCTCGACCAAAAATAGTTTTTCCAAAACTTTTTCGTTCTCTTTCATCTGCTGTTCTTTCCATTCTAGCACTGCTTCCAACTGCTCATCATGTTCCTCCAGTTGAGCTCTTGTCGTAGATTGTTGATCTTGCAGGCAAGTAACCGTATTTTCCATTTCTATTTGCTCTGTTCTCTGGTGAGCCAAAATTCCTTCAGCTTTCCTGTAGTTCTTTATGAGTTCTTTGACATCCTGTTGCACCAGAGAAAGAAGATTTTGATCCACAGCATGTCCCATACACAGCTGGCAACCTACAGTTGAACAAAACAACAATGGCTAATTGCAAATTGGGCTTTGCTGGGCATGGTTAAGAATAGGATGTTATTGGGGTAGCCAGAGAAGAGTTGTTTGAAACGGGCTCTTGATGAGGATGGTACCTGAAGAGCCAGTAGGGAATGTGTGGTAGGATATGGGGTGTGATAAATGTGGCAGGTAGGGAGAGGATGTCTGTTGGAGATTGAAGGGGATAAAGAATGGTAAGGTTCGGGATATGCTTGGTGATTCAGTGTAGTGGGGTGAAGAGAGATGTCATAGGCAATGGAGTCTATCAATGGTGGGAATGTGTAGTAGTGGTTGTCTGGGATGTCATGTAGCAGGGGATGAGGCCTGGTAGCTGTGGCAGGGGAATGGGTCTGGTAGTTACAGAAGGGGATGAATTCTGGTAGGGTGGGTAGCAGTTGAGGTGTGGAAGGTCTGGCAGGGAATAGGGTTTAACTGAAGTGTAACACAGCAAGATATCACAATATGTGAGAATGTGGTTTGCTATTGAGCACTTGAAGCTTGGCGTTCCTCTTTTAGGGTCGGAAATGAAATGTGGTGAGGTTCATACATGTAGCAGATAAGTAATTTGATATGGGTTGTAAGGGATAAGATGTGGAAGGAAGGAGTTTGGGGGAAACAATATGTGATACAAGATGTAGGGCCAATAGGGTGTGATAGGGGATGTGGAGAATGGGGTGTGGGATGGCTGCTTAGTGACGCAGTGTAGCAAGGGAAGGAGTGTTGTACGGGAAGTTGGGAAATTTGAAGAGTAGTGCAGTAGGGGTGGATGGGAATAGGGTGTGGTAGTGACTGTAGGGTATGAGGTGTGGTAGCGTTATTAAGTCATGCAGTGTGGTAGGGGAAGGGGTGCAAAAGGAGCAGTTAGAAGTTGAAGAGTATTGCAGTAGAGGTGGATGAGAATAGGGTGTGGTAGTGACTGTAGGGTATCGGGCGAGGTAGGGTTACTAAGTGATGCAGTGTGGTAGGGGAAGGGGTATAAAAGGAGCAGTTAGAGAATTTGAAGAGTATTGCTGTAGGGGTGGATGGGAATAGGCGTAGTAGTTATTCCTCTAATCTGAGCAGCAAATATAAACTTTAACATAGGCTTGGCAAGATTTCTTAGCTTTCCTTCAAGTGATCAGCTGGCACAATTGATCAGTTTTATGCTCTGGTTTATTGTGATTTATAACTCAGGAAAGCACTGATTTGAAAACACAAACTATTAATAGGACAAGATGTAGTGCAAGAAACAAATATTTAATAATAAAAAAGGTTACCTTTTGTTTTCCAATCAAAAAGATGATCTAAAGCAGTCTTCTCCATACCACCAGTCAGCCCCAGACTTCTCACCAAGGTCTCCAGCTTGGAGAAACAATCATTGAAGAGGACTTCAGTCCAGTCAGTGACATTACAATGGCCCCACTTGTTCCTAACATTCTTCCTGACATTATCAGCTGAAGTCTGAATAGAAACCAATGGATTTGGAGATGGGAAAATAGGCAGAGGATTGTTAAATCCCAACAGGCGAAGGATGGCACTCATGTCCAGTGACTCATCAAAGGCTGAAAACTCAGCAAGATAATCTGGTAGAAATATCTTGGCCAAGTCTACTGAACTGTTGATGTTGTAGTTGTAGAGATTTTTACGATTGCCATGGTTGTGAAGATTGTTGTTAATATTCTGAAATTTTAATCTTTTAAGGTCGGGATCAGCATTGACATGATGATAAGTCAGTGTGTTCAGGGTGCATGGTGCAGTCAGACCATGGCAGTAGGTGTTATTTGCATAATGTTGGTCCATTTGTTGTCTGATAAAATCTCTCAACACTGGAGCCGCTACTTTGTTCATGGCAATTCCAACAACAAGCCATCTCTTTTCCTCATCAGATACCATCATCTTCAGTTTAAAAATTGTTATAAATAATTAACTAAATTTACATCTTGTGTGCTGGAGAAAAGAAAAATAGGAAAAGAGGATTTTTAGTAAAGTTTGGTTAGCGGGGTTTTCAAGTTATCCGAGTTTGAGTTAACCGAGTAAAAATGACAGAAATGTGAGGTCAAATCCAAGGGGAATGGAAATTAGTTCAAGTTAGAGGGATGTTCGAGTTAACCGAGTTGGAATTACCAGGGTTCTTACTGTATGTGTAATCACATATAGTACCATACATGTATAGCTGGCCCACAAACATTTAACAAAATTTGAAATGCAGTTCTGAACTAACTAATTAAAAAGTGCTGCATTAACAAACTGGTGACTGTGTTGCAAAGATGACAAAGAATTGACTTGCGGTCATAAATTGTAAAGAAATACAAAATATATATATGTCTGAATTTATCAAAACCGGGTCAAGACCACAAAGCCTGGTCTCACTTTTTCCAGCAAAGGCACCAACCTTGTCAATCAATCAATCAAAAGCAAACTGTCACTTGTTAGCATGCACACCAACCTTGCTTGTGTGTCAAAGCCTCATGGCAGCTTCCCAACCCTGCACGCAGCCGCCACCTGGAAGTTCAAAGACTTGATTTCAGCCCCAAAATCTCACTTTTGGAAAGTGACCAAACCCTGACTAGGATCACCCCCCCCCCCCCCAGCAAGTCCCCAAATCAATGACTGACCCTGGTCTCCCTTGGGCTGTTAGGTCATTGACTAAGCTACCCAGCACAGGCTCCGGTGACGGGGCTCACGGAGTCCAAAATTTGTCCAATCAGTGTAGATAAGCAAAGTAGTCACTTTGATAGTTAGCTAGTGCTAACAGGATTTCTTCCCTCTCCTGCTAAATAGCAGATTAAAGAACTTTCAACTCAGGAAAAGCAGAATATAACTGTTGTGGTTTAACTTTGTCTTTGGCTCAAAATTTTTCAAACCAGTTTGATTTCTATTTGCCTTTGTTTCACATTGTGATAATGAATGTAAGACAATGAACTTTAAACTTAACATAAAATTAACATAAAAACCGCAACAAAACCATGCCAAATTTTGACCCCATTTTGATACATTCAGACATAAATATAACATGATAAAAAATTAGAGACATAAAAAAATTACATCACAAATTTTGCAGGATCTGAAATGTAAATGTACCTCAGAACTAACCTTTTCAGAAATTAAAGTCCAGATGGCAACAGAATTGACTTGCAGGTCATTAAGTAGACTGTGAAGATAAAATTATTAAGTATATTAATTATTCTTGTTATATTGCAATCAAGCACAAATTATGACAATAAACATTTTCCAGGACTGCACTAACCTCAAAGAAAATACTGTTGTCAATTGTATTCAAACCGCAAGGAGTTGACTTGCAGGTCATATAATAATAATACTAAAAGGAAATAAAATAAAGTATACAAAAATTGGTGGGTGACAAATTTTAACACAATCAACCTACAGATCATACAGTATACTGTGAAAATAGGAATGTATTAGCAGTTGCATGTCACTTAATAAATTTATATAATAATATTATAACCAAATTATTTGTAGTAACAAACATTCCAGATGCAGGACCTGAATGTAGTTCTAAACTAAACTCAAATAAATAGTTAACAAACTGGTGACTATATTGAAACAGCATGCAAAGAATTGACTTGCAGGTCATAAACTTATTTTTACTGTAAAAAAATACATAAAAATAATTATTTTATCATATACAGGTTATAGCTGTAACAACATTTGGATATCTGAAATGTAGCTCTGGACTGACCTTCAACAAATTAAAGTGCTGTGTTCAACCAGCTGGAGACTGATGGCTGAGTTAGAATTGTCTTGAAGCTCATAAACTATGTGCTATATAGTGAAGATACAATTTAATAATTTTAATAATTGTACTGTATTAATACAAGCTAAAGGTAATTTCATTGAAATAGAACTGCCCATATATTTTTACTCAAACTTTGCCTATTGGTTCTTTATCTACAAGGAGCTTAATATTTGAATTAAAAAGGGATTTGGGGGAAGGTGGGATCCCCATAGGAGCAGGAAGGCCTTGTCTAAACCATGTACATATCAGCTTCCAGGAATTTTTTATTTAAACCATTCACTAAACACTTTGTGAAAGCAGAAAAATATTAAGAAAGGAAAGCATAGGTCGGAACAATTTTAATTAGTTAATGTACATGTTTGTTTTATGATAAAGGATTGCACTTTAATTGACAGTGGTTAAGTATGTTTCAAGCATTCATTGTTCTTGTGGTCACAATCATCTTTTTGTGAGTACTGGATAAGTCTATGTAACTTCCAGTGATCATATTATTCTTCTGCCAGAAAAAGTACTTTTTTATATTAAAAGGTGATCACAACACTGAAAACAAGTGAAAAAACTAATAGGTCACCATTTCTTTTATTAAGAAAACAACAATTCTAAAATCTCTCCTGTGTGCCCAGCTGTAGAAAAAAGCCCCAATTTTGTTTGTGTGTGGGCACTAACAATGACGTGTAAACTTCTGTGCACTAAGGGATCATGTACAAAGTATGGTGATAAATAGCATATTTTGCAAGATCTGAAAATAACGCAGAACTTGTGAACTAACCTTTAAAAAACACATGGGCGAGTAAACATACTCATTGATTGTTGTATTCAGATGCTGCAATATCTGAATTGACTTGAAGGTTATCAGCTCTGCCAGAGAAAGGAAAAAATTCTTAGTAACAGGAAAAAAAAAAACAATTTAATATTATTAAACATACAAATTGTAAAGGAGCAGAAAAAAGTTCAAAATTAAATACTCTGTAGTAACAGTATTTACTGGTATGTTGCCATTCAATTTTATTTTTGGTTCAAATTTATTTTCCTTTGTTTTAAACTTATTTTCATAAAATTTAAACCAATGATAAAATTGAACCCAATTTTTACAAATCCAAAAAGTAAGTTAAACATAAATAACGACTGGAAGAGAGCTGCAGGTTTTGCAGTTAGGTGTTGAAGTGGCGTAGCGTTTTGTGGCATGTGTGGCGTTAAAACATTGTGTTATAGCATGTGTGGTGTTATAGCATTTTATTATTATTTTGTCCCTAAAAGGGCTCGGGTAGGATGAAATCTCGTTTGGAGTTTACGGTCATATAAATTTGTGAGCTTGGTGTCTGGCGGAAATGACGTCACACGGCCGCGCGCTGGTGGCCTAATGGTGTGAGCGTAGACCTTCAAATCAGATCTTCAGGACTGAGGGCAGGGTTCGAATCCGGCTAAGGGTTTTTTTTTCTTTTTTTTTTTACTTTTTTTTTGTGGGTTCGAATCCTGCAGAGCCTTTCATTTTTATCGTTTTTCTTTTCGGATTAAAATAACACTGATTTCCACATAATACTCCCTCAACGCCTATTTAGGCCATCAGGGGCGCGCGGGCGGAGGGTTCGAATCCTCCTGCCGTTCGTTCTTCTTTTTTTTTTTAATGCCCTGAAATAAATGTCCAAAATGCGAATATCCAATAATTTGTCGATGATTTTGAAAATAGCCTGTGCTTCCCAACGCTTTATACCTCTTTACGAACCAGAAAGAGCCGCCATTTTCAAAGCGGAGTAGACCCTGGGAACGAGGGTGTCGCTGCCATGTCCGTTACTAGGCAACAATAACAAATCACCGGTTAAAACCGGTTATCACTCCTTATTTATAAGACCCCCCTCCCTCCCCAACCCAGAGCTTCGCGAGGCCCTGCAAGTCACGTATTATAAGTTAAGCTTATAGTTTGCGTTTTCAGCGTTTCGAGGGCTGTTCTGTGCCTGAGAGTGCCCTCTGGGTCAGTGGTATTCCGTTCAAGCCTTTGCGTGCGCCAGCGCACATGTTTTCATTGTGCCTTTGTTGTACTCAACCTTCGCCTTTTAGCGTAGCTAGTTTGTGGTGTAGTGGACTTTTCTCAAGTTTTGCGTGCGTTTTCGTCCCCTCCCGCCCTCCCTGTCTTAGGGGTTTCCCTTCAGGGTACTATGGTTATCGTTATTATCATTTCTATTAGTGTGATTTTGTTAGGTTATCATTTTATTATTGGGATTTTTTTCTGGCTAATTTCCACTGGGCCGGTGGCCTCAGTGTGACGGGTGCTATTTAGGGGTTTGGCACCCGGGGCTGGGTTGCAGGTTGTTATGGTCGCCCAGGTGTTCTTCCGCCTTGCGGTGTGATTGCGGTTGCAGCCCCTGGGCCCCCTTCCTCCATTTTGCGACTTGGGACGTTAATCAGTTATATTTTTTTTGAAGTTATTTGAAGTTGAATCGCTATGTTACAGTGCGACGCGCCTTACCGTGGCCACCCAACAAACTTTTTTACAAGTTAGCCAATCAGGTTGCATGATTATGATTGATGGCCACGCCTCCTTGCAAAGTTTCTAAAATATAATTTACAAAAGCGGGAAACGTTTTACGGAAGAGACGAAGATTTCAACTTCAATCTACTGATATAGTACATAATTTATTTTTTAAACATATCCGCAGTTGCGGAAATAGTTGTAAGAGTTAGCTGCTGAAATTGACAAAACACCCTCGGCTATAGCAATTTTGGTCTCTTCCATCGCTAACAGTTGACATCTCCGAAGGAATTCCTTTATTTGATGGAAACAATATTCGCATGTATTGAGATGTGGCGAGTACGGTGGCTGGTAAATAAGCTGAACACCATAGTCATTCAAAAGGTCTCTGAGAACTGGCTCAACAAAAAGGCCATGATGAAAGCCACAATTGTCCATAACGACGCAATCCCCGCGTTCAAGAACAACACTTCTGTCTGGTCGTTGTATTTCGACAGCGTCTTCAAAAAAGTTTAGCAATTCAAATCCATTCGACGGGCCGTCAATTATATTAAAATAGTCTATTCCAAGGGCAGAGTGGAGCAAGTTGATGGTGAAATTGGCGTTTGAAGCGTATCGTTGAAACTCGATTGCTTTCTCACCAACTGTGGCGTTTCCGTAGGTACGATTTCCAGTAGTTTTTATCACACTTGCCTCATCAAAAAAATGAATTTGGTTCGGTTGAAAAGTAGAAATGGCATTGAGATACTCATTTTGGCGGACGATGTTTTCAGGAGTATTGCTTTCTAACTGTGCAACCGAGAGCTTCTTCTTGCTCATGATCAAGTCACGTCTTAATCTTTTATTTATTTGAGAGGCGCTCGGCAAGTCGTCCGCGTCCACAACTCCATCTAACAAGAGTCTTTCCTGGATTTCGGAAGCATGAATACTTGGTTTCATAACTTTCTCGACAGACACAAATTCTAGGACTTCAGTGGTAACTTTTGGCACCAAAAAACTAGTACGAGGAATTCGCATTGAAATGTTTTTATCATCGTACTGTTCAAGGACGTTTTGGACGTTATTATATAAGCCCCGGCTTATTCGAAGCTCTGTTGCTATCTGCCGTTGGCTTAGACCTGTGTGTGCTAAGTCTAATACTCTTTCTCTAATGACATCAGGGTATGCTCGTCCTGAGTCGTAGCAACCGCCTTGTCTGTTTATGCGAAGTTGAATGTTCGCTGGAGAAAAAAAAAATGACAAGTCAAGTTAGTTACTTTCGCTTTTCGATAAAAATGAGACTACTCTCAGACCATACGGCTGCGTATCAAAACTCAATGTAATTATGATTAAACTCGGTGTTAGCTTGTAATGGAACCCAGCTGGGAACTTAACTTACGAAGGTTATAATTTCTATCCATCCTAGGGCTTGTTTACATCTTGTGTAGAATGGTGGAAATGCGACTTCAAACTTAAACTGACTGCACGAAATCAAAGTCACGTCAGTAGTGGACGGGAAGAACATTTCGCGCCACTTTTTCTAGTACCGTTTTCCTGACTATGCAAAATATGCATGAAAAACTGACGTGGCAAAATTGAACGGCGTATTATTTTTCTTGTAGTTTCACTAAGGAGTTTGTATGTTTTCCTTCAGGCCGAGAACCTGATTAAGCGATGTATAAAAAGATTAATTGAACCGCAACCCAGACTATACTAAAATAAACAGTGCAAAAACAGAAGCAATTCAAAATACAGGAAAGTTGAGAAAAACGAAAACGATGGAAATGAGTTTGATTTTCGATAAAACGTGTATAGAATTTTACATGTACTTTGTTTACAACAGCAGACCTGTGTAAATAAACAATGGAATTGCAATTGCAAACACGGAGACTAAAATGATCAAAACAAGACTATCGTGTTCATAACTTTAATTTTACTGCGGAGCGTAAATATCTACTAAACACAACTATTACATGTAAAATTGTAATCCTACACTAACTGTGCAAACGATAAAATGAAGTTAAAGAACAAACACTGGTAACGCAAGAAGCAAATTACATCTTGTTGATATTAAAACCATGACAAACGGTCGCAATCCTCATTCCATGTTCAATTCAGTATTTCTAAAAATTCAACCGAAAAAAACGATTATTTTGTTCATAAACTGTACTGATGTGAGTCGTAAACTCGAAGTTCCTTCACTTCACAAGAATGTAGAAAACGTAACATGTACTAGGAATTTGCATATAAACATAACAACTCGAGTCAGAATTACAAAACATAATTCACGGGAAAAAGGAACCTCCTGTGGAATTCTGAACGGAAGGTACACCAACAAAGTACCTTTGAGTGGGCAAATAAGAGGAGACTTTGGCGTGATAATATTGCTCTATTATCAACGGCAGTTGCCAATCACCTTCTTCCGGTTTCCATTTTGGGACTTCATTTCGCAGCGCTCGTTGCAACACCAGTAAATCCTTGTCTAGTTTCAAACGATCCGTGTATTTAGGCAAATTCTGCAAGCGCAGACGATTACGCATAACTGAGAAAAAACTTGACTTGGATTTTTCTCTCGCTGCCGTAAAGTTCTCTAATTCACCCTTGTGCTTTTCATGTTGCTTCTGAAGATCTTTGAGTTCTGCCTGCAATGCTGATATTTTGTTTTTTATCTCCGGATGTTTTTCTCGGATTTTGCAGTTGCTGCTGCTCTCACAAGGCGCTGCTTTACAAGTTGTTTTGGTATGGCCAGTTTGATGGCATCTGTTGCAAATCCGTCCGCGTATGGCTGCTAAAGGAGTAAGTTTTTCTTGCTCACTCTTCAGTTTTTGTAACTCATCCACGGCGCTGCTGATTTGCACCTCAAGAACGAGTAAATTTTCTTTCATTTCATTTGCCTTCCTATCTAGCGGCTTATTCTCCTGACCGTTAGCGCTCTTTGATGGCCCCGCGGTGCCTTCAGCACATGGCGTCGTTGACAACATATTCGAGTTTAAACCAGCAGCGCTGTTGAACCGCGTACAAAGTTCCACAGGTCTCAACGGCGTTCTTCTATTTTCCGGGTCGACGAGCGCCTTTATTTCGCTTTCTAAGATCCGTTTTTCTGCCAGCAAAAGTTTCTCGGGCGAAGGGAAAAACGCATCTACGTCCCCAGGACGAAGGTATCGAAGCGACTCCAAAGTGCTAAATCCACGACTTTCAAACTGCTCGCTACATTTCTCCAATTTTAATCCTCCCGGAAGGTTCTGTAGCCATTTAAATACTTCGCTCATCTTAAATCGCTTGCAGGTTTACGCAAGCAGAAAACTTCGCTAAGATTCGATAACTCAAACAGTGTCAACTTAATTGTTTATGCTGAAGATTGTACATGTTTTCGTAAACACGAACTTTGCAAGGAGGCGTGGCCATCAATCATAATCATGCAACCTGATTGGCTAACTTGTGAAAAAGTTTGTTCGGTGGCCACGGTAAGGCGCGTCGCACTGTAATTATATACTGCGACCAATCAGATGATACATGTATAGTAATTACACTTACTAGATAAACTGGTCACAGGGCTAGTAATTAAGCCATTTTTGAGTTGTCATTTTCCTTTGTTTCAAATTAAGTCAGGGGCAATGCACACCTTGCAGTATGGAAATGAGTTTGATTTGCAAGACGATAGCTGTGGCAGTAAAAATCATTTTCAGGTGAAAGGTGTGCACTTGTTTTTAAGAAGCAAAAACAGTCATCACAGAATTGGCCTAATACCACTGGGTCCAATGAGGTTTATTCATCTCGCATTTGATTGGTGTTTCTTTGCAAAAACATGACATTTAATAATATTAATTGGCATGCATCACTCTAATTCTGAACTCCCTATGACAGAAACACTAGATTTTGGGAAAGAATAACAATTAGGTACGTAATTAATAAAAATCATTATCTGCCTTATCATTATTATTATTATTATAATAAATGAATAAATTTATATTTAATAACACCTCCCCTGAAGTTCTAACGACCTTCACGAAGAGTAAAAAATTGATTAAATACAACAACCATGTTCTCCGCAGGTTATGTCTCTAAGAGGGAAGTGACCATTTTTAGCTTCCATTGATTTTCATTGAGATGAAAATTGGTGTTTAAGCTTTTAAATTTTTGAAGTTGTCCTTTTGATAGTGCTCCTTTCACTAAATGACTCCTGGTGTTTTAACAAAAAACGACCATTTTACACAAGCCTATCTAGGGGATGCACAATGTGCAAGCCTGCAAGCCAGCGAAAAAGGGAAAGGGTTCAGGGAAAAAGTTACCCCTAGCTCTTTTCTGGGGGTTTTCAAGAAAAATTAGGTTATAGTTATTTTCTGAGGGGGGGCTTTGTGCGGTGGAGGGGGTCAGGGAGTGGGAGCCTGGTAAAAAGGGGCGATAAGTGGGAGATGAGAGGATTGGAAGCGGGATTCCAAAGGTGATGGGAACCACGAGTAAACAAGTAAAATTTTGCAACTATTATATTTCGCAATATATATGGGACAAAGTGGAGAGAATGGCTACAGAAAGAGGCAGGAGTAGAAAATACAGGAATGGGGAGTAAAAGGCAGGGAAGGCCGGAGGTTCAGACCTCCCCCCCCCCTCCACATGTGTGTGCTGATCTTGAACTTTCTTTTTTTTGGGGGGGAGGTTTATATTTTGACTTGTACAATAAAGTGGATGGCCCAAAAGGAGTTTAAAAGAAACAAAAAAGGTAATAGGAAAAGAAAGAAAAATACCAAATTATACCAAGGGTAAAATTGAACAACAACACGAAGGTGACAGAAAGCACACAGGAATTCGAATATAAAACAACAAATTGTTACAAAATATGCATATATTCTGCGATCCAACTACAAAAAAGACCAAACAATTCCATGTGAACATGCTATCAAGAAAACCAAAATAAATTGAGGCGCAAATGATCGTGACGAAGCCAGCAAAATAAAAGCGAAAGTACTTTCGCTTCATCGCGGAAGTGATTTTGTCTTCTTCACACCAGTGAAGTCAAGAAGGATTTAATCGAAACGTTAAACCTTCTAGATGTTATTACTGTATCTATACATACCTTGCAGCTTTATATCTAATCATCAAACAACACGCAGAAGACAATATTTTGTCCGTCGTCGCAAACCTTCCAACAATGAGCACTTGCATTTCTTCAGCTCAACTGAGAAACAAGCAAAGCCTCGTTCCAGACTCCAGCGGTTTTCACGTCGCCACCTCTTCCCTCTCCTCCCCTAGGGTGTCCACCAGTTTCAAATACATTACTTGAGGGTAGTACTTGGTGTTAAGACCCCACATAATGTCCCGGGCGTTTAAATTCCTACCCAAGCCTCTCGCAGTTTTCAATAATAAATATGTTGGTGTAACACCCCACAAAATGTCCCGAGCGTTTAGATTCTGTTACCTTGTTTAGATTGTGGTTCTTACTTTGTTACTTTGTTACTTTTACTTTTTCACCTTGTTACCTTGTTACCTTGTTACCTTGTTACCTTGTTACCTTGTTACCTTGTTACCTTGTTACCCTGTTACTTTGTTACCTTGTTACTCTGTTACCTTGTTACCTTGTTACCTTGTTACCTTGTTACTCTGTTACCTTGTTACTCTGTTACCTTGTTACCTTGTTACCTTGTTACCTTGTTACCTTGTTACCTTGTTACTTGTTACCTTGTTACTCTGTTACCTTGTTACCTTGTTACCTTGTTACCTTGTTACCTTGTTACCTTGTTACTTTGTTACCTTGTTACTTTGTTACCTTGTTACTTTGTTACCTTGTTACTCTGTTGCCTTGTTGCCTTGTTACCTTGTTACCTTGTTACCTTGTTACTTTGTTACCTTGTTACCTTGTTACTTTGTTACCTTGTTACTTTGTTACCTTGTTACTTTGTTACCTTGTTACCTTGTTACCTTGTTACTCTGTTACCTTGTTACTCTGTTACCTTGTTACCTTGTTACCTTGTTACTTTGTTACCTTGTTACTCTGTTACCTTGTTACCTTGTTACCTTGTTACCTTGTTACTCTGTTACCTTACATACATACATACATACATACATAAACTTTATTTAAGT
>NC_135761.1:57923956-57953956 GCF_052425735.1 Oculina patagonica | reverse complement strand
TTATAAATGAAATGGCACTTAATTAGTAAACAGTACTATGGACGAAACCGGACGATGGCTTTGCTTTAACTTCAGTTAAAAAGAGAAGGAACGTTAGCTCATTCAATGAGTCAAATGTCTCGCACTTCATTGTTCACGTGGACAAATAACGCGAAAAAGCCAGCACGGTCAAGCATGAGACTTAATTGAAACTAATTAACCTTTAGAGAGTATAACTTTGGCCTACTTTTTCTCCGCTTCTAAGCTAAAAGAAGCCCCATCTCTTGCATTTTGTGTTAACTTCATTAATGTCTGAAAATAACGAGTTTTTTGGTATGGTTTCTTTTTGACGTTTGAACAGTTCTAACAGTTCTAGTTTGAACCTTAAATGGCGCTATAAGTGCACAATCGTTAAAATTGAAAATATACAGTACAAAGAAAAGCGATGACCGAAATGTGTCCGTGAAGCGAGGTCAACTTTGTATTTGAGCGTTTCGCTTGGGTCGAAGAAATGCTTAAGCTTGAAAGATGTTAGGTAACAGAAGCGAAGGATTCTTACGCGAACTGGGCCGAAATGAGACGCAGGGCTCTTATTTATACTCGCGCTTGTAAGAGACTGGCGCGAATAGTAGGTTTATACAGAAGCTTATATAATAAGTAATAGTAATTGGACTGAGTGGACTACTTTTCAGGGAGTAATCGGGCGAGTCATTTCGAAATCGGCCGAGCGCAGCGCGAGGACGATTTGAAATTTCGAGCACGATTACTCTCTTAAGAATTGTACGACACGAGGTCCAATTAATCGTGTCAATAACAAAATTCGAGGTTAGGAAGTCTTTAGGAACCTTTTTGGTAATGAAAAGTCAAAGTTAAATTCAGTTGGTTGCACAAAAAGTGCATTATGTTTTACAGTAGTTAAAGTTGGTCGAGGTCGAGTGACACTATATCAAGACGCACGGCCCTTGACCCCTTTTATAACATTCATGTGTGCGAATAATAATTAAATATTCTTTCTTCGCTCTTTCCTACCTGTAGATGAAGTCAGTGAGTCAAGAGAAGATATTTCTATTGTCTGTAAGTACAGAATTGTATGCGTTTAAGTTTTCTACAATTCATTTAAGTTATAGAGCCTTGTCCTACTTAAACTTAACAATCTTGTCTCCACTTTCTGTTTTAATTACTGTTTAGTCGAAAGCTCGTAAAAAGTTTTCAAAAAATTCACACCGGTAAAGTATGTGGCCTGACTACACTTGTTATATCCTACTATGTTGGTTTCGGTACCACCATTACATTGTGATATAGCCTGTTCCAGGCTCTCGGTAGTTATGGGAGAGCGAATAACGCGGGTGAGCGAGGAAAAAATGAGGCGGGACGAAGGCGAGCCCCGCGTTTTTTTTCCTCGCTCGTCCGCGTTATTTGCTCTTCCATAACTACCGAGAGCCTGGAACAGGCTAATTGTACTGTGATTACTAGATTTTTAGAAAATCTACACCGTTTACATACCGAGGTAACTGTTTTTTTTAAAGAATGAATCTCATCCTTGATTACTGTAACGTCACTCATTGAAAAGAATTACTAAAATTTATGTGCATGCATACAAGGTAAACAAAGCACTAGCTTTAAAAAGTTGTGTTGACGTTATTCTCTAATTATGTTCAAAGGCTCCTCAAACACTCGCTGGTTAAATCAAAACGAAATGATAACCGCCCTCGGTGAAGAGAGGGAAGGTTATTTTCAGGTGATTTACCCGTTAGACAGCAGCCTTGAAAGGGGACAAGAAATCATCCTTGATGGCGGGGAAAAACACCACCTCGACTTTTCCCGCTGGTACGACGGTGGTTTTTCCGGTCGTGCGACCGAAACCTCTGGACGACCTGAGCGATGCTAGCGAATCTGCATCTAGTGAGGAGACTGATGACGATGATTCGGTAAAAACAGACAGAGGTAAACATATGAAAGCATAGAAACGAACTTAATTGTTTCTCTCTAAGAAAACTGGGAAACAAAGATCAAGGCTTTATGCCAATTTTTCTTTGTCAAACAGTCTCTCTCAGTGAAAAAAGGGCTTTAACTTAGTTTCAAATGATAATATAAAATGAGACAGGCCTGACACGACTTCCGCTGGTTGCTGAATTAGCCTTCGATCTGTTAACGGAGGATTTTATTAACGCTTTGATTAAGAGACCAGTAGAAATGTAAACTCTGGTCGTGCATATTCCTAGACTTTTTTCACTTTTGAAAACGACTTCCCCAGGGCTAAAAAAAAAATACATCGAGCCTCCTTAATTTAACAGGCAATGATATATGAGCTCATATACCATTGACCTACGCGCCTCGTTAGCTATCTGCCATCTTATATCCAACGCGCGTTTGTGGAATAATTGTTAAATATACCGCTCACCGGTTTATACCAGCGTCTTTCTTACTGGACTTTGCTGATCGGTCTTTCAGCTTTAAATAAAGCTTTTATAATTACTATTCATGCTAAGTTGTAACATCAGATATCTTTTTTTGTTTCAAATGGACAAGGCGCAGGAAAAAAGGCCAAAAGACCCTCTACGAGAAAAGGTACCCAAAAATTTAAGTATTGAATCCAGCATATGTTTATTTCGGTTGATAAACCGAACACAGAATGAAATAACCCAAACTAATTGAATTAATTGAAATGACCCAAACTAATTTACTTGAATGATCACTTTCTCACAGGTGAATTAGAGAAACTAGGCGACGGGTTTGCCTAGTTCAAAGAACCATCAAAAACGTCAAGGAAACGTACAGCCAAAGGTACTATTTTTTGGTAATTTCACTCGAATAGATTCAGATTATTAGCCCTCGGCGCAACAAAATAGATATCTCAAGCACGCCACTCCGTTTCTAAGGAGACTTAAAATTTTGTGTTCAGCCTGAAATAGTTTTTCCAATGTTTAAATTCACGGCTCAATTTGCCGTTGTGTTATGACAGTTACTAAGGGTAAACAAAATGTCAAATTGTCGTGTTAAATGGTCAATGGTTGGATATATTTTTAATTATGTTATTCTCTTAGCGTTAACTCGAAAAGAGTAATAGTGTATCCATACAAAAACCAAATGGCTCTGTAAAATTTACTGTTACCTATTTATTCCAGTTTTGTTTCCCTTTCAGTGAAAAGTACGCCTGCTTCAGTTACTGCAGTTATTGCATCTACAAGCGGCATGCGGACAAGTGACGAGGAAAAAGAGGTAAAGTGTCAAAACATCTGCAGTCGTTTCCAGTTAGTTATTGGTTACCCTCCTCCTTGTTCCTTTTCTTTTAGAATATAGCAAAATAATGCGATTTTTCCACTTTTGGTATCTTACTCTAGGCACTCTTTTTTTCCCGCTTCCTATCCCTTTTTTCCCGGGATCCCGTCCCCCTGTCCCCTCCACAACGAAGTGAAATTTTACAACCTGTGCTGACCTAGATTTTAATCTAAACCATAGGACCTTGATGAAGAGTTCGCTTCAAGAGCTGAAGGTAAGAGTAGAGAGGTGGACGAGGCTATATCTCTGGGCACTAATTCTGCGCCGGTTATGTATTAAAAAACTTCTTATTAATGACAGTGTTCTTGCTATTTTATTTTTCCATAGAAATGAGAAGGAAAAGAAAAAAGCGTAACTGACCATGACTGACTTGAGTGGGAAGCAGAGGCTACTTTTAATTATCCAGACCACCGTGACATGCACTGCAGGAATTATTGAAATCAAAGTCCAGCATTGAATATTTGGACTTGATTGTATGATTGCATAAAACATAATCTATACAGTATTAGAATCGGTAAAATAGTATCATTAACCCTATTCAGACCGGGGGGTGGGGGCTTTTGAGGCCAGCGCTGATTTTGAACTCTTATTACTTTTTTAAAATTTAACCAAATGCTGCCAAACTTTCTGACTTTTCCTTAAATTTACCCAGCAATAATTTAGTATGGTTGGATGATGTTCCAGGAAATTGACATTACCATATCAACTACATTTTGAGGGGCATGTTTTCAAATATTTGTAATTTTCCTGTTTCTATTAATAAATAAGAAATTTTAATGGAATTATTTTTACATTTAACATCATGTTGTAATTGACACACGATGCGACGTCATCATCCCACGTGACGTATACCAAAAAAAAGATTTTGGAAGTTTCATTGGGATTGCTTAAATATTCTGGAAGTTACATAGGGAGGGGGGGGGGGGGGCTTCCGAAGCCCTCCCCCGGTCAGAGAAGGTCCTAAAAAGCCCAGGTCTGAATAGGGTTAAAAGGCCTTATTGAACAAGTTACAAACTTGAAAGTTTGGAAACCGTAGAATAGAGTAACCTAGACCGTATTGTGCCGCAGCCAGTTGAACAGTCCATTAGCCTGAACAACAGCAAACCAGGCCGCTAGTGTCACTTGCTGCAAGACGTTGGACTAAAGGTCTTTTATTTCTTAAATGTGACTGAAATTAAACAAATTGTTGTGTATTTTTAAATATAAAAAAAAAATCATTTTCTTAGTTTGACTGTTGAATCGTATGTTTTAGTATACACCCTGTGGAAGTGAGTATATGCAGTTGTTGAATACCGCATTGATACATGTATATAATTTTGTCATTAATTTGAAAATAAATAAAGCAATCTTTATTTTAATCAGTTAAAGGCCATAAAAGTGGTAATAATCTGAGAACATGTGTGACAACTTCTATTGTTAAATAATAAGAGTTTAAGTCTTTGAGTCTTTGTGCCCAAAAAATTAAAAAGTGGCGTCTCATTTGTATAACCGCGTGGATTGCTTCACTTCACGCACTGAACATTTCAAACCTTATTTTAGTTCGTGTCCATTTATCCTAGTGGTGTCTTAATTATGTCGTAATGAGAAACGACGAAAAACGGCCTGCCTGCCTTCGAGTGAAATGTACCTGATTCCATTAGGCTAGGTATCAAAAAGTCGGCCTTCTTTGCAGTACGTACACACGTTGCGTGGCATCACACCAATCCCTCCACCCCAAAAAAGGGGGGATGAGAGTAGGTAACAGTATTCCTGATAATTGACCTGTCATCAAAATAAATCCAAGGAAAAAGATTTATTAAATATTAAAAAGTCGGTCTCCTTTGCAGTACGTGCACACGTTGCGTGGCATCACACCAATCCCCCCCAACCCCAACAAAAAAGGGGGTGAACGAAAGTAGGTAACAGCATTCCTGATAATTGACCTGTCATCAAAATAAATCCAAGGGAAAAGATTTATTGAATATAAAGGAAGAACCATTCTTTCCACGATAATTTTCTGTTATTGATACCTATCATAGGTTTTCGCAATAATACATAACTAAGCTAATCGCTTTTTATTTTAACATTCAAATTCTATCGGAAACGAGATCCATTAGTCAGCCTCGGTGCATCTAGACATCGAATGCTCCATTCTATTTGAATACATCTATTCTTCGTAACAATACATAATTTGTTTGACATATGAGACAAAGGACTGAAATAAGTTTTAATCTTACTTGAAGAGGAAACTTAAACGGGAACTGTGATTTGGGGTAATTTCTATAATTTGGGATTTGATTCAATGAGGCTGGGAAAAACAATACAAAGAAACCAGATAAGGTATAACAAAGTAACAAGGTAACAAGGTAACAAGGTAACAAGGTAACAGAGTAACAAAGTAACAAAGTAACAAGGTAACAAGGTAACAAGGTAACAAAGTAACAAGGTAACAAGGTAACAAGGTAACAAGGTAACAAGGTAACAAGGTAACAAGGTAACAAAGTAACAAGGTAACAAGGTAACAAAGTAACAAGGTAACAAGGTAACAAGGTAACAAGGTAACAAGGTAACAAGGTAACAAGGTAACAAGGTAACAAAGTAACAAGGTAACAAGGTAACAAAGTAACAAAGTAACAAGGTAACAAGGTAACAAGGTAACAAGGTAACAAGGTAACAAGGTAACAGAGTAACAAGGTAACAAAATAACAAGGTAACAAGGTAACAAGGTAACAAGGTAACAGGGTAACAAGGTAACAAGGTAACAAGGTAACAAGGTAACAAGGTAACAAAGTAACAAGGTAACAAGGTAACAAAGTAACAAGGTAACAAGGTAACAAGGTAACAAGGTAACAAGGTAACAAGGTAACAAGGTAACAAGGTAACAAAGTAACAAGGTAACAAGGTAACAAGGTAACAAAGTAACAAGGTAACAAAGTAACAAGGTAGGAAACAAGGTAACAAAGTAACAAGGTAACAGAGTAACAAGGTTGTGGGGTCTTACACCAACATATTTATTGAATTTAAACGCCCGGGACATTATGTGGGGTCTTACACCAAGTAGTACCCTTACTTGAGATGAAATAATATATTCCCGTCTCGATTTGTAAGAAATTTCGAAATCTCTGCAACTAAAAATCAGGAGCCATAATCGATTATGGCTCCTGCTATAAATCCATTTGTCAACAAAGCCGCAATTTTGTGCTATGTACCAAACTAAAACTGAAAATCGATATAAAGGAAAATGAGGGCCGCGGCATTATTGTTTTCGGGTCCGAGACAGCATGTTGTGTGCAAAAATCTTTTTTCCACTGTTTTCTCCTTTACCCTCTCCACCCCGTGCTTTGCATGATCCTTACTCAGCTGCCTCAAAATAAGACAATTCTAACTTGGAAGATTTTATCTCTCGCGGCACTGCCGAGTGAAGAGTAGAGAACTATAAACCGGTAGAGGAAACATTTCCGAGCGCAGCAATTCCATCTCTTATTACACATGCGTAGACTGTAAAACAGTCAGTATTTTGTGCGAGCAAGCGCGGTCTTCAAACAAAAGATATGGAGCGAGTGTAAAAACGGAGAGTAAGACTGGAGAGAGGGAATATGGGGATTCATTCCGCAAGATAACATAACACGCGTTACATCACACGCGTTATCCCGCCAAAACTTACGCTTCACGAGCTATCCCGCAAGAAAACCACATCATACGCGCTATCCCGTTAAATCTTACGCTTCACGAGCTATCCCGCAAGAAAACCACATGACACGCGCTATCCCGCTAAAACCTACGCTTCACGAGTTATCCCGCAAGAAAACCACATCACACGCGTTATCCCGCTAAATCTTACGCTTCACGAGCTATCCCACAAGAAAACCACATCACACGCGCTATCCCGCCAAAACCTACGCTTCACGAGCTATGCTGCAAGAAAACCACATCACACGCGCTATCCCGCTAAAACTTACGCATCACGAGCTATCCGGCAAGGAAACCACATCACACGCGCTATCCCGCTAAAACTTACGCATCACGAGCTATCCGGCAAGGAAACCACATCACACGCACTATCCCGCTAAAACCTACGCTTCACGAGCTATCCCACAAGAAAACCACATCACACGCGTTATCCCGCCAAAACCTACGCTTTACGAGCTATTCCACAAGAAAACCACATCACACGCGTTATCCCGCTAAAACCTACGCTTCACGAGCTTTCTTCCAAGAAACCTACGTCACGCCCTATCCCGCCAAATTGTTTGGCCACTTATGGAAAGTCTTTGCTCCTCTCATGTTTCTTGCTTGATCAGACCCTTAAGGAAAATTAGCAAATGCTCGAAGTTTACTTCAGAGGAAGCTAAACACAACTCCATGTCGAAGTAACGTTCCCTTAAGCTTGTCTTAGTATTGTCAGGTACAATCAGTCGAGATAAAAGTTTGGCTGTCCTAACTGCCTCAACACCTTTACTGACTGACAAGATACCGTAAAATTCCGCAAGTGTTTCAGATTCTTGAGATTCATTTATCTGATAGGAGGGGGGAGAATGTCTGACAGAATTCACTTGACGGTTTTATTCAAAAAATTTTAAGACCTTAAAACAGTTGTTTTTGGGTTTGACGAGAAAAACTCTCCAATAAGCACAGAAACGAAGTGATTAAAAATTACTTGAATCACGACTTTTTCTGCTGTAAATTGCGTACAGAAACTGGCAGCAGAATTCATTCAGTGTATCTTCATTAAGTTGAGCGACAAAGATACTGAAAATTACTGATCCAACTCAAGTTATTCAACCAAACTGCAATGTTCAAAAACGAGATTTTGCTCGCTTTGATCTCCGAAACTCGCAGCTTCGACATTCGCGCGTTGTCCCCGAAGAGAGCCTTTTCAGGCAAGAAATTTAAAACATCCCCTTGCTGGGTACAGCAGTTCCCTTCACCTAAAAAAATGGGGATTGATTTTTAGGGGGAGGGGACGGCTGTACACAAGTTAAACATCCCCCAAATGAACACAAACTGTTTTAAACATTTATATCAAGCTCCCTTTAAATTTATTAACCACTAAAGGTGAATTATTGTGCAGTGAACGTCGCTGGAACTGTGTAAATGGCGAGCGATAAAAGTTTGACAACGTCGGCGAGAAACCCAACTCAGTGCAGCAGCCGCCAGTTACAATTTATAAACCAATGACAGGCTGAAAAAGTCAAGCTCGTGTTACAAATCAAGAAAAGATTCCCAGTTAGAAAATCCCGTGTCATTTCAGGTGCTTTGAGAGAAACTTATTGAAACCCAAAACTGTGCTCAAAAAGATCTTCGTAAGTCCTCTTACATGAAAAAATTAAATTGGAAGAAACAAGTTATATACTTGTCACGCGGCAGATTTAAGAATGATAAGGCAACCAAAGGTTTCCAGTTAACTCTTGTTTTTAATAGAGGATATCAGCTCTAACAGTAGCGAAGCTAGCGTATCTGAGAGTGAATAGACTACATTCTCATTATTCTTTTCTATTCGTATTGGTTTTCGAGAGTCAGGAGAGTGAATAGAGTGAATAATCAGCTATAGAACAGCTCTATTTAAAGTAGAATACTAAAGTTAATTACTTTTCACAAGTTTTTCTGCTATTCATATGCGTAAGTTATGTGTTTCCAGATGCCGCGAGTTTCTAGAACAAAAAGAATGCGAAATGAGCTAAGTTTGTTTGCTCGTGCAAAAATTTGCAAAAAGGAAAATATCTTAAGACCTGAAGTTCAATTCAAAGAGTTAATTCGCTCTTGTGAAAGCTAGTAGTTCATTCTAAGTTCTGACGAAAGGAATTTTAGTTTCAGGCGGTAGAAATATATGAAACTTAGCAAAACGTACCCAACCGATAACAAAGAGATTCCGAAGGTGCTAAAGCCCGCGAGCGAACCTAGTTTTTAATGAGGCAAGCGAGCCTAATCATTATGCGAGCTCGGGCTAGAGAGTGCGAATGAATCCGCAACTTAAATAAATAGTTCGTTTTAGTAAAATAAACCATCTCGCAATTTCGCAGCTGAAAACACATTACGGAAAGCAATAAGTTTTACAATAGGAAACAGATTTTAAGCTACATAAACATCTTTTCTAAAATGTTCATTTTCTTAAGTTTTAAATTTTACAATAGTGGTTAACCGAAAATTATTTTTTAAAGTTAAAGGTAAAATAAGGTTGAAACAAGGATTCCTTTTGATAAGTCAAATATGAGTAACCGTTTAGCGGTTAAGGAAAAGTAGGTAGAATTGAAAGATAATTTTAAAGTAATCGCGACGTGAGTTCTCACCTAGTTGGAACGCGCATTCACACTTGACTCGTAAATAAAATTCTTGTTTTCCGCAGATAAATATATAATCTTAACTCAAGCGGGTACTAAGAAATATATTTTTAAAATAATCCCAAAATATTCTCTTACATATTATTCCCCCTTTTAAGTAAGTCGCCTCCCGGCGACTAAAATAATCAAAAACATACGATTACGTCTAAACTACCACATAGTCAAATAATAAATAAATGATAATTAATACAATAATTTAGCTGAAGGTAGTTAACTAGATACAAGTTAAGTTTTACAAAGTTCAGCTGGAAGGTACTTGTTCACTTGATAGTCCACGGGTCTCCACGAGATTCTTCATTATGGCTCCAATGATGGTTTTAATGCACACCTCAAAATTAGTGGTTGGTCGCTCTCGTTCAGGCAGGCAGGCAGACACTGTTATCGTACTTCAATGTTAACGTGTTTGTTTTATGTGAAGTAATTGCTAGTCGAGAAAGCCTCTCATCGCTGTTATTGTTCCAAAGTGCTTCTCAGTATTTATTGGAGAAGTTTCTTGTTTCTTCAAATCAATAATGTTACGATCAAGATCGCTATTTGAGACAAATGTGCGTCAAAAGGCTAGAAATGTAGAACCTCAGCATCGCATGCGGTTTTGCAGTCTTGAATTTGTGTCTTTTGCTTGTGCGTTTTGCGCCAATGATTTCTTAGTTGCCCCTAGATAATGAGCTGAACTCAGTTCACTAAGTGTTCCACTGTGTGATATACATAGGTCCGAAACGTGTGCTTCGAGTATAAGTCTTGGCTTGCACTTGGCAGCTTGAAAGAGTGTGATTATTCTTGGCTGACATCCGTGGCAAAGTGAGTGTAATATCAAGGTTATGAGAAAATCAAGCCAGTTGAAAGTTAAGAACTAGCTAAATTTAAGCTAACTACTTTCACTAAATAATTTCAAAATACGAAAAAATTATATATATATATATTGATATATTGGAAAGTGTCATCATGATTATCATGCATCACAAGAATGCTAATTCATATTATCATGATACTTATCCTTATGCTCTGTCTCAGCAAGTTGGGTCACGATACAAGAATGAAAACTTTCCTAGAGTGCATCTCTTGCCTTCGTAATTTCTTTCGAGTAAGAGAACACCCTGGAGTCATTCAAACAAGTCTTTTAGCCCAAACTGAGAAGTCAGTTGAATAAAATTTATCAGGCGGTTTTCGTTTTCTGGGTATCTTGAATTCGTAAGGTGGTGGAAACACTTTCATGAATTTTAACATGAAGAAAATAAAGAAATGAATGAATTTCAAGGAATTTAGGCATAACGACGTTAATCCTTTTACATCGTGAGAGAAAACATCTTTGGCACCAATTTGCTGAATACTAAGATTACTGTTGCATTCTATGACAAATTCATTTTTACCTGTGTCTGCTGTCTCTAGTAATATTTGTCGACAATAAACTTCATGATCTTCATATAATATTTGGCTTGTTTCAAAATTTTGATCTTGTAGAGGGTGTACCACTGCGAAATCTAAGGTCTGTTCTTCAATCTGTATGAAATTGTCATGGCTCTCTTTCAAGTTAGCTTCAACTGCATCATGATCTGCTGAATCCTCTGAAAAATTCTCTTGCGATATCTCTATTTCATTTATTTTATTATTCTCTAGAAACCAGATTTCCTTTTGTTCTTCGTCTATAAGCTTAAATGTGTCGGAGTTTTCTGATTCAACTGATTTTTTCCACAATTTCAACTTCATGATGAAAGGAGCCGTTTTCGCTATCCATTTGTTGATTGTTTCTAATATTCGCCTTATTATTATTGTCTGTAATCGTACTAGAACAAGCTTTTCTCTCTTTGTTTACAAGCAAAATGTTTTTCTCTTCCTCGATGTAAGTGTCATTTATTGCCTTTGCTATTTCTCGGATTTTTTCTTCATTTGTGTTCCCTACAGTGCCCTCATTATCCAAATCAGTGGATTGGCTATGTTTTTGTTGTTGTTGTTCATGTCTTGTGAAATTTACAAAAGATCCATGATCGTGTCCCCTATCTTTCTTCCTCTTTCGCATTCGTTCGGCCATTTGCTGCGATCTTGCAGCGTAACATGTGGTCTTAGCTGCATCTGTTTGATATTTATTTTCCTTAAGTTCACTAACATCAGTGATGGTAATTATAGCCCTTTTGTTTTTCTGCTCATTTCGTGTGAAATTTTCGTTGGCGGGAAGAATTTTAACTCTTTCAGGTTCAATACTTGAATCATTTTCTATCACTTCGCTTCTATGTGTTTCATAACTATCACAGTCGTATTCTAAAATTTCTTCATTATTTTCCTTTTGAGCTTTACATTCTTCTGCGTTTGAAAATTGTACATACGAGTATTTATCAGAACCATCGTTTAGCTCAGAAACTATAATATCTTTGTTAGCGTCACTGGAATCGATAATCATTTCTGTTCTATCTAGGCCAGAATTTTCGATAAGGGAACTCTGAATTCCGTTATTATCAACGATGTTTTGTTCCGTTTCGCTTGACAAATTTGTAGCTAAATTGTCTAGTTATGTATGGTTGGACAACATGTGCCGAGTTGGTGGTATTTTTACGTTTACCCTTTCCTTACGCCTGTGCCGCTCTACTGGATGCGAGCGCCTTGTGTTTGTGTTTGCGTAGTATTGCCTGTTTTGGGATGGTCTAGTTCTGGAATCGCTACTTTGCTCGTCATATTGACGTTTCCAACAAACAGAAGAAACATGACCTTGTTTCCCACAATAACTGCAAATCGGCCTGTTATAAAAAGTCTTTATGTTTCTGTAATTTTGAACACTCTCTTCTCGCATATTTTGTATCTCCTGAGCAATTATTTGACGAACCTCTTCCCTGCCGAGGGGTTTATCATTCTGAAAAATTGGTCCTCTGTGATCATTGCTGTCATTGTAAGGTGTTGGATCATAAGCTGTTTCTTCTGATTGGATGCCTGTAGCATTGTGCGATCGCCCTAAGAATTTCAACTGTTCTGTCTACTGGCTTTTCTTCTGGTAGCGCCTCTTTTAATCTAGCGAGTGATTCTGCTTCTGAAAAAGTTTTTGGTTGCTGTAGAAAGACATAACTTTTTAATTCTGGTCGCAGGCCATTTATAAAATAAAACGTACTTAGATCATTTGATATGTCCAGGCGCAGACAGAGCTTTCGGATCTCTAATGCAAACTGCGCTACAGTTTCGTTCGGTAGTTGTTTCCTATCTGAAAGCCTTAACCTTAACAGCCAAATGTCTGCTTCTGTACGAAACTGTTTAACGAGCGCCTCGCAAAATTGTTCGTAAGTCATTGTGGCTAAGTCAGGAATTGAATTTCTCCAGACCCTTGCATTCCCTGTTAATGATAGTTTTAACATTAAGGCTTTTCGTGCGTTAGAATATTGATAAAAATTTGCGACATTATCAAAATCGATCAAAAACTCTTTAACATACTCGTCTGAGCGTCCGGAAAAACTAGGTATAGGAATATCAATTGATTGTAATTTTTCGAGATCTTCGTAACTCACTGCCATGCTTTCTGAATCTTACAATTCGTAGCCGAAATGTTCCTCGACTACTTAACAGCTCCCATAAGCGATTTCGGATTTTTGTTTTAAAAACAGTTTGGTACTCGAAAGAAAAGACGAAAGCAGAAAAGAAATAAAGATGACTAAACTGACATGCAGGCGTTGAACAGAGCATTGAGACAACATCAGATGAAACTTCGTAGGCATTCTGTTATTAATCTCACTTAACGCACGCTATGACTCAAACATTTGGCCTAAAGATAGTACTACTTAACGAAACAAAATATTTTTTTTAAAGTTCTTTTTTTCTGGCTTGAATTCTCTATACCATGATATCGGTACTCACACTTTCAGGTGTCCTTTCTGCGGGGATGGTCTTCTGTGCTGCGGGAAGTATCGGGAATCGTTTACCACCCGGATTCTCCACCAAATAAATCTGTCACGCGGCAGATTTAAGAATGATAAGGCAACCAAAGGTTTCCAGTTAACTCTTGTTTTTAATAGAGGATATCAGCTCTAACAGTAGCGAAGCTAGCGTATCTGAGAGTGAATAGACTACATTCTCATTATTCTTTTCTATTCGTATTGGTTTTCGAGAGTCAGGAGAGTGAATAGAGTGAATAATCAGCTATAGAACAGCTCTATTTAAAGTAGAATACTAAAGTTAATTACTTTTCACAAGTTTTTCTGCTATTCATATGCGTAAGTTATGTGTTTCCAGATGCCGCGAGTTTCTAGAACAAAAAGAATGCGAAATGAGCTAAGTTTGTTTGCTCGTGCAAAAATTTGCAAAAAGGAAAATATCTTAAGACCTGAAGTTCAATTCAAAGAGTTAATTCGCTCTTGTGAAAGCTAGTAGTTCATTCTAAGTTCTGACGAAAGGAATTTTAGTTTCAGGCGGTAGAAATATATGAAACTTAGCAAAACGTACCCAACCGATAACAAAGAGATTCCGAAGGTGCTAAAGCCCGCGAGCGAACCTAGTTTTTAAGGTGGTACATATGGCTAAAATGCGTCTAAAAAGAGCCCATTTTAAGATATTTTATTAACTTTGTTTAAATCCCTAAATTCACTATTCTATAGTAATTTTTACCGTAGAATCCAAATTTGAATTCAAATTTTTCGATTTCCGGTCATAAAGGTGTGAAAATTGACACCTTAAAATGTCACTCAAAATAATAATTACTTTATTTTCTCCATTTCTTTTCTTTGAATAGCTTTCTTCTTTGTACTATCAAATACCTGTATAAAAACAATTCTTCTGTGACTTAGCCGACATCCAGTTGTTATTCCTACGGAAAATAATCGACCATCTCTAAACCAGTCACGTGTCATATCATAATCGGGCACAATATCGATCCGATGCTACGAAAAATGTCGGCTAAGTCAGGGACCTTAGCTCCATTTGTGTGTATTAACTCTGCCAAATTTCACAAGAATTCAATAAAATGCATGGAAAATATTTCTATTTTCGTCTCACACATGCTGAGAATCCGTCGAATTTTGCCTGTTTTTGTGGCGTCTTTCGCACAATTCTTGTCCGCCATGTTTGTTTTCGGTTGTCCATGCTGCATTGGCTTCTGGGTCACGTATTTCGTGGAAGAAACGAAGAAAATGACGTATTTCGAGCGTGCTACGTGTCCTCGAGAGAAACAAAAGGAGAGTCCCTAGCAACCGCCATAAACAATGGCACTGCGATCCTTTTGTCAGCGGTAACAATGCGCACTTGCCATTACGCATAAGCATCGCGCGTGTTCGATATATCGAGTGCACACGCAAGGGTATTTAGATACTTCGCCGTGGCGATTCAAGTTCTGCTGTTTTTCAGCCTATAATCTTGTAATTTTTTCGGTGGAAATAGTCTGTGAAGGATAAGCGAAATATCCTGCGACAACAGTGGCGTTCTCTTGTGTTTACAGCACACACAAAAGGAGTTGGACGCGCGTATAATTTTCGTACGATCGATCGCAACAAGATGAAAAGTATTCTGGCTGGTTCGAATGCTTCATTAGCTGGAAAGAATTCAAAGATGTTTCCGAACCGTTTTTTCGTGTAGTACGTGAAGTTTATTCTTTGCTGTTGTGGCCTAATCAACATTCGATTTTAGGACTGGGTCGAGTGGATCATTGAGGACGGTCATGTTTTAGCTTGCTCCGATCCATCAAGGCCAAAATGTAATATTTTCCTTAATCTTTAAGTCAAGTAATGCCAGGGAAAAAACGAGGGAAAAGGAAAACTAAAAGCAGTACTTCAAGTGGTGATTCTCCGCCTGCACACGCGACCAAGAAACAAAACACTGGTGAAGACATGACTACAAACACCGTCGCCGCCATTACGTCCGCTACCGATTTAAATGAAGCAATGCACGAGGCTAGTGTCCTGGCCGAATCAGAGCAACCATCGCTTCAAGAACTGTGGAAACTGCTCTCGCGCATTGAAAAGAATACTACCACTCTTCTAGCTGAAAATGCGAGTCTAAAAGCCAGCTTAGAATTTACTCAAGCGCAGTACACAGCTCTCGAAACGAAAAACAAGAAGCTCGAAGCTAGAGTTCTCACCTTAGAACAACAGGATGCCGCGACATCGAAAAAAGTGGCAGAGCTGGAAGCGAAATATGATGACATTGAGCAATATTCAAGAAAATTTAATTTGGAAATCCATGGTATTCCTGAGCAGGAGGACGAAGATATTCTTAACACCGTTCTCGACCTAGCCGAAGTTTTAAAGGTAGAACTACAAGAAGAAGACATTGATATCTGTCATCGCCTTTACAAGGGTGCAGACAAAGCCAGACCTATCATCGTAAAATTCTCCAACTATACCAGCAAATACGAAATGTACAGCGCTCGTCTTGGTCTACGCAACCTAGATTTGGCTCCCAAATTTGGCGCCGAGAAAATCTTTATCAATGAAAACCTGACGAAACGGAGGGCAGCATTGTATTCCAAGGTCCGTAAAAAGATTAAAAATCTGCCACAGGGGAAATCGTGGACCACAGATGGCAAGATATTCGGGAAACCAACGGCGACGGGTCGCCGAATCCGTATTAACTCCGAAGATGACTTAATCAAAATTCACACAGCTCATTAGCCAGCTCTTCACCGAAATAAACCTTTTTCCTCGTGATTTACATGGACTTCAGCTCAAGTACATTATTCTTTACTATTTAAAAACTAACAAACTTATAAGATATTATGCATTTTTTTCTGCATTAAATATATTTGACTCTTCCCGCCGATACACACTGTTGGCCTTGATAATCGGCGATGTGGATTGTTTGCTTGTTTTTTCCCAGAAGAATTAATAGGTAAGTTGTTTGTTTGTTTTTTTCATATCATGTTTTTGCGTCCGATTGTTGTAAGTCATTTGTCTATTTTAGTTTCTTTTCAGTTTTTGTTTAGTTACCGGGGCATGCATTACTTTAACAACCAATTTTATAATTCATTCTTAAACATCAATGGCACGTAAACTAAAAATTCTTTCACTAAATGTGAGAGGTTTACGTAATCAGAACAAAAGGAGAGCAATCTTTTGTTATTTAAAACAACAAAAAGCTACGATCTTTTGTTTACAGGAGACTTTTTCACAACCTGATGATGAGAAAGTATGGTCTGCGGAATGGGGCGGCAAAATTTTTTTTTGTCATGGAACTGCACACTCCAAAGGCGTCTGTATTTTATTGAACCCGAATTCAACTTTTAACTTCGATGTTGTTCAAACGGATTTTCAAGGAAGAATTATGATTTCAAGACTTAAAGTCTTGGAGGAAACGTTTTTCATCGTAAATATTTACGCACCCACTGATTATCGAGATCAAAATGAATTCCTTAAAAATTTAAGTGAATCTCTCGTGAGAAAAACGGACACCTCCCGGCTAATTATTGCTGGTGATTGGAACTGTACACTTAATAAGGCAGACAAAAGTGGGGGTTTACCCTGGAAAAATACGAATTACAGAGACGCTGTTGTAAATCTTATGGACGAATTAAACCTTCTCGACATATATCGAAAAATGCATCCAAAGATAAAGTCTTTCACTTATGAATCCAAAACTAATAACTTGAAATCGAGAATAGACTTTATCCTTGTCTCTCGCCCAATCTCCGTGGATGCTCAAAAGGCTGAGATTCGAACTTCAGTAGCTCCAGACCATAAAACTACCTTCTTGAGTGTTACCATTAGAGACGAGTTTAAGAGAGGTCCTGGAACGTGGAAATTTAATAATTCCCTTCTTAAAAATGATGAATTTAAGGAACGGATCGCATTCTTTTATCCACAAATACATGTAAAATATTCCGACGTCACCGATAAGCAACTATTGTGGGAATTGATTAAAATGGAAATACGTATGAAAACAATGAATTTTTCTAAACAAAAAAAATCTGAACTCAGAAAAAGAGAAATAACACTTCAAAACGAGCTACAAGAACTTGATTATAAAATTTGTAATACTGATTTCGAAGTCTTAGACCGGAAAGTTTTAACGGAATATGAAACTGCAAAAGAAGAATTAAAAAATATATATGAACAGAGAGGGAAAGAGGCTATGTTTAGATCAAAGGCGAAATGGCTTGAACAGGGGGAAAAACCGACTAAATATTTTTTTAACCTGGAGAAGACGAATTATGAAAAAAAGCTCATACGCGAAGTAAAATTAGAAAATGGCGAGGTGACATCAAATTCAAAACAGGTCGAGAAAGAACTGGAGAGTTTCTATAGCAACATGTATGCATCGAGAATGAGCCATAACAGAGAGCCACAAGGTACCGGAAGACAGAGTTTTGAGTCGTTTGTTGAAGATATTGAAATTCCACAACTTAACGCCGAGGAACAAGATTCGCTAGAGCACGATTTTACCTACGAGGAGTTAAAAGAGGTTGTAATTTCTTTCTCGGACAATAAAACACCAGGTGAAGATGGGTTTACTAAAGAATTTTATGTGGCCTTTTATGATCTTATCTGGAGAGATCTGTTGAACTCTTTCAATGCAGCTTTTGAAAGTGGGTCCCTTTCCATTTCCCAAAGGAGGGGAATAATAACCTTAATACCCAAAACTGACGAAGCCCTTTCTGAACTTTCTAACTGGCGTCCCATATCTCTTTTCAATCTAGATTATAAAATTCTGTCAAAAGCTCTCGCAAAGAGAATAGAGAAGTGTTAAAAAACTAATTAACTCCGATCAAACCGGTTTTGTCAAGGGAAGGTATATAGGTCAAAACATAAGACTTTTAAGCGATTTAATGGAGCATTTAGATGCGAAAAGGACCGCTGGTCTGCTCCTCTTTATAGACTTTGAAAAAGCTTTTGATAGCCTTGAATGGGATTTTGTTGCTAAAACTTTGAAAGTGTTTAATTTTGGCCTAAATGTTATCAGATGGATTTCAATCCTTTACAACGGTGTACAAAGTGCAATCATAAACGGAGGCTTTTTAACGAATTATTTCAATATATCAAGAGGGGTCCGCCAAGGCTGCCCTTTGAGTCCGTTTCTCTTTATCCTTGCTGTTGAACTGCTAGCTTTAAAAATACGCCAAGACTCAAACTGCAAAGGTATCTCTCTTCCAGACGAACAGGAGGTTAAGATTTCACAGTTTGCCGACGATACTACTTTAATAACAAAAAATGCTACATCTCTTAAACCATACTTAAATATTTTGGATTGTTTTGGAACTATTTCAGGACTGAAATTAAACAAGAAAAAAACAAAAGCAATGTGGATAGGCTCTATGAAAGATAGCAACCAGAAGATACTTGATTTTAAAGCCACAAAAGAACCTATTAAAATTCTTGGAGTCCACTTATCCTATAACACAAACAAATGTATCGAAGAAAACTTTTATTCAAAGGTGAATAAAATGAAAATGAAATTAAATTTATGGCTCTCAAGAGATCTCACAATTTATGGCAAATCTTTGCTGGCGAAAGCTTTAGGTGTGTCACAGTTGGTGTATGCAGCATCTATGCTGACTGTCCCAGAAGCGGTCATTAAAACTGTTCAGGAGAATCTTTTCGCTTTTCTGTGGAAAAATAGGAAGGATAAAATAAAAAGACTTGTAATGTACCAACCAGTTGTAGAAGGGGGAATTAACTTCGTCAACTTCAATATGTTAGTTAAATCTTTGCGCCTGGCCTGGATTGGTAGGCTCCTAGGAAATTCTTGTGATAAATGGAAGGCAATACCGAACTACTACTTCCGAAATTATGGTGGCCTTCCGCTTCTCCTCAAATGCAATTATAATGTGGCACTGTTAGATAAGGGTCTGCCCCTCTTCTATCGAGAACTTCTCCAATACTTTCAAGAACTCAAGAGCATAACCATCATTTTCCCAAATGGTGAATTTATTATCTGGAACAACAAGTCGACAACTATAGAAAATGCTACTTTATTTTGGAAATCATGGCTTGAACGCGGAGTTGTTTTTGTGCAGGATGTGTTAAATCCTAATGGCAATTTCTTATCTTACGAAGAGTTTAGTAATAAATTCAACATTACAACAAATTACATGTATTCTTTCCAGCTCATTGCAGCCATCTCATCTCATCTTAAAAGGAAAGCTGCACAAACATTAATACCTTCACGTGATCTCTCATCAAACTCCGCTTTCATCTCCTCAACTGAAACCTCGATTAACCTAGCTGTAGCACGCTGCAAAAATTATTACCAACTAGTAACCAATCACAGTTTTATTATTCCAAGTGGTGTACAAAAGTGGCAGGAAAGATTTCCTGAAAATTTTACTAACTGGAGTGAAAAGTTCCAAGCAATATACCGATCAACTAAAGATAACAAACTGCGTCAATTCGGTTTTCGTTTCTTGCATAGAATAACTGTTACGAAGAAAGAACTCAAACGTTACCATCTAGCCAAGGACGACAAATGTATTTTTTGTTCTAGTTCGGACTCAATTGAACATACCTTTATTGACTGTAATGATTCTGTAATCTTTTATTCACAAATTTTATCTTGGTTTCATCATTGTCAAGATACTCCGATCATTTTATCCAATAAACAAATTGCTCTTCATGACATATCGCATCTGTCTGAAGGGCTTTCCAGTCCCATAAAGCGCAGATTAGACTTCCTCATCATCTTGGCCAAACAATATATCTATGCTTCTAAATGTCTTGAGAAAAAACTCTCTGTCAATGAATTCGTGAGTAAAGTCACTGTTCAATGGAAATTAGAAAACTGCTCTCATTTTCAAACAATGACTGAATAACTTTCTCCGGGTATCTTATTGCACAATTAATAAAAAATAGATAACTTTGCTCGCACTAAAAAAAAAAAAAAAAAGAAAAAAAAAAGTAAGAATGATAACAAAGTTGTAATGTGTTCGGGTATTAGTCTAATGCATAGCCCTCATATTTACTTTATTTCCTGCGTATATTTCCCTTTATTTGTCTTTGTATTACTTTGTATATATTACATGACAAGTGCAAAATAAGTGTAAGTTATTTTATCTTAAGTTTTGTATGCAATTGGTCTGTAAGTAGCTGTATTGTTTACTTTTTTGTGATGTATTTTTTTTTTGTGTGTGTGTTGCAATAATAAAAAAAAAAAAAAAAAAAAAAAAACATTCGATTTTAGCTTAAAAGCCCACGTCGAGAAAACATCCCACGAAGACATTCAGTTGTGGTTGGCCGGGGATATATTCATAATGAACCAAGATCGATCTGGCGGTTAATACGTATGAAGATACTCTAAATCAAAAGCCCTCTGGGCTTAGTGTCTCGTGTCACTTTTTAGAGTTTATTTAAAAAAGAGATCGCTTTTCACGTCTATTTATTGCTTGCAAAGATATCAAAAATTGAAAAGCGTGTATGTAACATAAAAAAAAAAAACAAAATTCAAAGTACACTTCAGCATCTGGCCGTTGATCAGTTATAGGACTCCAATAACAGCAGAAAAAGATGACAGACGGATACTTAGCTGTGGAAAAACGCTGTATTGCACTTTGGTTCACTAAACATACATTCTACTGTATACTTATACTATGACTTCCATGTGCTTTCTTCACGCTATATAAGATATCGCTTTGGGTGTTTATTCGTGAACGCTTAGCCTGTTAAGTGATAATGACAAGCGAGTGGTGATGATTTTGTTAATTCTTATAACCACTTCTCCTGATTTAGTATTGATATTGTGAGGAGAAATTTGGTTTTGGTCACTCTTGAGCCGGTCTTAATGTTTTTGTAACGCCAAAGCTACAACGCAGCGGCTGAAGAAAGTGTAAATTACAGTCATTTTCTTCGCTATTTTCGGCCGGCCCGCGCTTAGACTCTGGTCTGCTTATTGGATGAAATCTACTGAATGAAATATTCTGCTAGGTTCTGCTTAATAGAAAACATTCGATCTTGCTTGACACGTGATTCCGCGCGAACGTACGCAATAAACTATGTAGTAGTGTTTAACTCGCACAAATCTCACTTTTAAAGAGAGACTTTAACTTCTACACAGAGCTTACTATGCTGTATCATTTAATAACTGGTCATAACTTTAAAATGGTTGGGTATTCAATCGACTAACGATTCAAACGATTCAAACCTTTTGTTCAAACGACATGTGCTATGCATATGTGTGCAAGATCAACTTTGACATTCAATCCCGAACCGCCAACTAATTGCTTATTAGATTACAATCCCTCTTTAACCCCGATACAATCTGTTGCCGCGGCTAAATTTAAAAATCAAAAGCCCTCTGGGCTTAGTGTCTTGTGACTCTTTTCAGAGTTTAATTTATTTGAAAATAGACCGCTTTTCACGTCTATTTATTGCTTGTAAAGATATCGAAAATTAAAAAGCGTGCATCTAACATAAAGAAACATTTAGACTCCTCACCCCTAAAATTTAAACTAAAACTAAAGCTACTTTTGTCGCTCGATAAAAGTTGTGACATTCAAAACACGATATACGAAACTCTTGATTCACTTGTCAATTCAGAAACCTTTGTCGTGAATGCTTGCGCTGAACTTCACGATTTCACAGCTAAAGATAAAAATAAAGGTTTAATCCAACTACAAAAGGTTCTCACGCGAAAGGCTTAAAATCCAACTAAAAAATATATATAAGATTTGGAACCTAAAAGACAACAACACCGAATTTTCGATCAAGTGGTCCATTGTCACGAGAGCAAGCGCTTACAGGGGAAACCCGTCACGCTGCAATTTGTGTCTGACGGAGAAGCTCTGCATACTATCAGCTGACAGATACACCTTCTTGAACAAAAGATCTGAGCTTGTTACCAAGTACAGGCACGAAAACAAGAACTACACGGCCAATCAGAGACAGGATCGTTCCAACCGTCCTCCAAGAACGTAGTTTAAATTGTATTTCACCGCATCTAACGACACAGTCTGATGATCACTTCGTGCGTGAAACTCTGAGTAACTGTCCGTGAAGTTTCTATCTTTAATAAGGGGGGGGGGGGGGGGAAATTCTTTAATTATTGTATAAGATTACGTGCTTAAAGTTTTGAAATCGATGCCTTAATAGTATCCATTCCGATCACAATCACGGTAATTAAGCGTCCATTTTGATTCATACTAATTGATCGTTGCTATTTCTGTCAGGCGGATAATGTTTGTACTTATTATTGTCACGCGACTTGTTTCCGACACCTTATCAAAAGCGATTTTTCCAAGCAGCCGAAAGTAGGCTTGACTTAAATTCAAAGTACACTCCAGCATGTAGCCGTTGAACAGTTATAGGACTCCGATAACAGCACAAAAAGAATACAGACACACACAGATTCATAAGCATTTATCTGTCACAGATAATTCTTAAATATCTTAAAAAGGTCAACAAAGTCACAGATTCTCCTTTGTTGTTTTGTGTCTGTGACTGATAAGAACGTTTTCAGCCTCACGTTTCAATAAACTCACGCACACTACCAAGCAAAGTTTCATGGTTGACCTTTTGCGTGTGTCTTCGAGTAATACTCAAATTGAAGACGCACAAGGAAAATAATGTCCACGGGGATCAGTTGTTTTGAACTAGTTTAATCAGCACAAATTCTAACTTGCCTAAGCTAGCTAGTCAACTGAAGTAAAGGCACACATGTGGTTCGACTACTACGGTCTATTACATCTTTGAAATCGGATCTAATCAAAAATGGAAACGGCAAAAAAAAGGTTTTCCTGACATATTGTAGGTCGACATACCTACAGTTCTGTAAGGCGCAATCCTGTTTAAGACATGCTTTTCCCCTATTGCTGTACCAAAATCATAAAACACATTGTTCTCACGAAACGGTAGCTATTATCAGATTGACTTATATGACTAGAATGGTGGGAATCTCGTGTGATTGCTTTTATCACTAAGAAAAACAAACAAAAAGCTTAAAAATAAACGCAACTGTCAGTGTAAACAGCATCTGCAGACCTCTCAAGTCTCACGATTTTGTCCTGAGACTCACGGTTTTCACTTCAATCTCACGACGAGAAACAGAAATCTCACGAAAAAACAGAGTAACAAGTCATTTGATTAGCGCCTGGTTTTAGGACTCTTTTAGTTATTTTTGTCCGTCAGTTGATCAATCTCCCGGTTTTTACTGAAATCTCCAGATATTTTTACCTCAATCTCTAGATTTCCAGTGCTTTGAGGTTGAGAAGTCTGCATCTGTTTTGTTTAAATCTGATGATCGCATTTAAAAAAGAAAATTTTTACCATTAGGTATACTAGTTACGTTGATATAAAAGCTATATCTGCTATATTCCACGACTGTAATCTCTATAAATACAGTTGTAACAGTAAATATCCTGTTGAAACCTCCACCATTTTCCTACGCGTTGTAAGCAGAAATGATTTTCAACTACTTTCCAAAACTCTCAAGATAAAATAATAGATATCAAATGAAAGCACGCTATTCTCTAAATTGGCAAGGTGAAGCTGTTATTCTGATACATCTCACAATTGCACAAATTAAAACTTAACAAGCGACCACAAGACAAGACACTCCAAAGAGATTTTAGAGCTTTATGTTAAAAACTGCTTTTCTCGCTCAATTCAAGTTGCGGTATACTAGCGTTTTATGCACAACAACGACAACGAAAAATTTACAGGCAGGTCCATCTAATGACATCTTGTTGATTATTAGACACTTCTGCTTTTCAGATCCGTTCTAAAACTCATCAATATAATTTCTGTCTTTCGCTTAGTACATTGTATTATGCGTTTGTAATAACCTGGTGTATTTCATTCTTCTTCTACGCGTTTTCTGCTTGAGTTACAATTAATTTCATTGATTTTCAGTACAATCTTGTCGGCAAAGGTTAGAATGTTATTTTAAGAACGTAAAACTTGTCTGTATTTTTCTTGATAACTGCTGGCTGCAGCTCAAATATATCCAAAATTGAAAAGCGTACAGCTAATTTAAAGAAAAAAAAATGTGTCACATCTACGTGTATTCCTCTTTAGAGCTTCATTCATGCACTGAAAAGGCTGTTGTTGCCGTCTAAAAAAGTTGTGTTCATTGTAGCGTGGAATTCACAGCAGGATATATGAAGCTACATGTAGTGCCTCTTGACTCAGGTCAATCTTCGGGTCAAAAAAATAAAAAACAATGTATGTTTTGCGCTTTAGATTGACATTTCTGCTCTTCAATCCTAAGAAAACTCATCAAATATAATTTCCCTCTTTCGGTCATACATTGAGTTCTACCTTTACCTCAGAGCCGAGTGTAAACGAGGCTTTGCAAATCGAAAGTGTAAATGTTTCTCTCGATGAATCAGAACCGCCTGAAGAAAGAAAGGCAAAAAAGTACGACTCCAGACTGGCAGAGTTCTTTTCTTGAAATGTGGGAAAAAGTATGGAACAGCACAACGCAAGATTTGAACAAACAAACGCCACAGTTGACATTTTTAAATATTTGGCATCAAAATAATTGTCTTTATCTAATCGTTTATCTTCTGTTATTAAATGGTTGTTATTCATGCCACAAAGGTCACCCCTTTCAATACAAAGTTGTGCAAAAGTCACGTAGCAATCATAGTCTTTTTTAAGATGCTCGTTTTTTGTTCAACCTTTTTCAACGCAATTCTCCAACGAACTTTCGAATTCAACATGCCAAATGCTCGTTCCACTACAGATCGTAGCGCACCGAACTTTAGGTTTTAAACTTTCGCTGCTCCTGAGTCAGGCGTCCTCTGTCCGGGTAGGGTTTCACTAGCCAGTTCGTTAGCGGATAGGCACTGTTGCCAGTTAAAAGGGGCCTTATTTCTGTTCCATTTTTATTGCCTGTTGGACCACTTAAAATTTGCTCGTTTGCTACAAGTTCAGAAAAAAACGTCATCTCTTTTTAGCGTGCCTGTATTTTTACATAATAAGCCCTTTACAATAAATACTCCTAACTTACTGTTTGATAAACCAGCGCGTTAGTTGCGACCTTTGTAAAGAAACATTAGTTCTTTGATATGAAATTCCGGCGGCATCCGATCACAAAACAAATGTTGACATGGCGGGAAAATTCCGCGGCCTCACAAAGCAAATGTTGACATGGCGGGAAAAATATTGACATGGCGGGAAAATATCCCCCTGTACAATTATCTCGTGTCGTCATGACAACGTCGTCATGACGACACGAGACAAAAAGGTGGAATTATTTTCGCCGAAATGGCCATGTAAGTAGTTGCAAGATAAACTGGTCTAAACTTACATTTCTCAATTGACTTGTCAGCTTTTATTTGCTGATCGCGGTACGCTTTTCGTTGTGTGATTGTGTCCATGTCCCGGCACGGGTTGTTTACTGCCTCGTCCCCAGGCGCCGATTGGCCGGACGTTGAGGCGGTAAGGCGGGAAAACAGGGAGCGCGGGGATTGATGGTTAGGGAGCGAGCCGGGGAGCGCCTGGCAGATCTTGCATTCAATATGGCGGACCAAAATGTCATCAACCCTGAAATGTGTATTAAAAACAGCAAAAGAGCCGTCTATTTAGCATTTTTACAGCACAGAGCGCCTTGGACACATCTTTTATGAAAAATATTCTCATTAAGACGACGGACTTCACCACCATTTTCGCACGCTTCATGTCCCAGCTCAGCTTGAGAAGAGCCAGGAGGAGCATACGAGGCACTCTGTGAAGTTAAAAAAGCTTTAAATCCTTTACGGCAAAGAGACGTTGAAATGTCTAATGACATTTTCCGAACTCCAAGAGAGACAGGTACTCATTTCCGTTTATCGAAGTTGTCTTGTAAATCCGAGTGTAAATGACAAGAAAATTAGTTATTCTTTCCATTATTGTTTTGTGTAGAATTTTTTTCGTAGAGCCCGAGAGTTAGTTGCCTTTTAGTTATTCCATGGACGCTCATTTAAGCCAGACGCGACAAAGATAATGCAACAACAGCATGAATCCATCGATACAAATAACAATTCATCTGTCTTTGGGATGTCATTTCTACTATCTCTGTGTTGAGAACAGTAATTGCGTGACTTCACTGAAAACAGTTATTGCGTGACTTGCGTGAACTTATATATACAACAATGCGAGACTATAACCTATTTGTTTACTTTAGTATCTGCTTTATTTTAGTATCTGATTTGACAGCTCACGAACACGTTTTATCAGTAGATTTTTTAGGGTTTCATTTCAGTTTTGTAATAGCGCTCGTCTCGTGACCATTAAGTAAATCTTGTATCGTCGTATATAGTTCTTCCAAAGCCACAGAGATCCACTCTTCAGGTACAATGATTCTTATTTTAAGGTTTTGTTTGTAGATGTAGTTTTCTAGTATTTTTCCTTTTGTTATTTTATTTGTTAAAGCTTAGCGTGGAATCGATCGATAGAACAACGTGACATTACTTTTATTTCAGAATCTCTGTTTAACGATTAAAGAAATCTCTGCTGAGCTTAATGCGTTTGTGACCTTCTGTACCACTCTGGTTTACTTCAATAAAATGTTAATTATCTGCTTATCAGTAATCAAGCACAACCTTTGATAGTTGTTTTATTAATTGAAAATAAAAATTACATTAAAAATGTTTGATATCATAACTGTAATTTTTTTCAATGCAATTTTTTTTTATTGATTGCCAGTAGGTGACTTTTTTCCCATTAAACCACAATTTATTAAGGATAAATACACATTTTTTTTGTTAAGCATTGTGGCAGTGAGTCTGCCATTTATGCTGTGAATGCAACTGAGGCAACTAAATTGTTTGGAATGTACCCTATGCCATGCCATGCAGGCTTTTAATTTGGGGGCAGGTGCAGAGAGCATTTCTGATGAATGTGACACTGTTTTCATGAAGTTTTTAGAATGGTTCATGTGCGGTATATGATTTAAGATCATCTTGAAATCTTGCTTTGTAAAAATGGAAAGATAATTTTTCTCATAAATATTTATGTATTAATATGCAAGGCTAGCATCTTTGGACATCCAAGGCCCACCATCATTCTATTCTAAATAACTCTAGTAACAAACCCCTCTTAATTTTTTATCACTCTCCTGTAATTCTTTACAAATTTAAAATAGTACATGTATTTGTAAAATTCTTTACTTTTTTAGCCACTGAAAAGAAATGTCTACTTTGCGCTTGCAAATTTGGTGTCTAAAGGCCTTTGTTATGCTCCCACTGACTTGATATTAACTAATTACAAAAGGAGCTGGGGTGAACTGTACATGGAGGGTTGAAGAGGGTAGTAAATCAGTTTAGAAAATCAATCAAGTTAATTTTCAGGAGAAGGCTAACTATTATGTCTAGATCATAATCAGATGAAGGGCACCACCAAGGAAATTGTCATACAAACAGTAATCCTCAGATTATCTCATGCACAACTTATTTAAATTCACAGTAGATTAAGGCCATGCAGGTAAAACCCTCCTGGCTAGATAACTTTTGCAAATTGAAGGGAAATGTCTGAATGGTTTTGCAAAATCAGTACTACTAAAAATATTTTTAAAAATGTAAAAAGGTATCTTTTTCTCTTACAACAGCTGTTGTCATGGGTATAAAGCAGCAGGGTAGGCAAAGCATACATTCAACATTTAAAGTGTTTTAATTGTTTTCCAAGACTGCTAGAGGCAGTGGGCTATTAGCAGACTGGGGAAAAAGTGGCAACTCCAGGTTTGCCGGTTTATTTATTTTAATCAAATTGAATATGGTTAGCCAGGAGTTGCCATGTTCACATGAAATGCATTTAAGAGTCAGTAACAAACCCTTTGATGTAAAATTGCCTGGCATCTCAATTTATTTTCCTACACTATCTCAGCCATAAACTCTTGGGCCGGCAAAAATGATTTAAGTTTTGCTGTCTGTCATAGTCCAGTGTTTTGTTACCCTTAGGAATAAAGTTTTGCCACACATTCTCTAAAAACACCTACTAAAAAAACACTCCCTGTGACACTACAACTAGAAAAAACTATATTTTTTTTTTGTTACAAGTTTGTCAAAGTCTTATCCTGCTTAAATCCTCCAAAAGAGTGACCGAAACCTTATTTCTCCTTACAGTATTAATGCATTATCAAGCAGTACAGTGACGAGAAACACACAAATTAATCAGCGGAGAGTAATTTCGATATTAACACTTGAATCAGTAAAAAGAAATTTTGAGTAGGATCTGCCTCCTCTGGTCACTAACACATTAAGTGCTGAAATAAACAGAACTACGCAAAGTTGAAATTTCAATAATTGTACTTTCTGTCAAGAAAGGTTAATTATGAGGTTAACCTAGCTAGAAAAAAATATATCAGCACACATTATAATTGTTTATGTGTCATGTTCTCATAAGATCTCCTTCGTTGGACAACATTAATTTGATAAAACACTTGTTAGCACTTGAACGGCTCTCTCTGGAGCGCTGCTTATAGACTTTATAGCTGAAGTTTAACGGCCAAGAGGTACAAATAAAAGTATACCGAAATGTAAGGAAGCTAAGCACTGCTCAGAAACGAAACAAACCAGCTCTGGCATCGATTGAAGCGAAACTTACCCTCAGTTTGAAGCTTATAAAGAAATTTAATTTTCTAACGACGGCAGAGATTCTTTACCCTCCGCCATTGACGATCTTCTCGCAATCAAAGTGGGATTTTCTCTGTTCAATCTTCTGCTCAGATTTCATACCATTTCTCCGGATAAATCGCTGATTTTGAGCTAGATTTCCCGCCAACATTAGATTAAAGCAAGGGGACCCCCACTTTGCTGAAACCAGCCTCAGTGAACGCTGAAAAGAATCGGCTCGATAGAGCAACGAAAACGATCCGAAAGGCCGTCAAAATCCCCATGTTGACAGTACTAACTTCCACGTATCTCCCAGTGTTGATTTCTTGACCGTTAAACTTGTTAAAAGCGCTAAAACGCCTTTTGACGAGAAACCGAACATTTTTGCCAAGAAACTGAACAGGATCTGCCAGGCGTCCGCTTCCCCGTCCGCATCAGGCCCAGAACGCCAAGCGAACCGTGCACGTCAGTCCCACAACACCAAGCGAACCGTGCACGACCAAGGACGAGGACGCCTGGGGACGAGGCAGGGTTGTTTATACATTTAGCTTCACCATTTGAGATATTAAAGTATTATGAGAGAATATATTGGTATTCGCTGTTGTTATAGCTGGTTGTTTTAGATTCAACTGAGCTTTCAATGCCTGTTGCTTTGCTGTAGCTTCGATGGCATCCTGCAGTTCGCGAGACCGGAAGCGAGTAAACACGCAAAATTTCAAAATGGCGGCTCAAAATGGCGGACCTGACAACGAATTTTAATCTTCGCTTTCTCCAAAAAAAAGCGGACAGCGAGCCTCTACTCCGAAAATAACAACATAACTACACAAAAGGTACAATATAAGCCAAACTGCGAGAAAATTTTTTTTTTTGCGCTTCAGCCATATGTACCACCTTAATGAGGCAAGCGAGCCTAATCATTATGCGAGCTCGGGCTAGAGAGTGCGAATGAATCCGCAACTTAAATAAATAGTTCGTTTTAGTAAAATAAACCATCTCGCAATTTCGCAGCTG
>NC_135761.1:57872312-57923456 GCF_052425735.1 Oculina patagonica | reverse complement strand
GTTAGGCCATCCTTTAATCAAATCTCGCTGTTGGGAATCTTTAAGACAAATTTTGTCATCATCGTCCCAGTAGAATTGAACTTCGCTCGGGAGAGCACCAGTAATGATGACATCATGTAGTCCCATCCTGAAAATCTCTACCACTCCACCAGATCCAACTCCAACAACCACTGCATTAAGACTTTTCGGGTCATCTCCACCTGTAATGGTGACCTTTCCTGCGCCTTGTGTGAACTTGTTTGCTACGATGATGCTTCCAGATGATTTCCTACCAAGCCTGTAGGTTTTTCCTCTTGTTTTTGCAAGGACAATATTCTGACCATTTCCAACATCAATTTCGGAGCCGACATTAGAAGGAAGAGATGTGGAATCAATAATCGTGTCGTACTCTTGTCCGAGGGAGGTCTCAAGGTGTTTCAAATGTTCGTACAGGAACTCTACCGTATCTTTTGATGTTACACGGTTAAATTCTTTTTCATTTTTTCGGAAGAGCATTAATGGGAAACGTTGGGCAAAGTCAAAAATTAGATCAAACAAATTTGTTGACATTCCAGTCTTGAGCTTCTTATTCCATTCATCGTCAACAAGGACAGTTCGTGGAGGATTTGATTTATCCTTGAATACCAACTTATCGTTTTCAATACTTGCAGCAAAATGGTCAAGACACTTAATGGACTCAAAACGTAACTGATTTCCATAATCTTCTTCCTTAATCGTTGCCATGCTCCCTGTTGTTGTATATTTTATTCTCACTACTTTGGCTTCGTTCTTCTTCAAGAAGTTAAAATTTGATCCAGGTTCAAAGACGATCTTTCTGTTAGCGGTATCCTTGGAAATGATCCCCAAGTTTTTTCCCTCATCACCTTGGGCTGGAATAATCTCAACCGTGTTCAAAAGCACATCTGCATGATCATGTTTTAACACATCGATAAAAAAGCGTCCTTCTGTCTTCATCCATTTTCCATAAATGGTGGTTTTGCATCTGATTGTGTTTCCGTCATCTCCCATAAGAACGGAAATTGTCAAATAATCCTCCACATCAGGACCATGGAGTACATACGTATCTGAACCTGGACCCCCAATTAACTCGTGCCTCCCGCGAGCACTCACAAGGGTGTCATCTCCATCTCTCGCATCAATAGTTGTTTCTCCGCCTACAGCAATCAGAAGGTTCTCTTTGTCATTTCCAATGATATTTTTGCACGATGGGAAACTGACCACGTTCATTGCATTAACCAACCGCAGATCTCCTTTAGGTCGAAAAAATATACTCCCTTCGTCGTATCTGTACTTTTGGTATATGTTAATGGTTTCGATTTGGTATCTTTCGTCTTCATAATACTTAAAGGAAATGGTGTTTTTAGTATTATTTCCAAATCGGATAGTATAGCTGAGAAATGGGTTAACAAGTCTTCTAGGCAATACCGTTACATCTTTCTCAGTTGAAAGAGGCCCATTGAAAAAACCTGTATGGTTTAGAATATACCTTCTTGCGCCATCATGGTATCTAGCATCTATTCTGATATCTTGGAGGTAGTACCGACGTGGTTTAGGAGGATGCATTTCAACAGTTTGAATGTTTTTCAAGTAAACCACCTGAGTGTTATATTCGGAAAAGGACCCCGTATCAACTGGGCTGTCAATGTTTCTAAGTTGCCACCAACCATAATCAACACCTTCCGTTCCAAGTTCTATAGGAAGGTTCATGTATTGGATTACAAGGGTGTTTTCGCCACTACCTCCAACAATGTATTTGGCCCAGTTGTATAAACCAGAATGCCACATACCTTTTCATATCGTGCTTTCCGTATAATGATACTTGTTTATAGTTGATCCAATGGAAATAACGTTGTTGCCTTTACCAGTGTAAACCACATCACCGAGACCATAGGACACATCAATAACATTGTGTTCATCGCTACCAATGACAGTTGTCGGTGTGTAGTGAGACAGGATTTCCAAATTATCTGGTCGTGCAGCAGAGATTTTTTCAAATTTATCGAACATGAAACTTCTTCGAAAAGCAAATACCAAAAGTGCCTCCAGTTCGTTGTCTCCAGAGTACTTTAGACGTCCACTGCTGTGTTTAGCGTAACTGGTTGAAATACCATCAATGGCGCCTCTGGCGACTTGGATCGATGATGCAGAGACCGCATAAATTGATACTCCATCACAGAAGTACTTCACGCTATTTTTGTCTGCCAGAAACCACAGCATTTTGGTTCTCAATTCTTCTGTGTTACTGAGAGATACAGGGTTCTTGCGACTGAAAAGCCTCACCAAACTTTGCTCCAGGCTACTGGAAGAAATAAATGCTGGCTTATGTCTAACTTGGTTGAAGCCATCTGGCCATCCAGGAAAGCAAGATCCAAGGTTAATGCCTGTTCGCCCTTTCTTTGCATTTGATCCACTTCCTGAGGTATATCCAATATCCAGATAAATTCCTTTTACTGGTGATATCCTTGGGTTACTGCGAGTCATAGCTTCCCATTCTGGCCCCATTGTTATATACTTTCCATTCCAAAGATCTTCTTTGAATCTTAAAGACTCCCCTGATAAGGCTAAGGTGTCATCTCCCTCTTCTCCTTCGCATCGATCGCCTATCAACACCGGGCTCGCAGACAAGAACATCATCTCCTTCTCCACCGAGAAGAGTGTCTCTTCCAGTTCCACCATTAAGATAATCGTTTCCTGGACCACCATATATGGTGTCACTTCCACCTCTCCCAAACAATACGTCATCACCTTCCTCGCCATAAATACGATCTGGACCAAAACCAGCCACAATCTCATCATCATTTGCTCTACCTTTGAGCGTTTTGCCGAAAGATGTTGCATCCACTAATGCTACTCGTAACTGCTTATTATTGAAGTCCTCCTTTGCCTTGTCAGTCAAACACTTAGTAATAGTCGTCCTTTCAGCTTGCAATGTTTCCTTGTCAGCTTCTATTCCTGCCACATCTGCGTCTACATAGTATTTAAAGATGTCAAATCCTCTGCTCTTATATCCATCTGCCAGATTCTTCACATACGTTTTAAACGCTTCCGAGTTTATATACGCGTCAAATTCATCGTGCACGCGTTGTGCAGTCGTTCTGAAGTCGATCAAATCCGCAAAGAAACCAAGAATTGTGTTCACCACTTGCAAAATCGTACTAACAAGGTCTACGATTGGTGACAAGGGCGGGAAAACAAGGTCCAAAGCCACACTCACTCCGTCCAGAATAGCTGTCACCCCATCAACAGCAGCCATGACCCCATACATGACAGCTTTACCAACAATGCCTTGTTTTGCAGCGTCACTAGCTGCGATCGCATTCTTTGCCATAGAAACAACACTTGTACCAACTGAGATGGCACCGCCAATAAAAGATTCGAACCGTTTGGTTTGCTTCAGTAACTTCATTCCAGCTCGACCTGCTTTTTTTAAAATGTGTTTTTCCACTCTTTTTCCAACAAATTTCACGACGTTTTGCATGCCATCTGCAAGACCAAAACGTCCTTGCGCAATTCGAAGCCGACCGTTTCACATCATTTCATTATATTCACCCTCTGAAATTAACCCTTCGGCCCTCAAATCACGGGCTTTCTGAATCATATCACTCCCACCTGCAGCATCAACTCCTCCCTGAGCAATAGTGAATGCAGTAGTGGAGGTCTCAACACCGTTGCCAACCTTACGTAAAATATTACCAGCTACCTTTTTTGATGAAATCCTTCCATTTTGCTGTGCCAATTTCTTTTGAGTATTAAAGTTTTGTTGAGCTAACCTTTGTTCATTACCGACACCCTGAAGAACTTTGATTTTTTCAAATGATTCTGACACCACCATTTCTTGGAGATCGTTGACACCAGTTCTCTTAACGCGAAAGTTTACTTCAGGTTCGATATTATATTTTACCATTGCTTCAAAGTTTTCACTCCTGAGTACATCAACTGTAATTCCCTTCTTTAATTTGTATTCCAAGGCATCGTATTTGTAATTCAAGCTTTTCATCGTTCCTAAAAAGGCAAAATATAAAAAGGTTTACGTAAGGTTGAAATATAGAAACTCGAAAAAGAAACCATGCTTAAATCGGACGGAATCAGATGTAGAAGACATTTAGTTTTCGATAACAAGTTGTCAACAACAAATTACTAGTCTGTAGAGGCCATCGCATTTACTTTGCCGCCTGGTTTCTTCATCGAGTCTTTATACTGATTTATCTTTATCTAGCTGAGAAGACTAAAAATTGTCTTCCGGCCCCGTTAGGTTTTCTAGCCATTTTGCCGTTATGAAGGGCAATTGTAGATTGAAGCGCTTCGACTCGAAGTCTACCAGCAAAAAAGAACACGGCGCGAACAGTTCAATGGTTTTTAGTTCTGATTAGCTGACTTCGTTTTAAATATATTTTATTCCGGTGAATTCTCCATTTTAGACCGCAAAATACACTGAGGGAATAAAATGATTTTTTAGGGAATGTATTGCCCACAAACAAAAAAAATTACAATTATTATTCATTCAAAATAATTCTCCGTTTCTGATTGGCTTTCAATCCACGGTTAATTCCAGCTAACTGCCCAGGGCCGATCAAATTTGAAAGAAGGTCCTATTATGCGCCTAAGACGTCGTCAATTGTCATATACTACAAAAGACAGGGACAGTTGACGTCACGCAGGAACAGTTTTAAATCGACTTAGAAATCTTAGCGCGAAAATCGAACGCTAGGATCGACATAACGATGAAAAGCTTTTTAAATTACTAGATGGTAAAGACTGCAAAAACACAAAAAAAATCGGAGGGAAGGCATTTGTGATTTAGAGCTTATTTTCACGACAGAAACATAAAAAATTCAGCAACAGTGGAGGATTTGCCACTGTTTTGTGAACATTCTGCGCCGAAAGAAAAGAACTAGCTCAAACTGGTCCTAAAATAGAACATAACGCGGCGCAAAATTTTTCAATTTGTAAGACGATAAAGACAGCAAAAATACAGAAAAAATATTATAACGTAAGTCACTTGTTATTTAAAGCTTATCTTCCAGTCAGAAACATCCAAAATCCGGCAACAGCGAAGAAATTTGCCATTGTTTTGCGAAAAATGTACGCCGAAGTGAGAACCCATTTCAATGAATTTTGTGTTTTTTAGAGCCGAGTAAATATCTTGAATAAATAATAAGACAAATATTGAATTCGGGTTTCGTATATTATGAAGAATTATGCAGATTTTGGATGGTATTATTCCCCTTAGCTTTCGGCTTCGGCGAATAACACCCTCCTCGATCTGCATAATTCTTCATATCATGTTAGTCCACACGCCCAACAAGCGACAAACAGGAACATCTAACTTTAATACGCACTCGAAGCGTTTCACGCCATCTTAGATTAACAACCTTCTTGGCCTAGTGCCAGTCCCCTATCGTTCTATATATAACTAGTTCCAGTTCTCTACATTTCTCCCTCTCTGAAAAAAGATGTTGTCCTCAACATGAACGAATAGACAATAGTCTCTTCTTGGTTATCTCATATAACAGTTCTTTGTACACTTGTATCTCATCCTGGGGTTAACAAAAGTACTCTGGTTGATCAGGCCAGCTTATGTTGCACTCAAGATGTCACTGTTCTATCTTTGCAATACTTATGCCTTTTTCTATAACACGACTTGACTTCCTTGTACAAAGAATATTCCGAGATAGAGAAAAATAATTATCTTAATGAAACGAGTTTGAACCTCTATACACAAGCAAAACGTTGTACGAAATTATACAATACCAAAAGGAAACATTTAAAAGTCTTATCTAGGATGAACGTAGCTTCAATGCAAATCAGTTCCGTTCTTCTCAAGTTAATGTCTAAGGGCCTGCTAGTAACACCACATAGGCACAGGATACATCGGCTGTGATGATACTGGAAAAGGTGCAAAATAGCTATAGGGCTGCAGAACAGGTTGTAGCATCCATGATACTGTGACAGGTTGCCACAACTGCTGTGGGTACGATACTGTGACGCCTTGAATTCCTGCTGTAGAACTTGTTTGGAAGGACGGTTGTCCCATTACATCATAGGTCATCCTAAGAGGTGGTCTGCTCATACGATGTGACTGTCTTATAGGTAAGCTATCTGCAGCTTCATCATCTACTGTACCAACTGGTTGCTCCGGGTCTTCTTCTTCTTCTCCCTCTGAGTCTGGGGAATCAACTATACAAGGGTCAATGTCCTCTTCAACTACATATGACTCTTGTCTGGTAGACTCGTAAAGTTGTTGAAGCTTATCAGGTGTGAGGCTAATGTCCTCATCAGTAGTTCCGGTTGTCTCTTCTTGTGAAGCCTGCTGTCTGTTGGACCTCCTAGATACTGTACGGCGACTCTTTGATGACTTAAGTGGGGTCTCAACCGGCAAGTAAGAACACGGTAATAGCATGTTGCGATGGAGAACTTTTGACCTTCCATTTCCACTCTCTGGCTTTACTTCATAAACTGGCATATCCTTCCTCTTCTGAGTTACAACATAGATTTCTTGCTCCCAGTAAGGTCGAAGTTTTCCCGGGCCACCACGCTCACTCATGTTTCGTACAAGAACACGATCTCCTTCAAACAGCGCAGTGTGTCTGACTTTCTTGTCATACTGTTGTTTCCCCATGTCTGCACTTTTCTTTGCATGGGCAGAGGCTAAATCGTAAGCTTCCTTCATTGCTCTTCGCCAATTTCTGACATATTCAGGATATGTAGAAAATCCCTCTGGAGGTTTCAAGCCAAACATTAAGTCAATAGGTAGTCTTGGGTTTCTACCAAACAATAGATAGAAAGGTGAAAATCCAGTAGAGTCATGACGCGTACAGTTGTATGCATGAATTACTTTATTGAGATGGTCACGCCAGCGGGATTTCTGTTTCTCCGGTAAGGCTCTCAGCATGGATAAAAGCGTCCGGTTGAACCTTTCGACCTGCCCATTTCCCTGCGGGTGATAGGGTGTTGTCCGTGAATGTTTAATCCCACTCAGTTTCTCAAGGTTGTAGAAGAGCTTGTTTTCGAATTCTCCACCCTGGTCATGATGGATGGTTTCTGGGAATCCAAATCTCATGATGAATTCATTATACAATTTATCAGCAGCAGTCTTTGCAGACTTGTCACGTGTAGCATACGCTTGAGCAAATCTGGTGTAGTGATCCATGATCACCAATATATACTGGTATCCGCCCGAGCTTGGTTCGAGATGAACAAAGTCCATGGAAACAAGTTGGAAAGGTGCTTTAGAAAATAACACAAAGAAAATACGTGCGCTGATTGGTTAAAAATTGTGTTTCTATAACTCGATGGAGACACAGACAGTTGTCGTAGACACGGCAATCAATATTCACGGCGCTGAAATAAGCAATGCAAAAATAACAACTAAGAATTGTGTCAAATTTTAATGTCACAGCTGACAAAAACCAGGTTAAGACTAAACAAATATTTGCACACTTGAAAACAAGCAAGTAAGATGTTTACAGAGCCCGCTACACATTCAAAAATAGTCTGTGAAAGAAATTATCGAAGCGGCTGACCTTTCAAAGAAGTATATGAATTCAATTGGCGCAACTTCACTCCATTCTAGGCTTTGCAGCACTTCAGAACTATTCACAGCTCCTTAACAGGACAAGATATTCGTCCAAAATGCCGAGTCAAACTTCTTTTGACAGAAAAATAATGCACTTTCACCTCCAAGGTTCGAGTCGCTCGATCGGCAGCGTTAGTCGTCAAACCATTCGGTTACGTCGATGAAGCGAAATAAAACCACAATTCTTGCCAAATTCTTAACTCCTTTCAGTGCTTGACTTCAGTTAAACCATCGGCCTAGTTATTTCTCATAATTACATTAACTTTGGGGCCTGTTTTCTTTGTTTGTTTGGCCAAAAAACGGTGAATTTTAGCCTTGAAGCGAATGTTGATTAGTTGATTTATTTCTGTTCATTGACTCCCTTACTATGATTGGTTGATTATGTTCATGACGTAAAACTGCGAGGTGAAGAGAATCTACGTTTTGATGTTAAAGAAAGCGCTAAATATTACTTTGATGTGCGTTATTTTCTTTGTGCTGTTTTCTAAAAGAAATAGAAAACATGTTTTCTGTGTTTCTATCGAGTTATAGAAACACTCGTGAAAGTTTGGGAGAACTCGAAAAAGCTGTGGAAACACTCGTCTATCGACTCGTGTTCCCACAGCATTTCTCGTTCTCCCAAACTTCCACTCGTGTTTCTATAACTCGATAGAAACACGGAACATGTTTTCTATTTCTTAAGTAGAAACAATAGGTTGAAGTGGTGCATTAACGTGAGTCGCAGGTTTTCGTTGCTTAAGGCAATGGCACACTTTCGTGACATAATGAGTAATGTCTGCCCTCATGAACGGCCAATAGAAACGTTCTCTAGCTAGTTCCACTACTCTGTCTGCACCCAGGTGCCCCATGTTTTCGTGTAGTTCTTCATACACCTTTTTGTGGTATTTCTTGGGTAAGACCATTCGATCTCTAGATCCACATTTGTGGCAAAGAATTCCATCTTCAGAAATAAACAGTTTGTTCCATTCATGTAAGAGCTGTCGTACACTAGCTGACTCTTTCTGTTTCTCCTGGTAGGTTGGACGGCTTCCGACTTGCATAAAATGTAAGACACGACCAATTGTCGGATCTTCTTGTTGAGCTGCGATAAGTTCACTATGTGGCCTAGTTGGAACGTTAACACATTCTTCCTTTAAGATATCAGGCACTGCTGTTAGTGATGACAACCAAGCGGTCTGAACAGTGTTAGTTACATGGATTGAGGAAGTGACAGCATCCAGAACATCTTGACTAGCTACTTCTGAACAACTTTCCATGTACTCCTCAAAGCTGATTGGCATTCGGGACAGGGTGTCAGCATCCGCATTGGCTTTTCCTGGTCGATACTTGATTTCAAAGTGGAAATCGGCTAATTCATTAACCCACCGCAAACCTGTGGCATTGAGCTTCGCTGAAGTTAGAATGTATGTCAACGGGTTGTTATCCGTGAAAACAGTAAACTTTGGAGAGTAATAAAGGTAATCACGGAAATGGTCAGTCACTGCCCATTTTAGAGCCAGAAACTCAAGCTTGCCTGCATGAAGGTGGTACTTCTTTTCGGCTGGTGACAGTGCTCGTGAAGCATAAGCAATTACTCTCATGACCCCATCCTGGTTTTGGTACAACACTACCCCAAGACCATCTTTACTTGCATCAGTGTGTAGAGTGAATGGTTTTGAGAAATCTGGGTAAGCCATAACAGGTGGATGACTGAGGTGTCTCACTAACTCTTGAAGGGCGAGTTGCTGTTCCCTACCCCAACAGATCGGTGTCTTTGAGGGTGGTTGACCATCCTTCCCAGTGCTAGTTAGGAGATCATAAATTGGTTTCGCAACATTGGCAAAGTTCTTAATGTACCTGCGGTAGTAACTTAATATTCCAGCAAGCTGTCTGACTTCACCAACAGTTCTAGGTGACACTTCTTTTAACTTCTCAATAGCCTTAACACACCCTGGGTCCATCCGGTAACCATCACCTGACACAACTCTTCCTAGAAACTGGACCTCACCTTTAAACAAACTACATTTACGCGGCTTCAACTTCACTCCATGTTCACGTAACTTTCTTAACACTGTCCTCAGATGCTCAACATGATCCTCAAAGGTCCTGCTAAATACTATGATGTCATCAAGGTATGGAATAGCCACTTTGTCCCTCAGTTCACCCAAACACCGTTCCATACACCGCTGGAAATTTGCAGGCGCATTCATCAATCCAAATGGGATTCTTATCCACTCATACAGTCCCCATGGTGTAATGAATGCTGTGGCTGCTCTGCTCTCCTTGCTTACAAACCCCTGATGATATGCTTTACCCTGATCGAGAACACTGAACCAACTATTACCACCAAGACTATCCAGGGTTTCTTGGACTCTAGGGATGGGATGTCTGTCAGCAATAGTCCTGCGGTTAAGTTCTCTGTAGTCGATGCATAGTCTCAGAGACCCATCTTTCTTTCGGACACAGACAACTGGAGAGGAATATGGAGACTTAGATTCAGTGATAAAATTCTGGTTCAGAAGGTCTTCGATGTACTGTTTCACCTCTGGGTACAATGGTCGAGGGATCGACGTGTACTTCTTTTGCACTGGCTGGCTATCCTTCAGGTTAATCTCCATTTCCAGATCAGGGATGCAACCAATATCTTCTTCACTAGATGAGAATGACTCATGCTCTTCCCTCAGCATTGTCTCAGCTACAATCTGCTGATCATGGTTTAAGCCACTAAGGTCAACTGCTGGGAGATGGTTTTTGCTTTCTCCATCTTGCTGCCCAGAAGGAGTTGGTCTTGTTGGTCTTGTTGGCTCGTGCTCCCTTTGATGTTGTTGGTCGGTCTGGATACTGCATTCACTCAGCCTCACGTCTGCCGCAGTCACTGATTTCACTGCCTGAAGAACTCCTAATGAGGTGCGGCTCTTTAGCGTGATGTCATGATCTGTCCCATTGTATACAGCAACTTGTACACGGGAAGTTTTTCCTGGTTTGATGTTTAACAAAGTCTCATTAACTTCTAAGCCCTCTGGCAACAACTGTGCTAGTCTGTCTGGCGCGAACAACACTGGTGTTTGCTTGTACACAGGTCCTGTATTTGCACGACAACTGACAGCGACTGTGCTATCCTTAGGTATGACCACATCTTTTCTTCCAGTTCTCACTTTACAAATGGCATCTGAACTTGAACTCTGAATAAAGTGTACCAAGGCATCTAATTTTGTCTTATCTTTTCCAGGGAAACTGTTGTAAATAATTGGCTTTGGATTCTGGTCCTGGGTTACCAGCTCTTCAATGACATTATATCCCAGAGTAGGACAGTCTAACTTTTCTGATGTTACAAGGAAAGGCACTAACAGTTCTTCTTGACTACTATCACTGCTGAGAGAGGTTAACTTCACTCTGACTTCCACCCACCCAATGTAAGGTACCTTGGTCCCATTTACTGCTGTTAAATTTAGATTTGTATTCAGGAGCTCTGACAACTGTCTAATAGCTACTTGTCCTAGGTGTTGCTGAAGTAATTCGACTGATATTATGGATACCTGGGCACCAGTGTCCCATAACAAGTCACATTCACAGTCATTGAGCAAGCACTTTACCATACACTTCTTACCAACAAGGCCAATAACTTTAGCATGTTCACTTGGAGTTAAATGGCTAACACAGGCTGGGTCTACAAAATCTTTAAACTTACGTGTACTTGCCTCAGAGAGGTGACTTATTGCTTGGCACAACACCTTGTGATCAGACCAGTGTCCTTTCTGACATTCTGTGGAACAATACCATACACTTCGACACTGACTACATCTTTTAAGCTGTCCTTGCTTGACTCCGGTTTTACAGCAGTTGTTACATTGGTGAGACTTTGGTGGATTTACGACTGTTTCCCGTCTCGCGGAAGCAGTCGATTCCTGTTTAACTGCTCCCTGCATCCTCTTGCAAAATGAGAGTGGCTCCCACACTTAAAACAGTGATTGCAATACTCCTTCTTGTTTTCAAGGCAGCTTGAACACAAAGGTGGTCTTCTTCTCTCCGGCCACTTCCCAGGGGGTACACTTTGGTCGGTGCTCTTCTTTCTGACCTCACTTTTCAATGCCTCAACTTCTGACTTGATTGCACTGATAGCTGCTAGAAGATCATTCTGAGGGGTGCTTTTCTTGTTTTCTTCCTTTCCTTTAGATGAGTCATCAGATACTGTAGACACTGATAATGCTGGTGGTTTGGTCTTGCTATTGTTCCTTAGCTTCTTGTCCCTCTCCTTTTCTGCTGAGGTTGCCATACTCATCTGTTGCATTAACACTTCATCTGACACATTGGGGTCCTTTAGGAATGGGCGAATCTTAGCACGAATACTTTCATCCTGTAAACCAGTTTCTACTGTTCGAAGAAACAGACACTGTATGTGCCCAGAATCATACTGTAGGGATGTGTCATCATCTCCTTCACTACATGCAAACAAAATCTGCTGCCTCAGATCTAGGGCATTCATCAAAAACACTTGAGGTGATTCTTTTGAGCTCTGACATAATGATGCTAGTGTTTGATAGAGTTCTGATGTGTTTTTCGCACCATAGTGGCTACGAAGAATCTTCTTTAAACGTTCCAATGTTAAGTCTTTGTAAGTTTCCAGATAACTCCTAAGCACCATCCCAGGTGTGATTGAACGAATCACACCATCAACAATTTCATCTTCGGCATAACCCTGGGCCAACCCTGTCTGAATCTGACGTGCAAGTGAAGAGAAGCTAATCTTATCTTTTTGTTCCGGCTCCCCAATTTGACCACTGATCTTAAACTGTCTATGTAAAGCGCTGGTCGCCAACAGTTTTTGAACTGAGTCTTCCTTTGCTACACTGGGAGGTTTGGAAACACTTGGAACAAACTTGCCACTCTTACCTTCGTCCTTGATGCCAGAAGGTTTTTCTGTCAACAACGTTTTCACATCTTCAAGGTATGGCACAACTTCGGCTTCTTTCAACTTGCCAATTCCTTCCTCGAGTTGCTGAACGATAACTTTCGCCACGAATAGTTTGCTCTTCCCTTCAATTTCGACTTTAAAGAACTCCGCAATTCGCTCGAGTGAACTCCAATCCGCGGAACAAATGTTAGACTGTATTTCAAGTTGAAGGTCTTCGGCCATAGTGTGTCCTTCGTTCTTCTCCACACGGGTTGACAAATATGGCGGGCAACTTACAAAGCACGTGGTTGCGAAGAAAAACACAGATAAGCTCAAAAACATACCAAAATCGTTCGCCACAAGTGGTTCCTACAGTCCTTCATTGTCCTTGAGTTTTAGGTCCTGGCGGGGTCGCCAATTTTGTTAGTCCACACGCCCAACAAGCGACAAACAGGAACATCTAACTTTAATACGCACTCGAAGCGTTTCACGCCATCTTAGATTAACAACCTTCTTGGCCTAGTGCCAGTCCCCTATCGTTCTATATATAACTAGTTCCAGTTCTCTACAATCATACTTAGCCTCATCCAATAAGGGGATTATTCAACAATAATCACTGAGCATCTGAATTTTGTCGCATTTTAAACAATTATTCCACTCGCGCTTGTTGGATATAAGATGGTAGATAGCATTTTATGCTACCTACAATCTCATATACAACAAGCGCGAGTGGAATAATTTTTTTTTATTGATAACACCAAACAACTGAAATATTTGAGCTTCCAGGCTGCTCTTGTTAACGCTTGACATGGCGAAATGCATTATTATTGTGAGTGTGTACCTTTCGTTAAATCGTTGATATCTCCAGGAAGTTCAGCCATAAAACCTCCAAAGGTGGAACCAGCACCTGACATGTAATTACTGTATCTTATCAAGTCGTTCTCTGTGTCAGACTCTTGTCCAGTTATCACCTGACCTTTGAGCCCGACGTCTTTAATGGGGTCCGACTTTTCTTCTTGAAGTTCTGGCAGATCAGTTCCTGTTAAAAAAATAAGCATTTTTCACAAGCCATGAAAACAATCTAACAAACAAACAAATCAAAACAAGTAAGGAAGTCACAAAAAGCTAAAATCAACCAAGCAACCTACCTACTGTCATCATATTTCTTTGACCATTCACTGCTTCCTCAAACTCCGTCATAATTATGTTAAAATCAGGATCAGTCTTCAAATCTTCTAAGCCTTGATAAAAGATATCTTCCACTTCCTTTCCATCAGCAGCAGTTTCCTCTTTTAATAAATCAATCATGTTCTGAACAAGACTCCATTGTTATTTTTCAAGGAACCTGAAATGTCGTTGCACAGGGTGTTGGACAAGCTGTTGAACCATTTGGCTTGCAATGATTTGGTGAACACATCATCCTCTTGCTCATCATGTTTGGCAGAACTATTTCTGGCAGCCTCAGTACACTGAAAGAAATAAAATAGTAATTGTTAAACTTGTTCAACCTAAATCTTGAAGACCTTTTTAAACCTCTCGTTACAATAAAACCTTTGATGAGGGTGTTTTGAGGGGGTACGAGGGGTTTTATACATTGACTACCATATCAGCTTTCTTTTAAATGACCTCCTTAAAATTACAAAGCAAAATTGACTTATTAAGGTAAAAAATTTAAACCTCGAGGCAGAGCCCATCCGGTGAAAAACAAAAGTATTGGGTCATCTCATGACCCATTTTCTTGTCAAAAAATTTCTTTTGCTGCCTTTTCTTCCCTAATTTTAGCCGTTTCTTACGAAGATATTTTCAAGAGCGCTTGTAATACGTTCATATGTGTTACATACATAACACATTCTATAAACACCTCCTGGTACCCTTTAACTGCTGCAACAGTATTTAACGTCCTGTAGAGTAAATTCTGGAAAATTCGAGTGCTGCCTTCTCGCAACTTAATCCCCCTTTGAAAGGTTTTGTTCTAAAGTTACATGAGCCTTCTAATTTTTGATGTTTTCCAGTGAAATTCAGATCTTCATTGTTTTTATCCTTTATTAGCTACCTGTTCTAGAGCTTTCTGTGATTTTATATTTTGGCGTAATTTTTTTTTTCAGAATTTCTAGTCAGTTTCGACTATGATTTGTGAGTAAGGTACAAAGTAAGTATTTTTGCACATTTTGCTGGCAAACCCTGATAACGATATAATTATCACTTATTGCGACACCATAACAAATCTCAAGAAGACAAAGAAGCAAAAACTGAGAGACTTAAAAAACTAAATGTATCAATTACTTAGCAAAGGAGGTTACAATTTTTATAAGAATTATAAAATTATTATTGTTATCTTTTGTAAAAACAATAATAAAAAAAAATCTTACCTTGATTATTATAAAGAAAGCTACTAACAATCGAAATGTTTTCAAACGTGTCGCTAAATGCGACATCTTTTCCACTTGCTCTTTTGGAACAAACAAAGCAATCCAAAAGAATCACGCTCGATAGAAAAGAGAAGGATTACACATCAGGGGGCTGGCTAAAGCAGGTGTTTTACTTTACCATGTCTGGTCTTTGCTTGGGACCTGTTTACAGTTATTTGCCTTTTCCTACTGATCTTTTGTCGTACGTAAAAAGATTTTTTTCCCTAATTCAAGACATGGCTGCTCTCTCGCAATTTTGTCCTCAGGTTTTTTCGCGGTTTAAGGATGGCAGGCACTCTAAAGGAAAAGGTTACCTTTTTTGCAATGAAACTTTCTCTTCGCCTTACGAATTAATAATTTTGTTTTTGCAATTAACTATTGTTTTAAACAGATATGTAAATGCTTAATAGCCTGACACCTCTCACTGCAGATATCAGACTGTTGAATGTTTATTTCTTGTCACTTGAAATTTGAAACTGATGCCATGGCGACATCGAAACATTGTACCAAACTTTTATCGTTTATTTTTATTCTTAATTTCTTTGTAATTGGAGAATAAAGCTGCAAAAGATAACCAAAATGTGGTGTAAGCAGCAAGAACAAAAGACTGTTTCTGGAGTCTTTACATTCTTTCCTCGACAAAAACACTATAAACGAAAGAGCGCCCTTCCCAAGGGTTTACGCATCGCTAGTTGCTCCCCAGCGGGGCAACGAACAATAACGTCAATGCAACTTATTAGAATTCTGCGAACCTTGCAAAATCCATCATTCTCTGAAGAAGACCGCAGAAGGCGATCGAAAATTTAGAGTATCCTTTTATAATTTTAGATCTGTTTTAAACATTTTTATATTTTAAGCTATGACCACAGATCGCTCCAGCAGTTTTATTTACGAGGACAAATGTATTGGTTTGTATTGGATTACGGGCTCAGGTCCTATATTTCCTAAATTCTGTCCTAAATTCGGATTCACAAAAAGGGCAAAAAAATAACCGGGGAGCTCCGCTTTAAGGCTTGGCTAAATCTATTTATATTTTATTTGACAGTGTGACTTTCAGAAGTAGGACCATTGCTAGATCCGTCCGGCAAGTTAAATGTTAGAAAGCACCAGCATTCTGCCAACTCATGATACGTGAAGCATCATAGTTTGTTGGTGCCTTTTCCTTATGTTTTGGTCACGTGTTGGAATTGGATAAAGTAGTGGTTTATTGTTTATAATTCTATTTTGAAGGGCAGTCATTTAGTGCGAGAAAAATACTGGGAATGAAGGTATTAATCCATATACATAGATGTATACGGATTTATACCGACGTTCGAGACATTTATCTGACTTATTTTATGATAGTATTCGTGAAGGATCATTATATAAAGCCAGTTTCCAGCAGGAAAAAAAACGTTTTATTAACATGAATTTCATTTTTGTAGCAGATATTCGCCATCGGATTCCCATACAAACACTGTAATTTCTACCCGTTTTGCCTACTCGTCAAAATGGCGTCGAAAACCGTGATAAGGCCTATTCATTTGAACTTAGCAGATCTTTTATGTCTATTCTGTTTTATCTTGAATTTTATATTTTTATATGCATCCTTCCTAAGGGAGGTCGCCCAGGTCGATGTGCCAGCAACAGCAAAGGCACAACGAGTATAGACATGAACCCCTTTGAAGGGGGTTACCACGCTTGCGTCTAGTAGAACGCTTGAGACAAGTAAGAAACAAAATGAAAGGTTGCCATTACAAGGGGGAACACAGAAAAGAACACATTTCATCAAAATGAATTTCAAATAATCTCAAAAAGGCTAACTTGGTATTGGAAGAATCTACTGACAATGCAAAGGGAAATAATTCAGCAGCGATTCCGTGACACTTAATGCAACAAAGGGGAGCATTGTTTCATATCCTTTTTCATCTTCTTTGTTTTTCCACTGTATCTGGACAGATTTTCTCAAATAAAACTTTTCAGAAGAGTCTTCCAGAACTGGCGGTTCTTCGCACCCGCCATGCATGAACCCGAATGAACAAAACTACATCGCGTACCGACCGTTGTTAAGCTTCTCACCTACCTTATTGTAGGAAATTAATTAAATTAGTTAATTTTTGCTAACGTTAATTTCCGCGCCGATAATTAAGTGGAGCGTTAGTTTCAATGACCTTAATTTTCATTATTTTCGTCCCAATTTCTTGATGCAGTTCGGAAAAAGCATTATTTCATCAGGTGAGGTCTGCCGGCATTACTGAAAATGCGCAGAACGCTCGAAGCGGTCAGATTCCTTTGCTTAACCCCTATGTTTAGGGAAAGTACCCCGAACATTGTTTCCGTTTACGATTATACGCCTAGTATTAAAATAAACTTGTTCCTGTTGTCTTAACGAGCGTTTTCTCTTTCTGACGTCGTGTTTATTTCCTTCATTTTGAAATGTTGCGCCCCTTCTTTCGCGTTAATTTTTTTTTTATTGGGGGGTAACTTTTCCTTCAATTCCCGTTAATTTAAGTCACTGTAATTCAAATATTTTAATCAACATAAGCGATACGGTGATTTACTTTAGTGAAACAAAATCGGGAACTTGAGCAAATACGACAATTTTAATTTAATAATGAAACGAAATTTGCTCCCCACCCCCGGTAAAAGAGATCTGAAATTCCATTTTAAGGTGGGGTCCCTATAAAAATCTTCCAGTCATCAAGGGTAACATTTGTTTTTACAGATACAACTCCCGCAAATTGCTCGCGGACGTAGCTTATAGCTCATATTTCGACATTCAGTAGTGTGGGGAAGGGGAGCGTGGTAAAGACATTTTCGCCACTGGAAATAAACTCTCAATGGGTTTCTTGGACTCATTTTATTCCACATTCTCCAAGTTTACAGTATCTTACTTATATTTACCATTACAGTATTTGAAATAAGAAGACAACTTTGGAGTGACAACCAACTAAAATTGGTTCAGCATTTTAAATCCAGATTTGTGAATGGTTCCCGAAAATACCGCTTAAATCCTCCCAACGTTCTGGCCTTTCCAACGACAAATCGACAGATCTCGGCTTCCTTTACCAGCCCATCGCTAAATTTGATGCCAGCTTTAAACCGGGCACGAATAGCGTTGACCACCATTTTGAGATCTACTGCCGTGAAGCGATCACTTGGGAGGACCAAGTATGGAAGTCGCTCCTGAGGGGTTAGATTGCCTCTTTTCCGATCTGTTACGTACACCTGAAGCGCATCCTTGTAATTATAAGACAAGTTAATAATTGCGTCATTTTTGGTGAATGGGCAGTTAAGTTTCAGCCGACGATCTGAATCATAAGAGACGGTGACAGGGTTATAAGCACTGAAGGAGGAGAGCTTTTCAGCAATGTATTCATTACAATTAAAAATTATCTGGGTGTTTTCGTTTGTGGCTGTTGTTGATTTCTTGAAGATCAGGTTTTTGCAGTTGTGATAGTACCATCCTGCAATCAAATCGCGCTGATTGGAATCTTTTAGATGAACAACATATTTACTGTCCCGAGAGACTTGTACTTCGCTCAGGCGCGCACCAGTTATGATCACATCATGAAACCCCATAAGACTGAGGTCAACCGCTTCACCAGATCCGACCCCAATAACCACTGCATTGAGAGTCTTCCGGTCATCTCCACCTTTGACGGTGACTTTTCCTGTGCCTTGTGTAAACTTATTAGCTATGATGAGACTTCCAGACGATTTATTGCCAAGTTCGTAAGTTGCTCCTTTTGTTTTTGCAAGGACGATATTCTGACCATTTCCAACATTGATTTCTGCGCCAGCATTAGAAGGAAGAGAAGTTGAATCAAGGATTGTGTCGAACTCTTGTCCGAGGGCAGTCTCGAGGTGCTTCAAATGTTTGTACAAGAACTTTACTGTATCTTTTGATGTTGCCCGGTTAAATTCTTGGTCGTTTTTCCGAAAGAGCATTAAAGGGAAACGTTGGGCAAAGTCAACAATAAGATCGAACAAATTTGTTGATATTCCATTTTTAAGCTTATTACCCCATTCATGGTCAATAAGAACAGTTCGTGGAGAGGTCGATTTATCCTTAAAAACTAGGTAATCGTTTTCAATACTTGCTGTTAAATCATCAAGTTTCTTTACGGACTCAAAGCGTACTTGATTTCCAAAATCTTCTTCTTTAAGTGTTGCCACGCTCCCTGTTGTTGTGTATTTTACTCTCACTACTTTGGCTTGGTTCCTTTTTAAGGAATTAAAATTTGATCCAGGTTCAAACATGATCTTTCTGTTAGCAGTATCCTTAGAAATGGTCCCCAAGTTCTTTCCCTCGTCGCCTTGGGCTGGAATGATCTCAACAGTGTTCAAAATAACGTCTGCATGATCGTCTTGTAAAACATCGATGTCAAGTCGTTTTTCTGCTTCCATCCATTTTCCATAAATGGTTGTTTTACATCGGATAGTGTTTCCATCGGCTCCCATAAGAACGGAAATTGTTAAATAATCCACCACATCAGGACCGTGGAGTACAAAGGTATCTGCACCTGGACCACCACTCAACTCATGTCTGCCGCGAGTACTCACGAGGGTGTCATCACCATCTTTTGCATCAATAGTTGTTTCTCCGCCTACAGCAATCAGAAGGTTCTCTTTGCCGCTACCAATGATTTCTTTGCACGATGAGAAACTGACCACGTTCATTACATTTTTCAACGACACTGTTCCCGGCAAAATGTTCCAAGGCCATTGCTTTTGTCTGAAATTTATAAACCCTTGGTCATATTTATAGCGTTGGTATATATTTATGGTATTGATCGGGGATCCCTCGTCTTCGTAATACTTAAAGGAAATGGTATTTTTCGTATCTTTACCAAATGTGATAGATTGGCTGCCACGGAGTCTTCTAGGCAATACTGTTATATCTTTCTCAGTTGAAAGAGGGCCTTCAAAAACGTCTGTCTGGTCCAGAATGTACCTTCTTGCGCCATCATAGTATCCAGCATCTAAACTTACATCTTGCCGCCCGGACAGAGAACGTTCGGGAGCACGCATTTCAACTGTTGGTATGTTTTTCAGGTAAACAACATGGGTATCGTATCTGGAAAAAGACCCCGTATCATATGGGCTGTCAATATTTCTGAGTTGCCATCGGCCATAATAATCATTTGCCGTTCCCATTTCTTTGGGAAGAGTCATATATTGGATGACAAGCGTATTCTCTCCACTGCCTCCAACAATGTATTTCGCCCAGTTGTGAAAACCACCAACACTTTGTAAACCTGGTTTGTCTGTGAATTTATACCAGTTTATGGTCGACCCAATGGAAATAACATTGTTACCTTCACCAGTATACACCACATCACCAAGGCCATACGACAAATCGATAACATTGTGCTCATCGCTACCGATGACAGTTGTTGGAATGTAGTGAGACAAAATTTGCATATTATCTGGTTGTGCAGCAGAGATTTTTTCAAATTTATCGAAGACGAAACTTCTTCGAAAAGCAAATACCAAAAGCGCTTCTAGTTTGTTTCCGGAATAGGTAAGACGTCCATTGCTGTATCTAGCAGAACCGGTAGGAATACTGTTGATGGCACCTCTAGCGACTCGCACCAATGATGCAGAGACTGCATAAAAGGATATTCCATCACAGAAGTACTTTACGCCATTCTTGTCTGCCAGAAACCACAAAATTTTGCTTTTTAATTCTTCTGCGTTTCTGAGAGATACAGGGTTCTTGCGATTGAAAAGCGTCACCAAACTTTGCTCCAGATTGCTTGAAGAACGAAACGCTGGTTTGTGAAGGAGTTTGTTAAAACCGTCCGGCCATCCAGGGAAACAGGACCCCAGAGTAATGCCTGATCGTCCTGTTTTGGTACCTGATCCACTTCCTGAGGTATATCCAATGTCAAGATAAATTCCTTTTACTGGTGATATCTTATTATGATAAAGGTTAGTCATAGCTTCCCATTCTGGCCCCACTGTGATATACTTTGTATTCCAAAGGTTTTCTTTATAAATCACAGGCTCTCCGGATAAGGCTAAAGTATCTTCACCCTTTTGACCTTCGCAACGCAAATCAACACTGGGCTCACAAACAAGAAAATCGTCACCTTCTCCACCAAAAAGAGTGTCTCTTCCAGTTCCACCATTAAGATAATCATTTCCTGGACCACCATATATGGTGTCACTTCCACCTCTTCCAAACAACACGTCATCACCCTCTTCACCATAAATACGATCTGGACCAAACCCAGCAACAATCTCATCATCATTTGCTCTACCTTTGAGCGTTTTGCCAAGAGATGTTACATCTAGTAGTGCTACTCGCAACTGCTTATTATTAAAATCTTCCTTTGCTTTATCAGTTAGAGACTTGGTAATAGTCTTCCTTTCTGCTTGTAATGTTGCCTTGTCAGCCTCTATCCCCGCCACATCTGCATCTATATAGTACTTAAAGATGTCAAATCCTCTACTTTTATATTCAGCTGCCAAGTTATCCACGTACTTCATAAATGCATCAGATGTTATGTAGGCATCAAATTCATCACTTACACGTTGTGCAGTTGTTCGGAAGTCGATCAAATCAGCAAAGAAACCAAGAATTGTGTTAAACACTTGCAAAATCGTACTAACAAGATCTACGATTGGTCCCGCGGGGGGGAAAATAAAGTCTAAAGCTACACTCACTCCGTCCAGAATAACCGTAATCCCATCGATAGCAGCCATGACTCCATACATCACAGCTTTACCAACAACGCCCTTTTTTGCAGCGTCACTTGCAGCTATTGCATTCTTCGCCATGGACACAACGCCCGTGCCCATTGAAACGGCACCACCGATGAAAGACCCGAAACGTTTGACCTGCTTTAGTAACTTTATTCCTGCTTTTCCTGCTTTTTTCAAAACGTTCTTTTCCACCCTCTTCCCAACGAATTCAGCGACATTCTTCAACCCATTGGCAATACCAAAGCTTCCTTGCGCAACTCGAAGCCGACCGTTTCTCATCATTTCATTATAATCGGCCTCCGAAATATGACCCTTAGCTTTTAAATCACGAGCTTTCTGAATCATATCACTTCCAGCTGCAGAATCAATTCCTCCTTGAGCAAAACTAAGAGCAGTAGTGGCGGTCTCAACACCCTTGCCAACCTTATCTAAAATTTTACCGGCGATCTTTTTGGCTCTACCCCTGAATCTCTGCTGTCCCAATTTTTTTTGGCTGTTGAAGTTTTGCTGAACTAATTTTGTCTCATCACTGACGCCCTGAAGAACCTTGATCTTGTTAAATGATTCCGACACCACCATTTCTTGTAGATCTTTCACGCCGGTTCTCTTAATACGGAGCTCTAATTCTGGATCTATGTTAGACTTAACCACTGCTTGAAAGTTATCATCTCTGAGTACATCGACCGAAATCCCCTTCTTTAGTTTGTAATTTAGAGCTTCGTATTTGTAATTCAAGGTTTTCATCGCTCCTATGAAAGAAGAAATTAAGATACAGAGTTTTAATTCAACCTCAAACCTAAGAATTATTTGTACTTTGTTTATGTAAATATAAATTAAGATCTCCAATCCTAACTGCCCCTAAAAAGAAGAAGTATTGTTCGTGAAGCACCCTTCGTTCTTGAAGCTTTGTAAGATGAATCGCTCTATAGGCTTTTGTACATGTTGCTCCTGTTTTCCCTCTTAAATGCTCTACCTTTTTGCTCCATTTTTCCCACTTAAATGCTCGGTCTTCCCCCCCCCCCCCCAAAAAAAAGTCACCAAACGCTCAAATAATTAACAATTGTTTCACGAGCGCTTGTTATTTGAGCTTTTGAGCTGTTTTCGTTCACGCGTTTCGGCTACCATGTTTGTGGTCAATGGTATATGAGCTCATATACCATTGCCTGTTAACCAATCAACACGCAGGAATTGCAATATACCATTGCTAGTTTTTAATAATGCTCATCATACAGAGGTATTTTAAAATAATTCTAATTTTTTAACACGATGTAAACGAAAACATAAACGTATAAACAAACATGGTCGCCTTTGACTCTTGAAAGCTAAAACCGCTGACTTCTCCTCAGACTCCACTCAGCTGTATTAGTTTTGTATTTGTATTCATACAAGATGTAGAGATAGATCGACCTCGTGCTCGGAAGCCATGCTTCAGATGTTTGTTTGACAAATTTAGCAAGAAGAGTTTTCTAAATGTTCTGGCTTTTATTGAGTTTCTCGGTAACCGTACAAGAGGGCAACTAAAACAAACTTATTATATAGAAACTAGTCTTCTATGACCGTTTAGCCACCCCTCTCAACATTGCAGTTAAATGGTTTCCAATGTTTGATCTAGATGAAACATTTTCATCCAACATTGTGCATCACGAGCAAATGTTTGATCATTTAGCCACCTCTGCTAACAAAGTAAGCCCAAGCGGAAAAAAGTAACCAATCAGAAACCGAACCTATGTGACGTCGCGCCACAATGTGAGCCGTAAGACGCACGAAGGGCCCCTGTTGATACCAGCCAAGTGCTGATTGGGCCACCCTGCCTAAATAAAGTTGACTTGACTTGACTTGGGCTCACTTTGGTAGATGTTTGATCAAACATTCTTTGCTCGTTAAGCCACTCCATGTTGTGTGCGACAAAAAATCGGTAATAAAATCACTCCTGAAAATTGAGCCTGTGCTGTATCGGTTCTTCTCGGAAATTTTTGGTAGTCTTCGGTAATTTCCGAAATGATCAGAAATTGTCGGAAAATGGCCGAAAACTTTTTGATATTTTAAACAAAATAATATTGGCCTTTTTGGAGCTGTTTTTGTTTCTTTCTGGATGAAATTTAATGTTACAGTGAATTTTTTACTGTTAGTGTTAAAAAGGCCTAAAATTTAACTGTTTCATGTTACAGAGTCAAAAAATTAAGTGTTTATTGTTATAGAGGTACTCCCATTCAGACCCTCAAAATAGTGGTCTTCAGCTATTAGAGAAAGATTTATATTTCTTGACTTCTCATGGTGGAAAACCTCAAAATCAAGGCCTTTGAACTTGTTTTGTGTTTCACATTGTTATGGGATATTCTTGTACGCAAAATAATTCTTTCTAGCGAAACCCTTCCAAATACAAAGCCAAACATCTTTGAAATGCAACATCTTTCCGACAATAAACCTACCCTCACTCACTTCGTAGCTGGGTTCTTGTACTGTTTACAAACATGTCTTACTATCCTGAAATACAAAGTCTACCATAATTATATTCCTACCGTCCGTTAAATCGTTGATATCTTCAGGAAGACCAGCCATAAAACCTCCAAAAGTTGAACCAGCACCTGACATGTAATTACTGTATCTTATCAAGTCGTTCTCTGTTTCAGTATCTTCTCCAGTTAACACTTCGCCTTTGAGCCCGAGGTCATATTTTGGATACTGTTTTTTTATTTGAAGTTCTGGTAGATCAGTTCCTTTAAGACAAATAAAATCGCATCTCAGTTTCACAAGCCCGCGAACAATAAAACTACAACCACAACAAAACTTTACTTAGGTCAAGTGCACTGCGCGTCCACAGTTGTCACCAAAACTGCAGCTTATAAAGAGGTTCCTGAAGGAGGGGGGGGGGGGGATAAAATTCCATTCACCAGCCCAAATTTTGTCCAAATCCCATTTCCCAGCATATATTGTTTTCCCGATTTTCCAAATACCAGACCCAGTTCTGTTGTTTACTTGTTTGTAATTCCCAGTCCCAGTGATCCAAATCTCATTTTTCCAGTGAAAATTTGCCCAAATCCCAGTTTCCATTTTACCCCTTCGGGCCCCTCTTTAAACGTCTCAAATTTCTGAAATCATCTACTTCAAGCCAAAAACTAAATCATTTACTCGGTTAGCTCGCCACGTTTGTATAGAGGATTTAAAATGGTTTTCCACATACTTTATCAGCTTGCAAATATTTAACAATTATTCACCGAAGTGGAGGTGAATAGTTAACAATTATCCTGCAAAATCGCGCGGAATATCGCCTGATACATAGCCGACGAGGCCGTGGGCCGAGTTGGCTAAAATCAGACGATATTCCACAAGATTGAGCAGGATAATTGTTTTAGTATTCAACAAATTGTCAACGAAACACAATTTGCAGATAGAAAAACTGTAATCAAGCAGCGCTTTACAAGATTTCGGGCGAATCTTCCCAACCTAAGAATATCGCAGGATATCTGTTATGTACGGATGACAGATAACGTTAACATTTTGACCATATATGGGCAGCGCGCGCATGTGTCGAATAATAATGTTGGTGTCGAATAATAATGGTGTGTCGAATAATAATCGCTTCGCGGCTCGGTAAATATACGCCACATTCACCGATACTGAGGTGAACAATTGTTTTAGTATATACCACACAAGTTGAATATCTAGCGGACCAAAACATCACTTTCGGTAAACAAAGCAACACGCAAAGGCAGTTTGTTTCTCTTCAGCTGCTCGGAGGTGAATAGTACTTTGCCAATCACCTCCAAGTTAACCAATCAGCACGCGAAAAGCACTATTCACTTGTGTGGTATATTATACTTAAGAATTATTCCACGAGCGCGCGTTGGATATGAGATGGTAGATAGTCAACGAGGCGCGTAGTGCCGAGTTGGCTATAAGGATCTCATGTTATGAAATAATTACCGGGGCACAAGCACCGGTCATAAAATACTGTCCGTTCCTTTCGTTTTTTCAACGTCTCGTTTCCAGGGCACCGTTGTCATAGTAACTTTACTTGCTCAGATGTATCGCTGGCTCAGTTGAATTATTATTCATCATTTTGCGAAAAGCAGGAGGGCATTCAAGACAAAGATTATAAAGATTATAACTTTTGGGGGAACGACAAGTTTCCCAATCTTAACGAGAGACTACTTCATGAGCGAAAACTTAAGAGTGGGGTGGCTTGAGTGCCTCTATGACCCCTAGAGCTATGCCGGCGGGAGTTCTAAACTCCTGGTAGGGCCACCCATGCCGGACAGGTCGAAGGGTAGAGGCCTGACAAAGAGTGATCCCCTGGCCCTTCTGGTTGGAGGTTGGGCGTAGGGCTAGCAACCCTACCCTGTAAAAAAAAGTCATATGCTACAGAAACCGAAACCAGTTTAGTAGATGTGGATCGAAGTGGGGCAGAACGTCCCTCGAGGACAAGAATGAAGCCTTTGGGTCAAACCCAACTGGGCACCCAAAGGCCGATCAACCTGCTCCAACTGAAGTCCAAAACAAGGATTGGCTGTTGGAATGTGAGGACTCTTTTCCAGGCAAGCAAACTCGCCCAGCTGGCAAGCGAACTAAGGAGATACGGAATAGCTGTGCTTGGTGTAGCAGAGGTGAGGTGGAATACCTTTGGAGAAATTACCACAACAACAGGAGAAACATTTCTATACTCTGGCAAGAAAAACGAGGAAGATGTTCATGAAAATGGAGTAGGCCTTCTAATTGCAAAGGAGGCAGCAAGAAGTCTTATGGAGTGGGAGCCTATATCCGAACGAATAATTACAGCTCGATTTGCATCCAAGGGACGTAATATTACCATCATATAGTGCTATGCACCAACAAATTTGGCAGGGTTAGAGGTTAAAGAGCAATTCTATGAGCAGTTGCAAGGAGCCATTGGAAAGGTTCAGAGAAGAGACATGTTAATACTAATGGGCGATGTTAATGCAAAAGTGGGAGTGGGTAACAGTGGCAGAGAGGACATAATGGGAAAAGAAGCATTAGGAGAGATCAACGAGAATGGTGACATGTTCATTGACTTCTGCGCCTTCAATGATTTGTGCATTGGGGGCTCCTTTTTCCAACACAGGAAAATACACAAGGCAACATGGTCCTCCCCTGACCTTCGCACACACAATCAAATCGATCACATTACAGTCTCAAAGAAGTGGAAAAAGACGCTTCTTGATGTTAAAGTCATGCGAGGTGCGGATATTGACTCTGATCATCACCTTGTGATTGGAACGTTTAGGATGAAGCTGGCTGCAAAGAGGAAAGTAGGAGTTAGCGGTCGGAAAAGATTTAATACAGCTAAATTGAGGGATATGGGTGTGCGAGAAGAGGTCACTGTGACACTTAGGAACAAGTTTGAAGTTCTTGCTGATATTGATGAAGATGATCAGGATGTTGATAGAATGTGGCAGCACTGCAAGAACATCTTTGCGGACACCTGCAAAGAAGTGCTAGGATACAGGGAGACAACACGAAAGGAATGGATCAGTGAGAATACATGGAAGGGGATTGAAGCCAGGAGGGAAGCAAAGCAAAAGTTGAATAGAGAAACATGCATGGAAAAGAAAAGAGAGTTGCAGAGGGTCCACAAGGGTAAAAGGAGAGAGGTGAGACAGAAAGTAAAGAAGGATAAGAAGAAGTGGATGGATGATCTGGCACAACAAGCTGAGGAAGCTTCTGCAAAACACAACACCAGAGAGTTGTACAACCTTACTCAATACCAGTGCGGGATAAGGATGGTAAACTGTTGTCAAAGGAAGATGAGCAAATGAAAAGGTGGAAAGAGCATTTTCAAGAGGTGCTGAATAGACCAATTCCAGAGATAGGTCCAGAACTTGCTGATAACGATGAGGAAATCAGTATTAACTGTGGTAGAATATCTAAGAATGAGATTAAGAATGCTGTTAAGAAGCTTAAAAATGGGAAGGCAGCAGGAGGAGATAATATCCCTCCTGAGATTTTGAAAGCTGATCTGAGTACCACAGCAGATATCTTGTATGACCTTTTGAATGCAATTTGGGAGACGGAAGTTATACCAGATGAGTGGAAGCAAGGTCTCTTGATCAAGGTACCTAAAAAGGGTAACCTAAGCCATTGTGGAAATTGGAGAGGTATCATGCTACTATCTGTTTTAAGTAAGATACTGACTCGGATCATATCAGTTAGACAGGCTGAAGACTGCACTGGATGTAAAGTTGAGAAACGAGCAAGCTGGCTTTAGATCTGGGAGGTCTTGTGTAGACCAGATAGCAACCCTGAGGATAATTGTGGAGCAATCGATCGAATGGCAAAGCACGTTGTATCTTAATTTTGTGGACTTTGCTAAGGCTTTTGATAGTGTTGATAGGGAGGGGCTTTGGAGACTTCTGCGGCATTATGGAGTACCAACCAAGGTTGTAAATGTTATCAAAGGGACATACAACAACTTTCGAGCACAAGTTGTACACCAAAACAAGCTGTCTGATCCTTTTGAAATTCGAACTGGAGTACGGCAAGGATGTTTATTATCTCCACTTCTTTTTTTGGTGGTAATTGATTGGGTAACACAAAAAGCTGTCAGGAATGAACGAACTGGGATTCAGTGGACCCTTACTGAACAACTCGAGGATTTAGATTTTGCCGATGATGTGTGTTTAATATCTGCAACGCACAGCCAAATGCAAAGAAAAACAGAAAAGCTCAGTGTAAAGGCCGGTAAATTAGGAATGAATGTCAACATCCCAAAGACCAAAGTATTAAAGGTTAATGGTAAAGTGAACAGTCCAATCTCGCTCGGAAGTGAAGATATTGAATCAGTAGAGGAGTTTTGTTATCTGGGCAGTGTCATCAGCACAGATGGTGGAACGGATAAGGATATTAGTGTTAGGATCGGCAAGGCCAGGTATGCATTTAGGGCCTTACAACCAGTTTGGCTCTCAAGGCAGCTCTCTCTAAACACCAAGCTCAGGATATTTTCCACCAATGTCAAGTCCGTTCTTCTTTATGGTTGTGAGACCTGGCGTTCAACTAAGGCCCTTCACAATAAACTGCAAGTTTTTGTCAACAAATGTCTCAGATACATCTTGGGAGTCCGGTGGCCGAACGTAATTAGCAATGAAGAGCTGCTAAGAAGGACCAACATGGAATCCATTGTAACATCAGTTAAGCGAAGGAAATGGCGCTGGATTGGCCACACTCTCAGAAGAGAATGTAACAATGTGACAAGACAAGCCTTGCACTACCACCCACAGGGAAAGAGGAAAGTTGGACGACCAAGGAACAATTGGAAGCGATCCATGCTGCAGGAGTTGGAAGGAGTAGGCTACTCCTGGGAAAGAGCCAAAGCACTAGCAAAGAACCGTGTACGCTGGAGGAAACTGGTGGACGCCCTATGCTCCCAAGGGGGTGAAAAGGAACAATGATGAGACTTGTTCCGTTTGTTCTACGTTAGCTCGGTTGTTTACTTCGGGTTACGAGGCAATAACAAGTGATTATCGATTACTATTACCCAGAGAAGAATACTGCAAAATACTTCGCGTACGCTGTCACGTATGAGAAACCTCAGTGTAAATTGGTTAGTATGACGTCATAATTTACCTTATATGAAGCACTTACCCAAATTTTTTAACGTTATAGCATTGTGTCTGAGCTTCGCACTAGACACAAAAATCACGCCGGCCAAGGGCGCCTATGCTTTGCCGCATAAAAATTGGCATAAAATCTAAATTAAATCAAAAGGCTGATTCTTAACGATATCCAAAAGAAGTAAATTTAATTTTGTCATAGTTTACAATTTTTAAAAACGCGGGCACCCTGTGATATTGAAACAAGTCTTCGTATGAATCAATGTAATGCAATTACGGTAAAAATCTTGCTTTGATTAATGATGCGACAAAACGGAATGTTTCAAATAACCTTTGTCGCGCAATATTTACGTTAGCCAGATTTTCAAATTCTCAACTGTTCAAAATGAGGGATTCCCTAAAATTTTCTCTTTTCACATTATTCATTTACACGTTGTTTTTTTCTCTAAAGAATATTTGCGTTAAAATATATTTTCATGTCGCGTGACAAACCTATTGATATAAACGACCCTTATGCATGCTAGTGTAAACGTGGGTTGCCAAGCCAAATGTGGCCCCGGTAAAATTCACGAAGTGATTCTCGTTGTTTTATTAAAAACGCCCAAAGGATTGCAGCGCGCGCTGCCCATATATGGTCAAAATGTTAACATTATCTGTCATCCGCACATAACAGATATCCTGCGATATACGTAGGTTGCGAAGATTCTTCCAAAGTCTTGTGACACACTGTATAATAACATCTTTTCGTTCTTTCGTTTGGCTGTATGTAATAGATCGTTTGTTTTTAAGCAATAAAATGGCGTCCTTCTTTATATGGTGATGTGCCAAGATTAGCTTAGCTTTTTGCGGGTGATTCCGACGTGTTAACTATGCGATAAAAAAAGTTTCATTCATTTCATTTCCAAAGGTTGCTCAATGTATAAAGTTTTCTGGCAAACATCTTGAACATTTTGGTTGAAACTCTCACAAACTTTGATGGAACGAAACCCGGAAATGGAGTTCTGAGCATTTTGACCGTTGTCAAGAACCAAACGGCCAAGAAGGTTCTGAAGGTCCTGAAGGAGGGGGGGGGGGGGGGGGGGAGTATAAAAGCCCATTGTTCTCCCAATTTTCCAAATCCCAGTCCCAGCTCTATCGTTTATTTGTTTGTGATTTCTAGTCCTAGTAAGGCAAATCGTATTATAACGTGCAATCAAATTCAGTATACGTGTACACCATACTCCAATACACAATACACGCGAAGAATTTTTCTCCTCGCGCGAGCTTTTGGTCCGCATTTTAGATCTACATCTCCACCGGCAATGTTATAAAACAATCGAGTTCATGCTTTTAGCTGTGCACTATCGAGTTGTGGTGCACTTGGGAAGTTTGGAGAGCACTCAAGAAGCTCAAGTTGCTCTCGGCTATCGCTTAGAGCAACTATTACGCTTCTTTCGTGCTCTCCAAATTTCCCACGTGCACAATAACTCGAGAGTGCACACAAGAGCATGAACCAATTTTTAATTTTCCCGGTTAAAATGTGCCTAAATCCAATTTCCTATTTTACCCCTTCTGGCTTCTCGGCCAAGCATTCAAGCAAACAGCTGACAACCCAACTCACCTAATGTCATCATGTTTCTTTTATTGTTAAGGCCCTCTTCAAACTCACGAACAATTTTGATGAAATCAGGATCAGTCTTCAAATCTTCTAAGCCTTGATAAAAGAAATCATCTACTTGCTTCCCCTCAGCAGCACTTTCTTCTTTCAACAAATCAATCATGTTTTGAACGGCCACTTTCGGATCAAAAGGCACTTTCGTGTTTTTCAGGGATGCTGAAATGTCGTTGTACAGAGTGACAGACAATTTGTTGAACCATTTGGCTTCAAATGACTTGGGAACGACATCATCGTTGGTTGCAGAAGCCTCAATACACTGAAATAAATTCAATCAATTCATATCCTTATGTAGTAAGTGCTATATAGGCCAATTTTGATATATTTAAAATTCTTACTTGGCACAGAGGCTCGGGGAAAAGAAAACGAAAGAAATGATGTAGTAAATAATAAATATGGTAAATTAATGGCCCAGCTCACCACGAGTCTCTTGTAGCTCAGTTGGTTGGAGCGCCCAACCGGTATCTGGGAGGCCATGGGTTCGATTCCCGTCGGGATCTCAGATTTTTTCTTTGTCCAATGCTCGTGTCATTGTTGAACAATTCATCTTCATTATTTATCACCGAGCTTAATATTTACCATCTTTATCATTTAATACGCACATGACGATTTCGACATTGGCGATCCTAGCAGTATGCAGGACGCGTGACACATATCAAACTAGCACATGGCCCAGCTCACCACGAGTCTCTCGTAGCTCAGTTGGTTAGAGCGCTAGCTCGGTATCTGGAAGGCCCTGGGTTCGATTCCCGTCGGGTACTCAGATTTTTTCTTTGTCCCATGGTCGTGTCATTGTTGAACAATTCGTCTTCACGAAGGAATGATTTATTCATCCCTCCACCTGGATGTGATACCTTTTGTTTTATCCCCACAAGCTTCGGAGCTAAGTTAGAATCTTAATATATCGAAATTGGCCTTTTAGAAGATTTATCCCCGCTAGCTGTATAGGCATCATTTGGTCCGTTTTAGTGATAAGGCAAAGTTTGTTCCGCGATGTTGACTGTGTGATTGAATGACACGCGAGGAAATCGAGTGAGTCAGAATTTTCTTCCGAAATGTTCGTCGCACAATCTTCTCTTAAGTCGTTCATATTCCGCAATTTGTGACAAACGAGAAAGGTTTACGTAGAGCTCTGTAATAATTGCGTCCTTGAAAGGTGTATTCCTTGTGCAAGCCAGCTGAAGCCGTACGACTCAATCCGCTTGAAACGAAGCTAAGCTCAGAATCGATCAGGCTCGCTGAAGTAAAAGTCAAGACCTAAGTGTAAGGTAACAAACTTTACTGAATTGTCAAGCTTAATTTTAATGACGAAAATATGTTTTCACTTTATGATAAAAATTAATTGTATATCTTTCCGTGAATTCTCTGCTGCTTTTTGCCTTTCATTCAGCTTCTTTTGTTGTACGAGTTGACTTTTTGTTACCTTGAGTTGATTTTTTTGTCGTGGGTTGATTATCTTTTGCCGTGAGTTGATATTGTTTTCTGTGAATTTGTTTTGTGTTACCGTGAATTTATTTCGACTAAAAGCTACAAATTTTCTCACAGAAAAAAGTTTTAAATTTGATACGTACGTGGACAACCGTGCAACGGTGTCAATTTCAATTTTAGAACCATCACAGGCCTGAAAAGTGAGACGGCAATACCACGCGCGAAACACTGAGGTCTCTCTGGTAAGCAAAATTATTTTACATTGTAGTGAGTTTATTTTGTTCTACTTCAAGATAATCTGTTGTGTCTGGAGCATATTTTGTTGTGCCGCAAGATATCTTGCACCTATGGGCCACCGTACATTTAATATTTTGGCCGGCTGCTTACTTACCAAAATGAAGCCATTGTTGTTAATTCTTGTAAAAAAAAACTGTGGAGCTCCGCTTTTAGGCTTGCCTAAATCCTCTATATATTATGCTTTCAAAATAAAAACGCGTTCCGTAAAAGGGTTTTTTATTTCTCAAATGGAGTTTGCTAGTGTGAAGAAAGTTTTGTTTCCGCTCAGAAATGTTCGAAAATTGATCGGATAAATTGATCGGATATATTTAGACGGCGTTTGCCAAATTTTCTGATATCTTCGCTAAATTTCGGTTAATGATCGGAAGTCTTCGGTCGATGTTCACAAAAACTGTTTATCGCCTTGAAAGTGATGGAAACCTTCGCTGTTCCGTAGAAGATCTTCGTTTGTCAGACCAAAAAAAAATTTACAGATGAGGCGGTACAACTTTGCGAGAAATTGTTATAAAATTGTTTTCCAACCTTCTATAGGTGGACACCTTCCTTAAGCGGACATTTACACTTGATCCTGCGTGTGTCCGCAGGTTTTTTACTGTTGCGTATTTGATTTACATTTGGTACCTGTTGGCTGTCTTTGTTAACAACTCTAAGGTCGTAAAGTAAAGAGTAAGCAAGTTAAGCACGGAAGCATTCTTGAGACGTAACTTTCCGCTTATTGCTCTTGGAATCGCCTCAGTTTGGCTTTTGAAATGCACCTATCATTCTTGACAAGATTATATGGCTGGCTTGTAAAAACATGATAAATCAATACTGGAGAAAATAAAAAGCTCAAAAACGTAAGAAAAGCGAAGAATATCCTCTTATTTGTGTTGAAATTCAAGTACAAAGATTATAAAAAAGAATGGATAATGCCTTGAACGTTAACAGTGCTTACTTCTTTACAGATGAGGTTCAATAAAATGTATTGTGAACTATGTTAAGTTTTGATTGATATGATGAAATTGACAATAGTAAGACCGCGGAAATGACACTCGACACGTACGAGCTACAGATAGTTCCGATGTGTACTAACACTACTGTAAAAGCGTAAAAATTCTGACATCCCGTAACTAAATTAAAATGTTCAACACAAAATTATTTTGGTGTCAATTTTTTTTATCGCGCCTTGTTTATTTTACATATACTCTGAAAACATATCACTTGTTAGAATTTTTTACAGTGCAATGTAAAATTATTGACACCTTATAGTTATTTTCTGTGTGCGATGCCTTGTTCGACCAGGTTTCCTCTTGTTAAATTCCTACACTAAATATCATTATTTTATCGCTAGCTTGAAAATTGATTTTAATGGTAAGCCGTTCACATTAGTAAACGTCCTCACTTTTCGCCGTGAAAAGACGGCCTACTTGTGCGATAGATGAAATCAACAGATTGTTTTTTTAATACCGTTGTTTTAAGATCGTTTTGTGCTCCGGTGTTGTTCTACATGTACGGCGAAACCGTTGGAAAAAAGAAGGAAAAAAATCTCTAACATTATAGATCGAATCGATCCTTAAAAACGCTTTAACATTAAAAGAGGGCTTTATTGATGTCATTGCTATTTTGAATGCCAGCCATTTAGCATAGGAAAGACAATGCAGACCTGAGCGTATAAGATAAGAATTTCAAAAAATATATAATAAAACTGACAAGACTCTAAAAACAACAGTACAATAAACATTAAGCTGATACTTAGAACAACGCAAAAGAAAACAAAGAACTATAAAAATGTGATGAAAGTTGGCCGTGAAAGACGGCCAACTTTTCGATAGATGAAATCAACAGATTGTTTTCTTAATGACATTGTTTTAAGTTTGTTTTGTACTCCGGTGTTGCTCTGTACACGGTGAGACCGTTGGGGAAAACTTTGGCGTTACAGATTGAATCGATCCTTTCAGCACGGTCAAACACTAAAAGAGTGCTTCATTGAATTCATTGCTATTTTCAATGCCAGACATTAAACATATTAAAGACAAAGCAGACCTGTATGAACGTATCAGATAAAAAATTTGGATAAAAACTGTCAGTATAAAACTTGACAAGTCTCTGACAACAGTATATTAACCATTAAGTTGATACTAAAACAACGCAAAATAAAACAAACAACTATAAAAAATGTGATGAAATTAAAGACTAAATGTGTCAATTACATGGTAACAAAAAGGTGACATTGTTTGAAAAACGTCTCAAATTATTGTTATCTCTTGTCAAAGCAATAATAAAAAAGAACTTACCGTAATTATTATAGAGAAAGCAACTAACCATCGAAGTGTTTTCAGAAGTGTCGCTAAGTGCGACATTTTCCTCTCTAATTTGTTCACTTAGAACAAATTTTAGTATCTAAACGGATCACTGTCAAACTCGATAGAACATAGAATTACACGTAATCAGGGCTTGTCGCATCCAATGATGTTATTCATCGCAAACTTAGCACAGGTTTTTTACTGTTCTATATTTGATTTTCGTTTGGTACCTGTTTATGGTTGGCTTCTTTTCTTAACCGCTTTAAAGTGCCCCTAACCCCAAAAAATGTTTTAAAACTAAAAGAAATATTGACCTTTCCCTGATCATAATGTCGAAAAAATTTTTGTTTTCGGTTGAAACCGCGATTGTTTATGAATTTTCAAAGTCGTGAAAAATTGCTCCTGTGAAAACCACGACCGAGACGAAGAACCGGTTCAAAAGGATCTGGGTCTAGCAAATTTGTGACGTCATTCCAAGACGTCTGGTTGTGCGATCGCTCACTATAGCCCGCTTGCGATGTAAATCAGAGTTGTAGTGACTTCGTTCTGAGCTCGAAAATGTGTGTTAGATTGTGAGAGGCTGATCAATTTCGCAACAGTGTATACTATGCACTCCAGCGAACTAAGTAAGAGTTTTGTCAGCAAAATCCTGGCTTCCGATTGGTTGAAAATTGGCGGAAAAAATGAGCCAATCAGGAGCGAGTGTTTAATTACCAAGCCATTTGAAATGGTGTCTAATTTGCATAAGTGGCGTCATGTGGGGATTGGTGTTAGTGTTAGGGTACGTAAGTGGTTCTCATGAATCTTTATTGAAGATCTAGTGATAACACTGATTGTTATCGATTTTTATTGATTGGAATTGATTCTCATCAATAATTTCGAAATTTTTTTGAGTTATAAGCACTTAAAGTGCTTATAACTCAAAAACTGCTTATAACTTATTACGTTTTGCCAAATACTCGCTATGAAACTAAATGTTTGCAAAGAAATTACTTCTATGGGTCAAATTTGACAAAACGGTAGCTTCATTGCAACTAAATGTGTCTCTCGGGCGTTATAATTTGTAGTTACCAGCAAACAAGATTATCTTTGAAAATTGTTCAGCCCAAAAATATTTTAACAACCCATATCGCAATTCGTTTCAATTTTCGTCGCTTTTGGCCATCCGCACCTTTTTTCTGTATTTGGTGTGTTATTTAAATGTTCCTTCGCTGTTTTAATGGGTCGTTTTTATATTTCAACGAATAGTCCATTTTAAAGTTGCCTGCCAAGTGACCAGGCCTTTGAATGGTAGTGAGGCTGGAGGTGACCTTGCATTGATACAAACCTCTCCGCTTTATCATGTAAAATGCAAACTAGTTTGCATCAAAACAGCATGATCAACACAACAACAGCAGTGAGGTCTGTATCAAAACGAGGTCACCTCCAGCCTCACTTCCATTCAAAAGCCACGTCACTGAGCAGAAAACTGTAAAATGGACTATTTGATGGTCATTTCCCATGCCTAAATTTAGCTAAAATCCGTGACACAGTCCCTTTTATAGTAGGTGGTCTACCAATAGGAGTGAAGAGGATGAGTGAGTGTATGCAAATCTGGCGCAAAGACTTGCAACCGCGTCACGTTAAATGCAGATCTCTCCTTCTCTCTCTCTCGCTTACGACATTATTAAACGGAATAATTTACATTTGTCGTTTAATTGCACTATTGCATTACAAATTCAGTAAAGCCATTTGTAAATGTTTCGCTTTTCATCTGTTTTGATATCTCCTTAATAAGACATCAGTCATGACGGGGCGTACACGTGTAGTCGCCACAGCTTCCACAACAGGCCTCGCATATTTTATCCTCAGTGCAAGGAGAGAAAAAATCGCAAGGGCTTAAGCCACATTGAACTGGAAACTGGCAAGGTGGACACGCTGCGTTTAAGAAGTAAATAGAAAGAAAGTTAACGTCAGTATAACCTTTACTGCACTTTAGTGTATTTTTATTATTTGGGTTCCTTTATTACATTCGGGGGGTGGATGTTGAATAATAATCAAGTTTTGATTACGGAATAATAAATTACACGTAAACGTCTTTGTGCTGTGTTAGAACTCAGTTGTTTAAAGAAAAGTTTTAAATTCATTTTTCCTGTAATATATCATACACGAGAGATAATGTGTTTTAATCAGGATATCCAAACACCGAGAAGAGATTTGACAACGAAATTCGAGGTGTTTGGATAGCGGATGAAACACTGTCTCGCGTGTTTGATATATCTTCTCAATCAAAACAAAAACTACGGAGTAATTAAGACCGGGTATCCAAACCTCCTTCACGGTTATTGTTTTCTTTGTTTAAACTTGATGAATTATTAATAAGTTTGAGAAGTTAAATTCGAAGCCAATGTTATGTCTTGTTGATAATAATTATGCTCCAGTTATAGTTGCAGTTATAGTCCCCCCCCCCCCCCTCCCCATAAATATAAGCCCCTTGTTTACGAAGATGTGTAAGTCAAGAGGACATTGTAAGTTGCAGGTTTACATCCTTTTCTGAAAATAGTTCAAAATATGTACAAGAAAATTATGGTGATTATGGTTGATTTGTTTTGAAAGGCAATCATTAAGTACTAGTTAACAGAGTAAAGTGAGTATGTACACTCGATTTCGAAAACAGTTTGCTCAGCATAACGTTTCCTACAAAATACCCTCCTTACGCGAAACAACATGGGGGCACTTAAATTGAGCGAACTTATGGATTTAAAATGCACCGAATTAATTGCTAACTTGTAAAATGTTGTTTGAATTTGTTTTTATCTCCTTTAAAAAAGCGATTTAAGTGGAGCATAGTGGATGACATTTATAATCTCATCGCACAAAAGCTCAATTATCAACGTCGCAAAACTGTTAAATAAATTCCGCTAGGTTTCAGTTCCTGAAATTTCGAAATTAAGTGACTTACGTTCCAAAGTGTACACAAAATCCATTAATTTAAGTGTCGCCAAAATTTCATGTAAGAAGGTAGATAGTGCATAAAAAAGTATGAGTATCACTGCAATAACGTGCACACTTACCTGACACCTCCCCGCCTTTCACCTGGGGGAAAGCGTAAAAAAAATACAAAAAGGGAGTTAGATCACTTAAAGGGACTGTGTCATGGCTAAGTTTTTTCTATTAAGATTTGCCAAATACGCGCTATGAAACTTCGGTTGCAAAGAAATTACTTCTATGAATCTAAATGACAAAACCATAGCTTGGGCGCCCCCCCCCGCCCCCCCCGAAAAAAAAACCGGCCCCCGCGGACAACCAAGGCACCCGCCTCCCAAAAACAAAAACATACTCATTGCAACCAAATGTGTCTCCCGGGCGTTATAATTTAAAGTTACAAGTTTACAAGATTAGCATTGAAAACTGTTCAGCCTAACAATATTTTAAAAAACCCATATCGCATACGTTTCAATCTTTTTCGCTTTTGGATTACTCACATCAATGTACATATAAATACTTCAGCAAATACGATTGATAATTAAACCTTACTTTCGTCTACCCTTTAAATCTGAGTAGCAACCCAAAGAAATCTAACCTGATGATTTTTCAAAAACGCGCAAAGAGTTACACTGAAGTGATTCCAGTTTTCACATAACCAATGAAAGCATTGAAATTGTCCAAATTACATTTATTTAGGAACACTATTCTTTTCAACAGGTTATTTCACTATGGCACTTGATCAATCAAAAGAAAAAAGCTCTCCACACTCTATTCAGCCAGAGAAAGCACATAAATATCTGCAAATCGTCTCCATATCTTGCAAATAAAATATTTGATTCGATCATTTCACCAATTTTGACCTACAAGTCCTGAAATTGTTTTTTAGGTTTCTTTAAAGCAATTCGAAATCCACCAATTTACATTTGATAATGGCGGTATGGAGACGCCGAAATGTCATGCACTGCTATGATCATTAATTTTTATTTTAAAATGTTTTACGAATTGAGTTTGTCTCATCAAGTCTTCTTCCTCCCTGCTATTTTAGGGTGTGTCTCTTGCCTCCCTCACTTTATTCGTCCCTCCTGAAACTGTTTCTATCCTCTAAACAAAGAATATAATCTTCACCAGAATAAATAGAGAAATTAAAATGAGAAATATTTTTTTGTGTACAGTAAAAACCCTCGAGTAAGAACCTGCATTTTCCCATTACCACGGGTTCTTACATAAATGGTAGTAAGCACAAATTAAGGCTATGTAGGTTCTCAATAGGTTCTTATTTTCTGAAGAAAAATTCACATTGTTGTTTATAGATTTTGAGTGGTATTCAGCCTTTTCCTTGTATGAAAATTGCATACCATTTCATTTAAGTTTATGTGCTTGTTGTATCAATAATAATATTTCATGATTTTCAACATTGGCATTTGCAACTGGAGTGATAAGGCTTCTACGTGTTTCCTAAGAGGATCCAGAATGTAAACCTATCTCCCAAAATTAAACATGTTTAATCAATTTTAGAAAATAAGAACCTATTTCCAATTTTTAGGTTAGGAGGTTCTTATACCTAGGGTGTATAACTGGCAAATGTTAGCCTTACAGGTTCTTAAAGATTAGGTTCTTACTCGCGTGTTTTTACTGTATCTTATAATCAACTGACATGCCGAGTCACCAATATAGACTGTTACCTGCTCAACATCGAAGCACAAGATGGTCAAAATACCAAGGGAAATCAACAAATTCATGTTGTCACCTGGAATAAAAAGAAAGGAAGTTTGGAGTTTTTCCCTCAAATATTAGGAGGTTTAGTAAAATTAAGACAACAAAACCCTCACTCGTGTTAGTTTCTCTTGGGCCGTTTAAAAATTTTAAGTTGCATTGCAGTTTGTTCACGTAAATTGGCAGTGCGGACACTCTGCAATTCAAGAAAGTTAATAGAGATAAAGAAAAACGTCAGTATAACCTTTCCTACACTTCGGTGCATTTCTATTATTTGGGCTTCTTCATTACAGTCGCTCGTACGAGTTTCTCTTTGGCCGTTTAAAAATTTTAAAGTTGCATCCCAGTGTGTTCATATAAGTTGAAATTGAAGTTAATATCTTAAAATTTTCAAGTTCGCCGTTTAAACTCTGTGTTAATCTACTTCATCTACTAACCATCCTCTCTCCTTGTTGGTTTAGCATAACCTCTGATATTTTCTGCCTTACTGAAAAGTTAGAAGATTGAGCTGATTTTAAATTTGACATAATTACTTAATGGAAAAGTATTTTTCTACCTTACTTCTTTCATTCTCTATTCACCCACTTTTTCAAGAAAAATTCAACCAGACTGTGTTTCTTTCCTTCTAGTAAGCCATTCTTTTTCGAAATTTATATTTTTAAATATAAATTTCGAAAAAGAATGGCAATTCTTACCAACTACTGTTTGTCTGCTAATCGCCTCAAGAAACTATAAAAAGAATAAACAATGGCTGAGAATGGAAAACAGCTGACTCTGATTAATTTTACTCACCAACTTATGATCCGCTCAAAGGTTGCGGTTGTGAAAATGCAATAGCAATGTTGGTAGATGAAAGATTGGATTACAGCATTTCTCTCATAGTTGCTCATTTCGTATTCGTGAATAATTTGTTTGGTAAATTAATTCTGTTTATTAGGTAAATACAGCTGAGAAGAGTCATTAAGAGAAAGCTCAGTTTCAAGGTCTTTATTTAATGTAGTTTTTATCAATAAATAATAATTTGCTGATACCCATTTGTTATTATTTAACAGCTAAACAAGATTTGCCTGTGGAATTCCCGAATTTCGAGTAAACTTTTCATTGCTTGTTATAATTCTTAGCTTGGTCATTCAACACAACATTGGAGCGTTAGAATGACGTAAGGCCAAGTGTTTTTCTTCTTTTTTTGATTAAAAAGCTAGAGACATTTTTGCATTTTGCATGCACAAATCATGAAACGACTGCAAATTTTGGTATTAACCGTATCGTTTAGTTTGTTTTCAAAGAATGTCCACGTTTTCATGAAAAGCATTATTATACCGCAGTCTTATCAAGGAATAATATAAGTGTTCTTTTAAGAAAAAAATTAACATTACTTTGGATAATAATGCGATATGATCTTATCATACGTTCCACCCTAAATGTGACGATTGGTTTGAAAGGCAATTAGTACAATTAGAAAAAATGCAAAAATTCTCAGCTAAAAAGGTAAAACTACAGGGGAAAACATATAAAAATAGCGAATAAAAAATAAATTTACAAATAAATTTTCTTTTCAAGATAATTTGTGATCATAAGCTGTTACGGTTTACTCAACTGGACAAATACCAATTATCCGAGGTTTGCCACTTGTCGTAAAGTTAAGCTATTATCTCTACAGGGTAAACAACGCCTGAAGGTTTTCATCAACAGGAAACTCGTAAAACAATATAATATTTTACGTTAACGAACTAACATACTTCTCTTCTAAGAATCCCTTAAAGAAAACAGCGAAATATTGTAACAAAACATCACATTATATTTACCAATATACACCTTGAATTGACAAACTTATTAATTTACAGTCTTGAGTGACTTTTCAAACGTGTCAAATTCACTCAGTAAAAGTAGAATAATGATCACCTAGTAGGCTAGAGTCCCAGGCTGAAAAGCTTTCTTTTTCTGGATAACAGATAAGCGGTGCAGACCAGTTAAGTGCGTGCGAATTCGGAGCTTAAGTGGCAATATCTGTAAAAGCAGTCAATCGAATTTCAGGTCGAAATAAAGTTTTCCCTCAAACCTTGCCCAGTGAACTATCTTAGGGTATAAGAAAATGCAACGACATTAGTTTATGGAAATACGTTAAAACATTTTAAAAAATGTTCCTGTAACCAGGTGGATGATTCATTAAGAAATATAAAACGTTACTCTGGTTAAAAATTTGTTGACTTTCGACTCGGGGCGCAATTTATTCAATTCCCTGCCAAGTTTGTTTGTGACAAAAGCTACATCGGAGAAACGAAACGAAAATTTTCCACCCGACTCAAAGAGCATCAAAAAGCAGTTGAAAACAAACACTCACACAAGTCAGCTTTAGCGGAACATTGTTTTCAGAAGAACGTGCTTCTTATTATTCACTTATCACTTTCCCCTGATGAAGGCTTTAGTTTAAGCCGAAACGTTGGGACATCGCGGATATTTTACGAACATTTTACAACAAATTTTTAACCAGAGTAACGTTTTATATTTCTTTACGTTAAAACATATTTTTTTGAGCTCTCACACAGTCAAGGCTGCAAAAAGCCTCATTCTGAGCGTGACCAGAACGGGCTCGCCGCTCAAAAACCGCCAAACGCAACACAATATTAGTATTATTCCTAAGATAAGAGGCCCTTCAAAGGTTGGAAACGCATGCTGATTTGTTTTGATTTACAGGTCCGTGAAAATTTAAATATTAGCAACCGTTTGATCGCTTGTTGTAAACATGCGAAAAAGGATGGTGTCTCCGCCAGCCTTTATTTCTCAATCCATCCGGACCATTCGATTTCTAAATTGAAACTGAATCCTGCTAAAACAGTTTTTATGAAGCATAGAGATATGCCATAGCGACGTCCAACTTTTGGTGCGTTTGCGAATATTACAAACCCATTATGCAAATGAGGTTGCTAAACGAACGCCAGTAGCCGAAAGGTGCATATGTGTGAAATGCTATTTTTCGTGTTGTTCTCGCGAATGTTGATTTAAATATGTGTTTCCTAGCATCATGATCTTACGCTAATGATCGATTTCTGAAGAGCCAAATTTCGATTCCGAGGGAGAAGGGAAGGGAGGTTGCACTTCGAGAGTGCAGCCCCATTTAATTTTGGCCCTTAGGAGGCTCGATGTAGTTTTTTTAGCCCTAGGGTGGTCGTTTTGAAAATGAAAATTATCTAGGAAGCCAATGTTCGATTTTTGCCAAAATACACCATAATGATCAAATATGACCAAAGTTTAATTTTTTACTGGTCTCTAAGTCACAAAGGTACCATAGCAACGATTGTTGTTTCCTTTTGTTTTCAAACAAGCCTAATTTTCTCGAAATCTAAATTAACTTTTGGTATTCATTTTTTGATATGTTAAAGATTAGTAGATTAACTAACTGTTGACAGAATTTTAGAAAAATCTGTAAGAGCGTTTTCAAGTAAATCAAATTTTCAAAACAAAAGTTATTCAAAATGAAATATAAATACTTACACCATCAAAAACCATTTACTAAAAGCGAGAGAGTTTTTGCTTTAATTTGTTAAAATATATCGACTGCCAATTGTAGGAAACTGCAAGAAGTTACAGAAAACTTCATTCTTGATTAACTCTAAAACGCTCTTATTTTTCTAAAATTTTATCTAAAGGTAGTCAATTCACTGTACTTTAACATATCAAAAAATAAATACCAATTGTCAATCTAGATTTCGAGAAAATCAAGCTTGTTTGAAAACAAAAGAAAACAACAATGGCAAAAACCGAACATTGGCTTCCTATATAGTTTTCATTTTCAAAACGACCACCTTAGGGCTAAAAAAACTACATCGAGCCTCCTTAACCTTTCAGACTTATAAACAACACCAACCATCTTACAAAACAAAGCAATACTTAAATAAAAAAAAAGCACTGAAATTTATCGATTAAAAAGTAGGTTTTACTAGGGTGTGATTAGCAACCACCAGACACCTGACAAGACTGTCACATGATTTTCAAACAATTCATGAGATTAACAAGTATAACACGAAACGGCAGGCATCGGACGTATTTATTTAACAGGGCGTTAATATTTTTACAACTGAACTGTGAAGATGATAAGTGTTTATAGAATGTATAAAATTTACAAGGCACCAAGACATTTTCAACTCGCACTCAAAGTAAGACTGAGGAATTGCGAAAGAATGTAAGAGGATAAGTCACCATACAAGATAATAGGCCTCATTTAAGATAGCCGCCATGTTTGATTTCGCTTTATATTCCAAATTAGGCACGTGATTTCTTAGGGGGAGAAAAAGCTTAATGTCGCGCAGGACCATTGCAATCATTATGTACGTATTTATTTTAAAAGTATGCACGAACTGCGATGACTAAAGTCGACAGCAGACGAAAGATTGATGGGAATTTTTTCTTAAAGTTCTTTGTACAAGTAATTACACGTTATTTTTCTCAGCTTTGTGTTCCGTGCGTGTGAACATAGCGAATTATCATAATGAGATTCACAGTTTTGAATAAAGCACACTTTGTTGTAAACATTAACTCGCTAGATCTTCGGAAGCGGAGAATTCTGCAATTTTCTGTCCAAGTTTTCCCGCCGATGTCGAATTTCAAAAGTTGATTCGCGAGAAATATAAAATTTGTGTACTCTAGATGATTGCTCGTCTTTATCACGTAAACCTGGGCTGACAAACAGTAAATATGTCCGATAAATTGAAGGGTTCTTATATCTTCTTAATCCTTCGAGGTCGATCTCGAGCCGGGACTTCAAGATAGGATATCGAGTCAGGGGATCGAGTGAGGATTTCTTTAATTTCACAGAAGACTTTCTCGCCCCGTTCGAGACAATTAAACGTACAAAGCCGATATCAACGAACCCGTTAGAAGGAAAATGAAATGACCTAAAAGTTACTGAGTTTGTACTAGGAAAGTAAAAATAGGGAAACCCACAACAAGGGTATTTCTTGTTGGTTTAATATTTGTTGTTTTTTTTTTTTAATTTCTTTGCGTTAAGAATTTTTTTTTTAATTTCATCCTTTATACTGTGGAGTTGTTCTCTGGAATTATACGTTCGTTCTGCTTTCACTATGTTGTTCCCGCATTTGATTTTTTTTTTCATAATGTTATTTCTTTGTTTGTTATTTCATTGTTTTCGTTCGCTTTCGTGCTCTCGTTCCATTTATATTCTGTTAGGTTTTTATACATAATTTCGCTTTGTTTCGAAGTCTCATTCGTGTAAATTCCGCCGTTAGTTTTCCATTCGTTAAAAGGTTTAGTATCGTTCACAACGTCCATCGCATCTCAAGATTTTTCATCGTTTTCGTTCCTTATATTTAGCCATACAACGTTTCAACCGTATTTCATCGTATTTCTTCGTATTCTTCCTATAAATCGTTAAAAAAAACTTGTGGACATACGCGTGTGAACATGTTTGGCAGTCACACACTAATACTATGATCAAAAAACGATTATCCTTCAAAATCCTTCTTTCTGTAAAAGGAGTATTGTGTCTGGGTCGGTCTTTACTGTGTAGAGTAACACCATAATTGGAAATAAAACCATGTCGTATAACATATACATATATCAATCTGATTCCATTTAACGACAATCACAGTCAGTTTTCAAGCTAGCAAACAACTGATCTTAATAAAGATTCCAACAAAAGAAAAGCCTGAAAAGTCATCGAGCACATTAATTTCAGGGGGCGTTAATATTTTTACAACTGACCTTTAAAAGAACTAGCAGGTGATAATTTTTCATAAAATATGTAAAATAAACAGTGCTACGCGCGATCTACAAGATATTCCAACACGCGGTCAAAGGGAAACGATTCCAACATGACTCTGTGTTGATCTAATCATGGGAAGTGTGAATGCTTGTGTATTTTAGTTTTAATCCTTTCAAAACAATCCAATCTGGTTTTCCTTTCGACGTTCTTTCGTTTAAGAACTTCCTCATACAAAAAAAATCAGACCAAAGCTTTTTAATCCCAACTAAAGAAGGAGCGAGGTGTTTCTTGGCAATTTTCAGCTTCTATACAATTGTTAAAATGGCAATTTCTTTAAATCAACACAGCTTAGGGGGGTGAATCGTCGCTTCTTTTATTGCTTTCCAGCTTTTAGTTTTTCTAATATTAATTAAGCACGTTTCTTCGAGGTAACCATATGAGCTTGTCGCTAAAGATTTGTGGGTTTTGAAAATCAAACTGTAAATCAGTGTGTTCTACAACCTATTCGCTAACACGCGGGCAAAAGAAAACTTGAAGTTATAGGGAAAGATACGACACCCAAGATAATTATGTGATAGAATCATGGGATGATTAATGTTTAATTGTGCCCTCGAAGGTTAATTTTCTTCTTATTTGCCGAGTTCCTTGGACTAGACATAACGTTCTCGGCGCCAGCAATTTCTGAATTCCAACTGTCATTCAATGGCCGGATTAAAGTTGCGTCTCGAGAATGCTTCCATGTTTCGGAGAACATATTTTACCATGTGAGTTTAGATGGGGTTAAGAAAAGCAGACAGCCAGAAACAGGTACCAAACGAAAATCAAATATAGAACAGTAAAACACCTGAGGTATTGTCATTGGATGCGACAAGCCTTGAATACCTGTAATTCTATGTTCTATCGAGTTTGCCAGTGATCCGTTTAGATACTAAAATTTGTTCCAAGTGAACAAATTAGAGAAGGGAAGATGTCGCACTTAGGGACACTTCTGAAAACACTTCGATGGTTAGTTGCTTTCTTTTTAATACTTACGGTAAGTTCTTTTTTATTATTGCTTTGACAAGAGATAACAATAATTTGATACGTTTTTCTAAACAATGTCACCTTTTTGTTACCATGTAATTGACACATTTAGAATTAACTTTCATCACATTTTTTATATATAGTTGTTTGTTTTATTTTGCGTTGTTTTAGTATCAGCTTAATGGTTTCTATACTGTTGACAGGGTCTTGTCAGTTATATACCGTTTTTATCTGAAGTTTTCTATCTGATACGTTCATACAGGTCTGCTTTGTCTTTAATATGATCAATGGCTGGCATTGAAAATAGCAATGAATTCAATGAAGCACTCTTATAGTGTTTTACCGTTCTGAAGGATCGATTCAATCTGTAACGTTAAAGTTTTTACCAACGGTCTCACCGTATACAAAGCAACACCGGCGTACAAAACAAACTTAAAACAATGTCATTAACGAAACAATCTGTTGATTTCATCTATCGAAAAGTGGACCGTCTTTGACGGCGAAAAGTGAGGCGTCTACGAATGTGAAGGGCTTACCATTAGAATCAATTTTCAAGCTAGCAAACAAATAATGATATTTAGTGTAGGAATGCAACAAGAGGCAACTTGGTCGGACAAGGCATCGCGCGCATTCAAGTACTTTTTAGGGTGTCAATATTTTTACATTTGCACTGTTAGAAATACTAAAAAGTGATAAGTTTTTATAGTTTATGTAAAATAAACACCAAGTGCTGTCAAAAATTGACACCCATAAAATCAAATAAAGATTGCGTTATATCAGTTCCTTACAGTGTATTTCCAACACGCAGTCAAAATGAAACGGATGAAACTGGGAAAGAAAGGGCAGTAAGATAAGTCTATGATGATATAATCATGCCATAAACGAATTCTTGTAATTTTATGCTATTGTTCTCTCGAATCTTACTCGAATGTTTCTTTTACGTGTTTCTCTGACTAACCATATGACCTCTACGTCAACGATTTCTGTTTTATGAACACTTAACTGTAAAGAAACGATAGTTGTGCCTCGAGAGAACATCCGAGTTTCAAGAAACAAACTTTGCGCTACGAGGCTAGAGCGCAATCGACCAAGGGAGATGAGCAACAGGTACCAGCTCAAAAAGCATCTTACACGTTCAAGCCTGTTTTTTTTTTATTTTGATAATTGAGTTTCCTTCAAAATAAAGTTAAAAACAATAAAACATGATTATATTCTAATCCAACACGAGACCTAAGAGCTAGGAAAAGGTAGTAACATAACTTTAATGGCTCAAGAATCATGAGATAGCAAAATTAGGGTCGGTCGGGGTATTTAGGTATACGGTATACGGGGGGGGGGGGGGGGGGATTTTAAATAGGCTATACAGGCTATACATACTATAAATTCGGCCTTTTTGGTAAAAAGTAAACTTTGTTTTCCACATTTTGATATTTTGCCGATTTTGAGGGGGAATTTTGGGTATACTGGGTAAACGTTTACAGCTATATTGGTGTACGACTTACCCCCTGGCCGACCCTGCAGAATGCTGGTGCTGTTAAACTTGCTAGGCGGATCTTGTCACGTAAAAAGACAAGCCTGAAAAGTCATCGAGCACATTTATTTAAGAGGACGTTAATATTTTTACAACTGACCTTTAAAAGAACTAGCAAGTGATAATTTTTCATAAAATATGTAAAATAAACAGTGCTACGCGCGATCTACAAGATATTCTAGCACGCGGTCAAAGGGAAACGATTCCATCACGACTCTTTGTTGATCTAATCATGGGAAGTGGGAATGCTTGTGAATTTTAGTTTTAAACCTTTCAAAATAATCCAATCTGGTTTTCCTTTCGACGTTCTTTCTTTTAAGAACTTCCTCATACAAAGCCTTCTATTCAATTGTTAAAATGGCAATTCTTCAATTTCAACACAGCTGAGGGGGGTGAACAGTCGCTTCTTTTATTGTTTTTCAGCTTTTGGTATTTCGAATATTAATTTAACACGTTTCTCCGAGGTAACCATATGAACTTGTCGCTAAAGATCTGTGGGTTTTGAAAACCAAACTGTAAATCAGTGTGTTCTACAACCTATTCGCTAACACGCGGGCAAAAAAAAAACTTGAAGTTATAGGGAAAGATATAACACCCAAGATAATTATGTGATAGAATCATGACATGATTAATGTTTTATTGTGCTCTCGTGTGTTGATTTTCTATTGATTTGACGAGTTCCTTGGACTAGACATAACGATCTCGGCGCCAGCGATTTCTGTATTCACACTGTCATTCAAAGACCGAATTAAAGTTGCGTCTCGAAAATGCTTCCATATTTCGGAGAACACATTTTACCATATGACTTAAAGCGGTTAAGAAAAGCAGACAGCCAGAAACAGGTACCAAACGAAAATCAAATATAGAACAGTAAAACACCTGAGGTATTATCATTGGATGCGACAAGCCTTGAATACCTGTAATTCTATGTTCTATCGAGTTCGACAGTGATCCGTTTAGATACTAAAATTTGTTCCAAGTGAACAAATTAGAGAAGGGAAGATGTCGCACTTAAGGACACTTCTGAAAACACTTCCATGGTTAGTTGCTTTCTTTTTAATACTTACGGTAAGTTCTTTTTTATTATTGCTTTGACAAGAGATAACAATAATTTGATACGTTTTTTAAACAATGCCACCTTTTTGTTACCATGTAACTGACACATTTAGACTTAACTTTCATCGCATTTTTTATAGTTGTTTGTTTTATTTTGCGTTGTTTTAGTATCAGCTTAATGGTTTCTATACTGTTGACAGAGACTTGTCAGTTTTGTACAGTTTTATCAAAAAAATTTATCTGATACGTTCATACAGGTCTGCTTTGTCTTTAATATGATCCATGGCTGGCATTCAAAATAGCAATCAATTCAATGAAGCACTCTTTTAGTGTTTAACCGTTCTGAAGGATCGATTCAATCTGTAACGTTAAAGTTTTTCCCAACGGTCTCACCCTGTACAGAGCAACACCGGCGTACAAAACAAATTTAAAACAATGTCATTATGGAAACAATCTGTTGATTTCATCTATCGAAAAATAGGCAGTCTTTTCACGGCGAAAAGTGAGACGTGGCTTACCATTAGAATCAGTTTTCAAGCTAGCGAACAAATAATGATATTTAGTGTAGGAATGCAACAAGAGGCAACTTGGTCAAACAAGGCATCGCGCGCATTCAAGTACTTTATAGGGTGTCAATAATTTTACGTTTGCACTGTAAAAAATACTAGAAAGTGATAAGTCTTTGTAGTTTATGTAAAAGAAACAAAGCGCGGTCAAAAAAATGGCACCCATAAAATCTAAAAAAGATTGCGTTATATCAGCGCCTCGCAGTGTATTTCCAACACGCAGTCAAAATGAAACGGAAGAAACTGGGAAAGAAAGGGCAGTAAGATACGTCTATGGTGATATAATCATGTCATAAACGAATTCTTGTGATTTTACGCTATTGTTCTCTCGAAACTGACTCGAATGTTTCTTTTACGTGTTTCTCTGGCTAACCATATGACCTCTACGTCAACGATTTCTGTTTTATGAACACTAAACTGTGAAGAAACTGTGCCTCGAGAAAACATCCGAGTTTCAAGGAAAAAAGGTTTGCGCTACGAGGCTAGAGCGCAATCGACAAACAGAGAAGAGCAACAGGTACCAGCTCAAAAAGCGTCTTACACGTTGTTTTATTCTAAGTTTATAGTTTTATTCTAATAGCCTGTTTGTTTTATTCTAATAGTTGAGTTTCCTTCAAAATAAAGCTAAAAACAATAAAACATCATTATATTGTAATCCAAAACGAGACCAAGAGCTAGGAAAAGGTACTGACACAACTTTGATAGCTCAAGAATCATGAGATGGCAAAATTAGGGTCGGCCAGGGGTTTCTAGATGTACGGTATACAGGGGGATTTTAAAAAGGCCATACAATATTTTTACACAAAAAAGTAAACTGTGTTTTTCCTCATTTTGATATTTTGCACAATTTTGAGGGGAAATTTAGGGTATACTGGGTAAATGTTTTCAGGTATATTGGTGTACGACTTACCCCCTACCCGACCCTGCAGAATGCTGGTGCTGTTTAATTTGCTAGGCGGAACTTGTCACGTAAAAAACAACGCAGTAATTTATACACAATAATATTTTTATCCCAAAAGAACATCATCGGGTTTCTTAACAAATGCTGAATTCAGAATTACTTTGACTTCAAACACAATTAACAGCCATAATAATTTTATCATTTTGATTATCTTTTTCGGGTTTATTTTACAAATTATAATTTGTCGCATTTGCTCGCGTTAACCGTATGATGTTAGAAAAAGTAATTTCAGGATTTTGAAACATAATTGTAAATTTGTAGGGCTGATAGAAAGTTTCGCTGCAAGAAAGGTAACCTTTTTCTTTAGAGTGTCCGCCATCCTTGAATGTCGACAGGATCTTAAGGACCAAATTGTCAGAAAGCAGCCATGTCTTGAATTAGACAAAAAAATCTTTTCGCGTACGACAAAAGATCAGTAGAAAAAGCCAGGTACCAAGCAGGTACCAAGCAAAGACCAGTCATGAGACAGTAAAACACCTGATAACCCCTGATGTGTAATCCAGTCTCTTTTCTATCTAGCACGACTATACGCGATTCTTTTAGTTTGCTTCATTGGTTCCAAGAGAGCAAATTCGAAGATGTCGCATTTGGCGACACGTTTGAAAACATTTCGATGGATGGTAGCTTTCTTTATAATAATTAAGGTCAAGTAAGGTTTTTACAAAAGATAATATTTTATAATTCTTTAATCTTATAAACATTGTAACCTCCTTGGCTACGTAATTGATACATTTAATTTTTTTGAGTCTCTCACTTTTTGCCTCTTTGTCTTCCTTAGATTTGTTATGGTGTCGCGTTAAGTGACAATCATATCATTATCGAGGTTTGTCAGCTA
>NC_135761.1:57832312-57867312 GCF_052425735.1 Oculina patagonica | reverse complement strand
TTTTTAAAAAATGCTTATTTTTTAACAGGAACTGATCTGCCAGATTTTCAAGGATTGCCGGACCCCACCAAATGGGTCGGGCTAAAAGGTCTGGTGTTGACTGGAGAAGACTCTGACAGAGAGAACGACTTGATAAGATACAGTAATTACATGTCAGGTGCTGGTTCCACCTTCGGAGGTTTTATAGCTGGTTTTCCTCAAGATGTTAAAGATTTAGCGAAAGGTACGATTCACATAATCATAACATTTCAGGGGCACCCCACAGACCGGCTCGTAAATTCGGTTAATAATAGCGGAGCTCCCCAGCGACCCGAAGGGCCGCCGAGCGTAGCACCACAAATTGCAACCATAGAAAATTACAGTAACGCATGCATAGAAATAGAAGAACCAAACCGGAGAACCGTCAATTCGACTTTTCGTGGTCATCTTGGCTAGCGGCATGTTTCGCGGGCGCGGGCGCCTACCGAACACACGTCGTGGACACGTCGTGCAAGATGGCGGCCATAGTCAGTTTTTCGCGCTTTTCTGCGGCTCCCCGCGGCGACACAACCGATATGTCATATTTTGTATACAAGTCAAAATACTTTTCTCCTGTTGAACGATCAAATTCTACTGAAGTGAAGGAGAGAGACTGTGAAAGCCACATGGATAAAAAGAAAGAAATTGGTGTTCGCTGTCTGTTCATATATGTCGGTGGTGTTGTAGTGAGGTCAGTTTAGGAAACTGCCGTTTTGTCTCCGATAATTATTGATGAGCTGGGTTGTTTCCTCTGCAGAATTTGGCATGACAAGCGCTCTCCAAAACTGAGGTAACAAACGTAACTGAGAACACTAAACTTAAGTCTGCGAAAATCTGTTTACTGTATTTTATCAACGAATTTAAAGTTGTGTCTTTCCTGTGTCGGTTTTCAGATCTTCCCACAAATTTCATTAATTTTTTTTTTTTTTTATTGCTATCGTACACAAAATACAATTACATTCCTTTGTAGCACGCCTTTTATGTTACAATATTATTTGATACTAATTGCAATAACACTGGAGTAGGTTACAAAATATTACACTAGAGACACTAGATACGCTAGAGACATTAATTACACTAGAGACAATTACAATAAATTAGATGGACTATAAAGCAGAATAAAAGGTAAAGGAACATCTTATCATACAAATAATACAATTACATTCATTTGTAGCACGCCTTTTAAGTTACCATATTATTTGATACCAATTGCAATAACACTGAAGTAGGTTACAAAATATTATAAATTACACTTACGCTAATTACACTAGAGACAATTAAAATAAATTGGATGCACTATAAAGCAAAAAAAGGTAAAGGAACAACTTAAACAATAAGGCAATTAATGGACAAAGGAGAATAATTTAATCTATCTTCTCTATAGTATATTTTATATTTAATTTATTAACATAATCGGAGAGAGTAATTGGTCTGTTGTGCAGTTTGTTGGTGTAAATGTAGTAACGCATATATAGCAAGGTATAATTAAGTTTCCTTATCAAAGTTTTGTTTTCAAGTGCACGTGAATAGGCGGGAGATAAACCAAATAACATTTCTTTAACAGATGGATGGTGATTGGTGTAGTTAACGCTATTAAACCATTGAATAACTCTCCTTTGAAAAGCTTTTGAAAACTGGCAGTGAATGAAAGTATGCTCAATGGAGTCTTCATTTCCACAATATAAACAATCTCCGTCATCTTTGATACCAAAAAGGTGTAGTTCTTTCTCAGTAACTATAATTCTATGTAAGAACTTGTAGTGGAATTCTTTCAATTTATTTTCTTTACAAACTTGTTTTGTCAACTTAAAAAAGTGCCCCCAATCAGTGGAGTTTAAATTCAAATTTTTGCGCCATTTCGTTGGGCCGGTAGGAAAAGAATGATTTACCTTATTGTTTAATAGCCAGTAGAAATCTTTTGCCTTTGCTTTCTCTAAGTCAATTTCGATGTTTTCAGCTAGTTGGATCTTGGATTGATTTCCCAAATAACTTTCTTTTGAAAGTTCAAAATTACGTGCCCTAGTCAGAAGCGTTTTAGGAATGGCATTTATAACTTGATAAAATGTTAAAAAGTTGGTTTTACAGTCATATTTTCTTTTAAACTGTTGAAATGAAATTAGCTGTCCGTTTTCATTTAAAAGGTCCTGAATAGATATGATTCCTTTGGAAAACCATTCTCGAAGAAAGAAGGGTTTTCCTCCTATAAGGATAGCTTTGTTGTTAAAAAGAATTGTTTCCTGTTCTTGTTGGTAGTTGTATTGAGACTTTAGTTCCGAAAAAAAAGATAAAATGTCTTTGTAAAAGATTGGCAATTTAGGATCTAAGTATTTTGCATCGTAATTACACCTAAGGAAAAAATTTAATCCTCCAAGTTTTGTAAAAAAATAGTTTGGTACTGATTTCCAATTGCGGATTTCAGGGTTAAGTAGTCTTGAGATCCAGGTCAGTCTTAACCCCTTTATCATAAGATCGATATCCGTCATACGGATACCACCTCGATCATAATCCTGATAAATGCTTTCTCTTTTAATTTTGTCCTTTTTGTTATTCCATAAAAAACTGAAAAGCTTACTTTCGATGATACATTTGAATTCAGTTGGAAAGTTTAAATTGGATGATGCATAGACTATTTGGGATAGCCCAAGAGACTTAATAATCAAAGCTTTTCCAAACAAGGTCAGGTTTCTTGCTTTCCATACGTCCAGTTTTGTTTGTATTTTCTTAACTTTTAAATCGAAATTAAAATGTTTGTTCTTATTATCGTCATATGAGAAATATAACGCTAGAATTTTAACAGGTTTGTTTACCCACTGTAATTGTAACGGTGTGGTTTTGTTCTTTGACCACTTTCCCAACCATATCGCCTTAGTCTTTTTTACATTAAGTTTTAAGCCTGAGATGACTCCAAAGTTGATGACTATGTTAAGAGCGTTTTCTACCGAAATAATATCTGCACAAAACAAGTTAGTATCGTCAGCAAATTGGCTTATTTTAACTTCATTTCCAAATAAATTGATCCCTTTAATTTCAGGTGTCTGGCGAAGTTTGTTTGATAATATTTCTGCGCTCAATATGAAAAGATACGGGGAGAGCGGGCAGCCTTGCCTAACCCCTCTTGTTGGTTTAATCCAGTTCGTAGTAAAGCCGTTATTCAATACTGTACTTTCGATATTTGTATAAAAGATTCCAATCCATCTTTTAACATTTTCACCGAAATTGAACCGATCTAATACCTTCATCATGAATTGCCATTCCAGAGTGCCAAAGGCTTTCTTAAAGTCTAATGACACCAGAATGCCCCCTTTATTTTCCGACATGGTGTACTCCATTACATCGCTTATCAGGCGTATATTCTCTCCAATATAACGACCTTTCATGAATCCGGTTTGATCAAAGTGAACTAATTTTGGGAGTACTGATTCTATTCGTTTGGCTAATGCTTTAGATGCAATCTTGTAATCGATGTTGAGTAATGTTATAGGTCTCCAATTCTGAATGTCTAGTAGGTCGGAATCTTCTTTAGGTATCAATGTAATCACACCTCTTCGCTGTGAAATGGAGAGTTCTCCATCTTCAAAGGCTTGGTTAAGACTTTGAACCAGATTGAATCCTATTAAATCAAAGAAGTGTTTATAGAACTCAGCGGTGAATCCGTCTTCGCCCGGAGATTTATTGTCTTCAAAAGATTCTAGTATCTTCTTACATTCCTCCAAGGTAAAAATCCCTTCCATTGTTTCCTGTTCTTCGTTATTAAGTTCGGGGATTTCAATTTCCCGGACAAATTCGTCAAAAGCTTCTTGGGTCACAGTTATTTTAGAGCTGTAAAGGTCCTCATAAAATTCCTCTATTTGTTGTAAAATTTGGACCTCTTCTTTTATTGTTACGTTATCGCTAATTTGAAGTTCGGTTATTGTCTTCCTATTGTAGTTTTGCTTTTCTAAATTAAAAAAATATTTAGTCGGCCGCTCTCCTTTCTCTACCCACTTGCATTTCGATCGAAAAATTGCAGCACGTCCTTTTTCTTCGTATATTGATTGATACTCTGATTTTAGCTTGTCGTACTCGGTTAGCGAATTATCTATATCTGCTAAATTATCACTATTGCATATTTCATGGTCCAGCTCTTCCAGACGCTTAGAGATTTGTAATTCCCGGGCAAGATTTCCGCACAGCCCCCTACATTAATTATGCATACAATTTTCTGACTGATTCGTTCTTTTCATGATTGCTGTTTATGTATAGTGATAGTATGGAATAGTTGCATACATAATTAATGTAGGGGGCTGTGCGGAAATCTTTCCTAATTCCCGTTTTAAAGCAGCCCTCGCTTTCCGTTTAGCGAAAGAAATGGTGTTGTCACGAATTTCCATTTTTGATTAATTCCCATACTAGTCTTTTGTCTTTCAGAGATGCATACTTCTCACGTAAACGAGGAATGAGATCGCGAATTTTAAATGTATAGCCGTCATCTTTCAGTAAGGTGTTATTGAACTTCCAAAATCCTGGTCCCCTTGACGAATTGTTTGGTAATGACAAACAAAGAAAAGCTGTTTTATGATCTGGTGCTATTGAAGCCGTAATTCCGGTACTTTTAACGTGTTTTGACAAGTTCTTTGCAATTAAAATGAAGTCCAATCTAGACTTCACGTTTAAGGCTTTGGATACATATGAATATATATTCAAATTTGGGTGCCGGACTCTTTGTATATCTATTAAATCAAAAATTTCCGTTGTCGTAAGAAGGAGCTGACTGAAAAGTGATGGTTTCCATGGTGTTCCGCCTTTTTTATCTTTTTATGAGAGCGTGCAGTTCCAGTCACCTCCAACAATAAGGTTTGTCAATTCCGACTTGTCAATGATGCAATTATTGAGCTCTTGGATAAATTCTAGTTGTTCAGATGGATTATTTGGTGCGTAAATATTACAGAATGACATTTTTAAACCATTAATATTGACTGTTATAAGAACGATTCTCCCTGTTTTGTCACTAAATGAGCAGTCTACACTAAGATTAATCGATGGATCTATTAAAATGCAAGTGCCTTTGCTGTGTCGGGACCCATGGGAAAAATACATTTTGCCTCCCCATTCGTTTTGCCAAATTGTTTCGTCGTTTAGTTCTGAATAAGTTTCTTGGATGAAATAAATACTCGCTTTTTGATCTTTTAAATATGTGAAGATGCTCCTTCTCTTGGTTTGGTCGCGTATTCCCCTAACGTTTAGTGAGATTAACTTACATCCTGAGTAATTTTGCATTGGAATGTAATTGTAAAAAAAAAAAAAAACACACACACACTCAAAAGTAAAATCAAAACAAACACTTATGACTACAAAAGGTAGACTAACGAAAAGTTTACCGACAGACCTACGTTAAAATACTGAGGAAAAAAAATACCTTCGTAAGAGTTTCTTTTCAGCAGGGTTCGCTTTGCATTCCAATCCCCCCAAAAAACAATTTATCTAAAACAGTCTCTAGCTTTGCAAAGTTTGTTTACCTAGAGATAGTCCAAGTCTTCCAATTCATCAATCCTGATCGGTCTTCCTTCTGGAGAGGTCTTCACGTATATTTTGCCATCCAAAGACCAGGCACTTATCAATTCGCCGTCTCTACGCATTTCGTTCGCCTTGTTTATAATTCTTCGCCTGTATGATGTGAGATTTTCGTTCAGGAAAATTTTTTCCGATGCTGCGCGTATAGCCGCGGTCGACCTTGGGAAGAGGTTCGATACTGCTATATTCCTTAGCTTCGCTCTTGACTTGTACAAGTTGGACTTGACTTTATGACTTAAGAACTTGACGATAATTGGCTTGTTGCCCTTCCTTTTAAGTTTGTGGACGATTTCAATGTCGTTGGGCTGAACTGGCACTTCCAGCGCTTCTGCAATTTTCAACACAACCTCTTCGGGCGATTCGCTTTCAACTTAAAGCTCAGTTTGCTGTAGTCGTTCTAAGTGCTTTGGTTGTAAGCTTATATTGAATACATAAATTCTCGGTCCATTAAATGTTTTGTGTCAAGCCTGTGTTTTAGTTAGTGGAGTTTACTGTCGCATTTTGTATGATTTTGACGGGCAAATGATTCCTACGCGTTTGGAAAAAAGAATACTTTAAAGTTATTCACCTACTCGGATCGAAAGCACAGTTGTACTTTTGCAAATAAAAAACTTCAGAAAAATCGCGCAAACAAGTCAAAGCAAACTGCGATACTGCACCCCAGAATAAATATATTATTGGCGGTTTATTATTCACAAGCTCAGTTTACTCGCTTGCACTTTTTATATCAAAATGTGTGTTGAAATCCGGTGCCCGTAAAGATTTAGATTCGTAATTAAATATTTTCGCCCGATCCGTGGTGAGTCACTCAAGTTGACACTCTTCCTATTGCACATTACTACCCAAAAAACGAAGGAAATTCATTCAATTATCAATATAAAATTCTCTAAAGTTTTTAGCAACTCGTACGATAAAACAGAATAGTTAAAAATAAACCAAGCCAAGACGGCTTAGAACAAGTCGATTACGTCGTCCTTAGCGGGCACTGCTTCGCGAATTTTTAACTGTCAACAAGCAAATTCTTTCACACAAAATACTGCTTTAAAATGACTTACATGAATGAATTTACATTGCGTGAAGGCGAAGTTTCGTAAAGTAATCGTTTCTCGAATTGTTAAAATTAGCAAAGAATAGATGTAGTTTTTGAAAGCTAGATGAAGTTTCCAAATCTGTCTACTTATTTATTGAAAAATTTTATTAATCGGGCGTGGCCGATTTATAGTTTACCCTTTGGTCGTCCTAGACGATAGTCTCCTGTCGGCTAAAAATGACGGGGATAGCCTGGGCCAATCGGTTTCATTTCAGTTTTGACAGTAAATCGTTGTAGGAACACTGGGTCGACTTTTGGGCTTATCTGCAATCTGGTTCACTTCTTTGCTTCGGCGGGAGGACAGAGAAAAAAGCTTAAGGGGTAAAGTACTAATAATCACCATTGTGAAACTGTAGTTGCTTTGACAATTTGAAGCTATTTTTGTAAATAAAAGGGGTAACGTCATTCATGTCACGCAATGTTTTTGTGGGAAACTTTGAAACTAGACGCTTTGCTGGTTTCTACAAATAGCAGTGTGATCTGGCGGTACATTTTTTTGAGGCGGACTCCACTTTAAAACTATTTTTTATATATTTAGCAAGGAGTATGTCGATTTTCATTTCCGCACAGTTGGGCGTCAAAGTCGCCTGTCACAAAGAGTAGAATGTTTGCACAACATGGTTTGGATATGTATTTTAGATTTGACTAGTGACGTTAGTAAGACACTTCTCAAGACGTCAGCAAAACATTGGCAATGTACAGTATTGGTGTGAACTTGAATGGAATTTTTTACGAGATCAGTAAAGCTATCGAATGAAAAGATGACTTGAAAATGAAAACTTCGAATAATCATAATTAAATACCAATTGAATTCTAGATGAGAAATTCCGAAAGTGACATCTGTGTTCAAAATAGGAATTTTTGTACAACTTAAAGTTCCGAAAAAAAGACCACATGTTTTGTAAAAATCACAGACAAACATGATCAGGAAAACAAAACAGGCCAATGGGTTTTATTCACGAAAATACAACTTTCTTAAGAAAGAGTTTGTAAACAAGACAATGGAATCGAATTACATTTCACACGAAATTTGCATACATTTGAACTTGCAAAAAAGAAGTATCTCTGCCGAGACATAATAGCGAGACCTTACATTAATAATTATTGTATTCTGATCTGATTGTTATTTTTTATGCATTAACTATTTGAAAGTGGTTCTCATCGATGAAAACAAAACGGTTTTTCATTCACTGCTTGAAGTATTTATAGACGTGAAAACATTCGCTTAATCAAATTACATACTGCACGAAATATTTTGTATCCATTTGTCCCGAAACTTTGAGGAAATTGAGATCTTTGTGGACAGTACTGCATAAAAGCAGTTCATAGAATCGAATAAAAAGATAAGAACCATATTGATAAAGGAAATTTTAAAACTTTATTTTGGCTCATTTTGACGAAATTCAGGATTTTCAAAGACTGCCAGTAAACGCTGTATCTTGTCTGTCTCTAACGATTTTGCTACGGTTTCGAACGAGCTAATTTTTCAACATGATATCATGGTAGCGGGCAGAAGTCGGTTCGTTCTGAATTTTTCAATACGGTATACAAGTTACAGGTCAATATACAGACCCTCTGTACAGTAAAAAACGTTTTGGGAACAAACCATTGTGAACTTATTTTCTATGTTGATCAGTTAAAATCCTTAGTACGACATGGGGTTTGTTATCAAGTTCGTTAGTACGTTAATACTGCAAGGTGTATAACCTCAGAGAATTATTATCAAGTGTGTTTTGTTTTATTAGCGGTTTATACTCTAAGGTCTTGGTATGGGAGATCAAAAGTAAGGCAAATTTCTGTTATTATCTGATTGCTTGGCACAGATTAGTACGATACTGAATTGGTTAGGAAATGTAAACAAACATTAAATTGAATGAGAGTAGAAAGGGAGGGACAGGTGGGGGTGAAAGGCTAAGGAGATGGAAAGGGAGGGAGAATTAAAATCCATGCTTGGTTATATCACGCAACCTTTGACTTCTGTTGTTTTCTCACAAGAACAAAACTTATGGTGGGGTTCTACCTGAATTTGAATGGAACTTTAAGAGATTTAAAGAAGGGATTGAAGAAAAGAATGGAAACACCTCCAAACAGTTGACCCTCTCGCAAGAGCACTCCGGGTTGTCAGGAGACTGTTTGGTGTCCGTCCACCAATTTTTAACTTCAAATTCAAATTTTAAAATCACATTAAATCTCCAATATTTCTTATTTGTCTAAATTTTACTAATCCTTTGAGAAAAACTATCGCCTCCCAGACATCCCCCAAAATCGTCCAAAAATTAACAAAATACTGCAAAACAAATATATATGGGATAAGTAAAGCTTTTTTGGATTCCTTGAAACGCGGCTGAAATGGTTTTCAGTATTTTCCAGCCCCTATACTTTGGGTCAGTACTACTATTCTTCACCAGTTGCTATTACAGTAATGGTATGAAACAAATACCTAATCATTGGTCAATAATAAGCTGTGATCATTTTCTTGACAATAGTAGTTACCTGATTAGGAGTTGTATACTGTTCCATTAAAGTGTAAGGGCTGGAAAATACTGAAATGCGTCAGCCACCTAAAGCGTTGGAAAAATTGGTCTTCAGGTAAAAACCCCGCCTTTATTAAGTATTGCGAAAAGGCTGCACTTTGCTAAGTGTTACAAATTTATATTTTCTAGACGTCTAGTTCAATCGTTCATATGTATTGTGCGAAATATATTTTTATAAATTGAGACCATTATGTCATTAAGTAATAATGCAATCTTGAAAACATTCCAGATTTTCATTATTAAATAGAAACACGAAAAATTCAAATTTGGGAAAACAAGCCTGTCAAAATGACGTTGCCATGGTGATTTCAAGTTACTGGCACAATAACTAATCCTACCAAATTATTGCGAGATAAATTTTAGATAAACGCGCAAAGTTTGGCAGCGTTTGGTTGAATCTTGAAAAAGTTATAAGCGTCCAAAGTCAGCGCGGGCCTCAAAAGCGCCCCCCCCCCCCCCCCCCCCTCCTAGGCTCTTACCGAAAGTGCTCGTAAAAAAAGCATTAAATGCTAAAAGAAGTGCTCGTCTTTTTTCCAAAAAAGTGCTAAAATAATGCTAATTTTTTTAAAAAGTGCTCGTGGGTAACATAAAAATGTTCACTTTTTTCCGATTTTTTTTAAACATAGAATATTACATTTTTCAGATTTTCAGTTACATTTTTCAACAATAAAATGTAACGATCAATGTTTGATGTCAGAGTACGCTCTCGAGCTATCTCTGCCTTGGCTGGCTGACTTCCATTGTTCCTCGATGACAACGTGGATGACGTCATCTTGGAACGAGTGTGATGGATTGGGTTTCTAGAAGGCAACCACTGACGTATCAAACCTATTCCCCAGGCCTCCACGGCTCCTTTGACTAAAATGAGGGCTAATGCATCTTTGTGGTTAGACCAGTAAAAACAACATTTAATATCGCCTTCGATAACATAACTTCAACATTTCGACAGACATATTTTGACCTCGTGCTTCGATTGTAGCTCGCGAGTAATCCTGGGTAACTACTAGTACAATACTCTTGGCCAGCGGCCGCTCCATCCTCCCCCCCAGTGAGTCAACAAGACGAAACGAAAAACCTAGCGAGCCCTAAATTACAAACGACAAAACTCAACAATTTTCTATGAGAAAACGAGAATAGTCTTAGTTCAATAACAGTTCGACAACAGTTCAGAATTGTCCTCTTTAAATAGATCCTTCCAGTAGACATAACTTTGCAGCAGGCCGCATCAGGATTCCGCTTGGGGTTTTCACTTCCGCCATACGAACTCTGCCATCCTTTCCAGGGAATGCCTTCAGAATCCGTCCAAGGGGCCAGTGTGACCGTGGCGCATCATCATTCTTTATTAAGATAAGATCTCCTTTCTTTTAAGTTCCTTTGCTCTTTATTCCACTTTGAACGGATCGCCAGAGTAGGTAAATATTCTTTGCGCCACCTCCGCCATATCATGTCAGCCAGCGCCTGAGCCATTCTCCATCTTTTGCGGCTATTAACTTCACGCTCTTCAAATTGACCGGGTGGACTGTTTGGTGATGCTCGGCCGATGAGAAAGTGGTTTGGCGTCAGTGCTTCGTAATCATTAAGGTCATCGCTTACTGGAGTAAGCGGTCGGCTATTAAGGATAGCTTCTGTTTCCACAAGGACTGTATAGTGTGTTTCCTCAGGTAAGACTTGGTCATTTATGACAGTTTTCATAGCTCGTTTCACCTGCTTGGCCATTGACTCGAATATTCCTCCCATGTGCGGGGCCGACGGCGGGTTAAAGTACCAGGTGATCCCTTCCTGGGTCAGCTCTCCAGTAATTCGTTCCTGACTCAATGACTTTAAAGCTTCTGCTAACTCTCTGTTTGCTCCGACGAAATTGCTTCCGTTGTCTGAACGGATTGTCTTAGGGTTGCCTCTTCTCCTACTAAATCTTCTCAGAGCCATAATAAACGAATCAGTACTCAAGTCGCCTGCTAACTCCAGGTGGACAGCACGGGTAGTGAGGCATGTGAAGATACACCCCCACCTTTTCTCAGTTACTCTTCCCCTCTTGACATTGATTGGTCCGAAGTAGTCTAGGCCTGTGTTAGTAAATGGAGGCTCGCAAAGAGCAAGTCGTTCTCTGGGTAAAGAGGCCATCAAAGGGATGGTTGGTTTAGCTCTCCTTCTCTTGCAATGAAGACAGTCATTGATGATCTTTCTAATGAATGACTTTCCTCGCAGGATCCAGTACTGCTGGCGCACTAGAGCAAGTGTGTGCTCCCTTCCTACATGGAAGTGTCTTTCATGGATGTCTTGAACTAACAATCTTGTTAAAGGGTGCGTTGGCGAGAGTATCACTTGATGCTTTGCTTCAAACGGTATTGGAGCCTTATTCAGCCGACCTCCAACCCTGATAACTCCATCGACGAGGGCTGGCTGCAGTGGAAGTAGTGAACTGCTAGGTGCCAGAGCTCGGTTCGCTTGCAGATCCCTGAAGTCTTCCTCAAACGATTCGATTTGGGCTTGCTTGCACAAGGCTAGCAAGGTTTCTTGGAGATCGACGGTACTCAAGTACTTGGTTTGCCGCTCTGGCGGTGGACTTGTCTTCTTTGCTTTACATCTCAAGTTGAATTTGTACCTCAACCACCAAGCGTACTGCCGACATAGCTTCGTCCAGGAAGAGTACTTCTCCCATTGCACCATATTTATGGATGGGGTAGTGGACACAGTAAGAACTGAGCTTTTGATTTCTAGTTCACTTTCGTTAACAACTGGTACTTCGTTGATACTCGGCCATTCTGCTTCAGGCAACATAAGAAATTCTGGACCACTGATCCATCGACACTGCGGAGTCAACTCATGGAACTCCTTTCCTCTAGTGCAGTCATCTGCCACATTCATTGTGCCAGGGATGTGATGCCACTCCTTGATGTCTGAATTTGAGGTGATTTCAGCAACTCTGTGAGACACGTAAGTACTGAATCTCCTTTGCGTGTTGCTAAGGTAGTGAAGCACTATCTTAGAGTCACTCCAGAAATGCATTTCATCCACTTCAAAGTCGATTTCTTCTAAAATCTTAGACTTTAGCCTGACAGCTACAACAGCAGCCTGTAGTTCCAAACGAGGAATAGTCAAGGCCTTGATTGGTGCTAGCCGGGTCTTGCTCATAACAAAGCTCACGTTGACTTGCCCGCTAGTCACTGCGCGGAAATACGCAACTGCTCCATAAGCGATTTCAGAGGCGTCGCAGAACATGTGAAGCTGCACGCTTTGGCATTTGTCGCGGTGGAAACCGTACCACCTAGGAATGGCGATTGTTCGCGAAGTTTTCAAACTTTCTTTCCAGCTTTGCCACTTCTGGAGGATGTCATTCGGCAGCTCGTCGTCCCAATCAATCTCGCGTCTCCAGAGCTCTTGAATGATCAGTTTTGCCTTTATCACACAGGGGGCGGCAAAACCAAGGGGATCAAACACACTGCTTGTGGCACTCAATATTCCTCGCTTAGTGTTTGGGAATTCGCTCTTCACTGGTTCAAGGCTCAGCAGATCTTGCTCGGCACACCACTTGACACCTAAGGCTCTTTCCTGCGGCAACTCATGACAATCTAGGTGGATGGTGTCGCACGCCACTTCAGAGGAAGGAATTGCTGCAAGCACTTCTCGGCTGTTTGACATCCACTTCGTTAGACGAAATCCACCAGTTGCTAGGATTTCTATCAGGTCATTGGCTAGTCTTGTGGCTTCACCTGAGTTTTGCTTAGATGCCAAGAGGTCATCCATATAGAAATTTCGTCCAACGGCATTGATCGCATCTTTGCTGAAGTTCCCTTGCTGATCACGAGCAGCCTTCTGCAATGCATAGTTTGCGCAACATGGAGAATCCGCGGCGCCAAACACGTGCACGGTCATCTTGTATTCACTTAGTTTCTTCGATTCATCTAAGTCTCTCCACAAGAAGCGCAAAGAGTCTCTATCTTCTTCACAAACTCTCACTTGATGGTACATTTGTTCAATGTCCGCCATTACACCAATCTTCCCAGTGCGAAATCTGATAAGGATTCCCACCAAATTGTTTAACAGGTCAGGGCCAGTTAAGAGCTTATCGTTTAAAGAAACACCATCAAATTTTGATGCGGCGTCAAAGACCACGCGGACTTTTCCAGGCTTGTTAGGATTTAGGACTGCATGGTGTGGCAGGTACCATGTTTTTGAGGTGGTCACCTTGGCCTCTTTTTGGGTCAACTTTTGGGCGTGTCCCTTAGCAACATAACCATTGATGACATTCTGATACTTCTCTGCTAGTTCAGGATTTTTCTTAAGTTTCTTCTCAGTGGAGTGAAGTCGTGAAACTGCCATTGCACGATTGTTTGGCAAGCCTGGTTCACCTTTCCATAGCAGTGGTGTTTTGTAGTGGCCTTCCTCTTTGACTGTACTACTTTCAAGGATAGCCAGTGCTCTTTTATCCTCAACGGACAAGGTGGAGTCAGAGGGAACTTGTTTGGTTGCATAAGAATCGATTTCCCAAAATCGTTCGATTTGATGTTGCAATGTGATCTCTTTGTCTGATGATAGAAAGTTTGCATTGATTGTTCCACAGTGTCCTTGGTTTACATTTCCAAAAAGAGTCCATCCAAGGGGGGTCCTTATGGCGATGGGCTCATCCCATCGACCCTGGCGGACTTCAAGTTGAATCAATAGATGAGCCATATCGGATCCAATCAGAATCGTTACGTCACCACCTTCAAGTTCAGGAAGGTCTACATCAGATAAGTGATTCCACTGCTCAACAGCCCTTTTCTTTGAGACCTTGAAAGATGGAATGTTAAGTTTGTTGATGACCCAAGCTCCATGCACCATAAATGGGTCTGGCTGAACTTTGGATGAAAGACCAAAGCTTACTCTGTGTAAGTTCTGAGTGGTAACATCATTACCAACTGTGTTAATGTTAAGCCGGCATGCCTCACCAACAAGTTGTAAGCGGTCTGCTAAGTCCTTTCTAATCAGAGTTGAGTCACTTCCAGGATCAAGGACAGCATATGTGTTGACCAGATTCCCTTGACTATGAATCTAAACTGGGAGAACTTGAAGAAGGACCTTTTGTGGAGGCTGAACACAAACTTGGTTGATGTTGCTCTGAGCAGTGGGTGGTAAACTTGACGAAGGTTCCCGGGGATGAAGATGTTCTTGCGGAGGAACAGATGGCTGGGCAGAGACATTTTGGCTGTTGGTCAGACTACATGTAGGACGCGAGTCTGCTTGATAATCTTCGTGCAAAAGTGTGTGGTGTGAACGCCCGCACCGTTCTTTAAGACAACGCTTTTCACTCGGACAGTTCTTGGCTTGATGGTTTGCTTTCAGGCAATTGAAACAAAGTTCATGGTCCCATGCAATCTTTCGCCTTTCTTGCAAGTGCTTGGACTTGAATACAGGGCAGTAGGCAACAGGGTGCTTGTGCTTACAAATAACACATTTCTTTTCAGTTAAAGGGGCTTTCCTTTCCTGCTCCTTGTTCAGAAATTTGGCCTGAGCTTGCTTTGGATCAGGCAAATCACAGTTACTACTGGGAGTGTCACAAGAGATTTCTGTCGACGTGGTGAGAGGACTTAGCTTGAGACCTGGCTTTGATTTTGGGAGCCTTTGTTTCTTGTTCCATTCTTCACAAATAAAATCTTCAAGGGGATTGAATAGTGTCTCTACTCGCTTGCATAGCCACTTCTCAAACTCTACCAGGGTAGATCTCTCGCTGTGTCCATCAATGTGTTCGTACCATCTCACTCTAAGGTTCATGGGTAGTCTCATAGTAGCCCTACTGAGGTACTCTGGGGTTTGGAGAATAGCAGACTGACCCATCTTTACACACCATGTTGTACATGCCTTCACTTGGTAATAGTAGTCACGCATTGCTTGCCTATCATTTGAGGGTACATAGGTGCTGTTTAGCATGTCATTCAGATAAGCAGTGGCCACACTATTAGGATTCCCAAACTGACGTTTCAATGTCTTGAGGGCAGTTGCATAGCTATGACCTGTGACACCGAGACTCTCTACTGCTTTCTTAGCCTCCCCATCTAGATTTTGGAATAGATAAGCCATTCGATCAGAGTCAGTAAGTGTTGTCTTGTTGTGAATCTGATCACGAAATCTTTCAATGAATTTGGGCCACTCAATAGGTTTTCCCGTGAATTTAAAGAGCTCAAGCGGTGGCAATCGCTGCTGTTCCTGGGCTCGTAAAAGAGCTACACTTGAATCTGTTTGTAAGCCAGTAAAGGTGAACTGGAAGACAGTTTCTTGGCCATCGTTCAGTTTATCAATAAATGCATCTACTGGTTCTTCTACTTGTAATGAATTACCGGTATTTCTACTAGGCCCACCAAAGTAAGGAGTTGAGGTGCTCCGGGTAGCTGGGGCCCACTGTGTTACGTAAGATGGCTGAGAATGGTTTGATGGAGCAGCGAAGTTTGACTTGTGAGGAGTTTGAGCTAACTTATCATGACAACTACTACCAGATGTTGATGTCAGGGCAACACTGCTTTCCCCCACTTGGGAACTAACTGCAGGAGGAATTTCCCTACCAGGCCCAGGGAAAGTTGACCAAGTAACAGAAGTTGCTACAGGAGAAGGTGTCATACTATAATCAAATGATGCAGGTTTGGGCTGGAACAAAGGTACATAACCAGGTGAAGACACATCTCTGTAAAATGGAGGCTTTACACTTAGACTCACAGGAGTAGCTGTGGTTTGACAAAAGGATTTACTTTCAGGACTGTAAAACCCTTGCTGAGGTGACTGCACTGCAGTACTGAATGTCAACATATCAGATCTACTTGCTTTGGCAACTGGTGCCTGAGATGAGCCCAAGGTGAGGCTATCGCTATGAGCTTCATGGAATTCTAAATTCTTTACTGGCAAGGGCTTGGAAACTGCACACAATGGAGTGTATTCGTACGAGACAGCTTGACTGTCCAGAGATGGGTCTGTGTAAACATATCCTTTGGTTTCATATTTCTTAGTAATTCCAGGTTTAACATCAGAACAAGGAGATTCTTTATTTTGGCCCTCAATGTTTTCTTTAGGACTGGGAACTAAATAATGTTTCAAAGATGGCGAAGATTTACTGACCTTGCTGATTTCATCTTTTGAAGTTTGTCTAGCGTTAGAATCTTGACCCAGTATTTCATGCTCGAGCTGTGCCACCTCAGCTTGATTTTGGGCGGAAATTACAGCCATTTCGTCTTCCCTGTTCCTTCGTAACAGTTCGAGTTCTCGCTTTCGGCATCCCAGTTTCCACTCTAATTCCTTCTGAGCCATTTCTTCTTGAAACTCCTGTTCACGTACCTCATTGTCTCTCTTAACTCGTTCGGCAAGCTGTCTTGCTTGCAGGCTTGCGATGGCAGCCTTAATTTTAGCGTCTCTTCTTCTCCTTGACGAAGATGACGAAGTTGAAGAAGCTCCTGAGCGACCAGAATTGACCTGGCTCACCGAGTCTTCAGGATTCACGTCCAAACTGCCGTGGAGCGGTGATAAAACACGATCATCGACCAAATGCCACGGTTCCCTTTTGCTCATTGTCCGGCTCGAATAGACCAAAATGGTTAGACCAGTAAAAACAACATTTAATATCGCCTTCGATAACATAACTTCAACATTTCGACAGACATATTTTGACCTCGTGCTTCGATTGTAGCTCGCGAGTAATCCTGGGTAACTACTAGTACAATACTCTTGGCCAGCGGCCGCTCCACTTTGGACGCCATAAATAAAGTCAGATTGTGCTTTTTAAAACAAAATTAGACAAATAGTCAGTCGAAAATCCAAAATAATGCTAGCAGTGCTTTTTGGGATAAAATGTAAAAAAAAAATGCTCGCGAAGCCCAAGTGTAATGCCAAAAAAGGTAAGAGCCTACCCCCCCCCCCCCCCGGCCTGAATAGGTTTAAGTGACTGTTTTTCCAGTGATTTTTACTGTACTGTACCCTGCCTTTCAAGTCAAAACAGATAGCTAATTATTAAGCGCCCGATTTTAAGCTTCTCAAGCTTCTTGTTTTATTTTAAAGCGTACGTGAGGAACCCAACTCAATACAGCGCTGTCAATTACAATTCATAGACGACGTTTAAACATGGAAGAACATAAAATGCATTCGACTTAAAGTTGTTACCTTCAAACACATGGAGCTTTTACGCTTACGCAAAAGCGATGTAATGATCGATCTCTTTCGTATCTGTCGAGCTAGCGTCGTACATTTAACAATTATCCTGCGAAATCGCGCGGAATATCGCCGTGATACTTAGCCGACGAGGCCGTAGGACGAGTTGGCTAAAATCAGACGATATTCCGCAAGATTGAGCAGGATAATTGTTTTATTATTCAACAAATTGTCAACGAAACACATTTTGGACATAGAAAAATGTAATTATGCAGCGCTTTACAAGATTTCGGACGAATCTTCGCAACCTACGAATATCGCAGGATATCTGTTATGTACGGATGACAGATATCCTTAACATTTTGACCATATATGGGCAGCGCGCGCATCTGTTGAATAATAAGTAGGAATATTCGAAAACTAAATCGGGTTTCACATAAGCTTCATTAACGATGGATCTATCTAGAAACCAGAGCGTTGGCTAAAATCGAGTGCGTGGCTGCTTGTTCGGAACAAAAGGAAGAGCTTTTCAGATGAAACAGCACAATTTAATACATTTGTACTTGAATCAGTCTATATGGCTATATGTTCTGATATATGTAAATTATTCTGCAATGCATACCTACGGAGCGATATAATAAACAAACCATTTTAGTGCTACTGGTTAAAAAAGAAAAAAAAAAGGAAAAAAGAAAAAAATTGTCTCCTCTGGGATTCGAACTCGGGACCTCTCGCGACCTCTCGTTCCCCAGTCAGATGCCTACCCGAGTGTGCTACTCTAACATACTTAATGACGTAAGGCAAAAAAAAATATCTTATATCAATGTAATAGACATTTCGCTGTTTATCTGTTATCATGTGCATCAAAGAAATGTTTGAATCACCTGCTGCTCATAAATTTTCAAGGAATGAATTTGCAAAAAATCGCAAAGATTATTTGCCGCAATAAATAGCAGCCTTAAGGTGATTAAATGTAATAAATGAATTCACAAAAAAAGAAGAATCAAATTTGAAAATTATCAAGCCCCCACACGTACGCATCGCGGACTGATTTTTAATAAGAAAATTAAGGAGGTAGGTTTTGTACATTTGAGAGATATCCTTTCAAATGACGGGAAGCTAAAAGATTGGAACGTATTTAAAGAGAAAAACCTCTCCTCGTCGGATTATTTTCTCCTACTCGGCGTTTTGAGTCAGCGTGGAAACTTCTTATAAAAAATGGAGAAGATGCAAACCAAATCGATAAAACGGTCTCCGACAATGACTCTGAAGATATGACTACCTTATTACATGAAATTTTCGCGACACTTTAATTTCGCGAATTTCGCGATTCTAAAAAAATCGCGAAATTAAAGTGACGCGAATATTAAGTGACTCGTATATGTCAGTAATCAATGTAAATGGATGTTGTCGTCAATTGACTCACTTGTAGACATTCTGAGAACTGCTCTATTGAGATTAAGTCCCCTCCTGCGTTTTTGTTAATTTTGACGTTATTGTTCCTTCGATGAAGTCGTTTTATATAATTCAAAGGCATGTCAACATATATTGCTAAGAAAATGTAAATTGTGTCTCACTCAAAAACGCGAAATTAAAGTGATTCAAAATACAAAATTTTCGCAAAATCGCGAAATTTAAGTGTCGCGAAATATGTGCACCTCAAAATCGCGAAATTAACGTGTTGCGAAAATTTCATGTAATAAGGTAGTATGAGTTCCAAATCGATTTATTCGGCCCTGGTTAAACGGGTCCAAATTCCACCAACTGCTCAATCTAGGTTTAACCGTTAGCTTTTAAGTCATTAATAACGCGTTGTTTCTCGTTTTGTCTTTGCGCGGTTGTTGATGGAATGCACTTAGCTCAGTCCATTAGAGTCGTAACGACAGCTCTCTTGCTTTGCGCTGGGCTGTGTGAATGGAAGTCTAAATACTTGCTCGTATGTGTGGTCTTGCGGTATACACCCACCTCGATCCTACCATCCTCATTAACGGTGTTGTTGGTGTCCAGGAAGGCTATGCTGTTCTTGCCCATAGTTGTTGTAGGCATCTCCACTGTAAACTGAATGTTGGCGTTTATCGAGTTTAAGTGGCTGTGAAAAGCTTCAACACCGTCCCTCTTAATGCACGCATTCGAATCGTCGACATAGCGGCGCCACCACTTTGGTTGAACGGGGGAAGTTTCTAACGCTTTCTCTTCAACTTCTTGCATTACAAGCTCTGCGATCACCGCACTGACTGGCGATCCCATGGCACATCCCGATACCTGGTGGTATTGGGTTCCCTCGAATACAAAATAACTGTTGTGCAGCAAAAAGGAGAGTAGATCCAGGACCTGGCCTTTAGTCAGCTGTGTATAACTTCTCCAATCGTCAGATCCCTCGAGTTTTCGCTGAACGATATCTATAGCCATGTCGATTATATAGAGGTTCTGATCTTGCAACATCTCCTGGACCTGGTTATGATAGTCAGTTTTGTTCACGACAACTGTACAGTTCCCTTTGTCCGCTCTGATGATCACGATGTTTTCGTCACTCTTTAGGTCTTTAAGTGTTCTCCGTTCTTCGCTTGTGAGGTTTTGTTGTTTTGGTGGTTTAGCCTGCTTTAAAACTTCGTAAATCTCCGCTCTAGTGGCGTCTTGTTTTTCTCGAGGCAAGTGGTATATTGCGGCTTCAACAGAAGCGAGTATTTCTTTCGTGGGTACGGCGCGTGGTGTGATGGCAAAATTTAACCCTTTCCCCAAAAGTGATGTTTCGTTGCTCTGCAATCTTCTGCTAGAAATATTTACTACCCATTTCGCCGTCGTCTGCAAAACAACAACTGAAATCGACCTGAAATTGATCTGATCAATTCCAGTTTCCCAGAGTCCGTCCCGTGCCGCTGACCGACTAGACGGACTCTGGGCTCGAGATTGGTGCGCAGTCATTCAAAAACGTTTTCGTGAAGCCTTCAATCTCGAGCCCAGAGTCCATCTAGTCGGTCAGCCGTGTGGGATGGACTCTGGGAAACTGGAATTGATCAGATCAATTTCAGGTCGATTTCAGGTAGAACCTTGGTCTTCCGGTTTTTATTGCGCATGCTTTTAGGTCTAAGCGAAAGTAAATTTCCCAGAACGGAAGTAAATCGAGAAAGATGAACTATTTCTAACACAGTATCGACAGAACTTGTGTTTATCGAAGCAACAAAAGTAACAACAACGTTCTGCAGTTAACAAAAGAGAGAGTTTAAAAAAAGAGCGTCTGGTGTTTTGATTTCCTTTAGTCTCTTTCTTGAGCATACTGCTATATTTGTTTTAAATCAAAGGTCTTGTTAGCCTTCCAGAATTCCGTCTGTGAAGACTGTGTGCGTGTGTCCCGGCGTTGTTGTTTTGCAGTGACGGCTAAGAAATTTACATAATGCCCAACGCACGGACAAGCTATTGTTCTATTGTGAAAAATTTTGTTTGGCGACTCTCGTATATTTCGGAGGCTTCTCGGCGACAGCGCATCTTTTCAGGATAGATTGCATGTTTTCGAGCAAATAATTTTTTCCTCGTCGAATGGCGGTAATATTAATAAAGACGAAAAGGCCACACCGGTCAACGCTATTCAAAAGGTGTAATTAGAATTTCGGCGACTCAGCACGTGCACACAATTCACGTGCAAACAATTGTACAATTATTTTTCTTCAGCAAAACAACAACGCGTAATGTTCAAATTCTGTGTTATTAGTTATTATTTTGAATCGAGCACTGTCTGCGATATTCAGTTTTTCAACCGAAACGGAGATTTGAATGAAAACAGTAGTTCTAGCGAGATTTGTAAGTTAACTATAAATTGAGTTTTCAATCGACCTTACCTTGGTGATGCCGCCGTTGTTGTTTTAAAACTCCGTTCAGAATTGACGTTTAAAGGAATCCTTTTTTATTCATGGTATCTTTCGAGTTCAATGAGAAGGGTAGAATTAGGTAATACTTCATTTGTTTAGCGGCATATCACGAGTTCTTAGGTGTTTTACAAAATTAAGGTGATACTTCTGAGCATTTGACCATGGAAAACAAAAAATGTTTTCCTGGGTTTCCGGTTTGGTTTACTTCCGGGAAGATTTTCAGACTTCCGTGTTTATTTCTTTTGTTCTGTGAGGACCAATAGAAGAAGAGAAATACATTTCAGTTTCCCAGAGTGTGTACCGGCGACCCGGTAGGTACTTCATATATGGTAATTATAATGTACCCAAATGTGGTGTTTACCATATATGAAGTACCTACCGGCGACCCTACCGCTGACCAACCGCTGACGGACCGCGGAGCCGGGAGACACTCTGGGCTCGAGATTGTGAAGCCTTCGGAAATCTTCGTATTTTTTGCTGTAATTTACGCTTTAAGGCTCGGAAAGCAAAAATTTTTCTTAATTTTACTCAATAATGGATAGTTTTAGCGTTTGGTTGGTTAAAATGACATTTTGAAATTTCTGTTCATTTGACCTTTAACACCCACCACAAATGCCTAACCCTTCCCTCCGAAGTTTCTTTTGTGTTTTTTGCCGTCTTTATCATCTTTTGAATTACAAAGCTTTTGGCCGTAATGTTGAAACCAAGCCACCATTTTCGCGCGAAGATTTCAAAGTCGATACAAATACCGTTGCTGCGTGACGTCAACTGCCCCTGTTTTGTTTTAAATTCAGCCAAAAATCCGGTTATATTTATCGCTCTGTTGAAGCCATGCTTGAAAGGTACGTACTGCAAATTGTGTTGACTTGGTCTTCAACACTTTTTCCAAGTTCCTATTCTCCTTTTTTTCCACTCGTTTGTTAAGAGTTTCATTCTCTAAATTTTCAAAATCAAAATTAAGCGAAAAATTTAGAAATTCCGACTCCATTATTTCAGTCTGAAAGTCTCAGTACTTGTCGGCAAACAATTGGCGAGCGCGCTCAAGTTTAGTTTTGGCGGGAAAGTTTTCCTCCTTTACGACCACTAAACACCGCTAAATTTAAATTACGAAGTTCTGTTTTATTGATTGGTAAAACCTCTTTTCATTTCATCGTACAGTAACACTACTTTACTTCAAAGTGGCCGTGATATGGTGGCATATCAGGTCAGTGACTTGATATCGTAGGATATCAGGACAGTAGATCGCGCTTCTGATTGGCTACTTGCGAATTTGGGTACGGTAAGGGTACGGTAATCGTACCTTTTTGGTACGCTTCGGCTGCATATCAGGCTCGTTTGGTCTCGCCATGGGTATTTTGGCGAGACTGCGTCTCGCCAAAATACGAACCATAGCTCGACCAAACTCGCCTGATATGCTACCGAAGCGTACCAAAAAGGTACGATTAGGTATAAGTATACGACAGTTGATGACGTCAATAGTCGCATAATAGGAGTTTCTTTTAAATTTGATCGGCAAATTTCGTTGGGCATTGCGGTGTATTTTGCGGTCTAAAATGGAGAATTCACCGGAATAAATAAATTTAAGCCCGCTGCCGTGGACCAATCAGAAACAAGAAAATAACGAAGGTAGCTAATCAGAACTGAAAACCATTGAACTGTTCGCGCCGCGTTCTTTTTTGCTGGTAGACTTCGAGTCGAAGCGCTTCAATCTACAATTGCCCTTCATAACGGCAAAATGGCTAGAAAACCTAACGGGGCCGGAAGACAATTTTTAGTCTTCTCAGCTAGATGAAGATGAATTATAAAGACTCGAAGAAGAAACCAGGCGGCAAAGTGAATGTGAGGGCCTCTACAGACTAGTAATTTATTGTTGACAACTTACTATCGAAAACTAAATGTTTTCTACATCTGATTCCGTCCGATTCAAGCATGGTTTCTTTTTTGAGTTTCTATATTTCAACCTTACGTAAACTATTTTATATTTTGCCTTTTTAGGAACGATGAAAAGCTTAAAGTACAAACAAGATGCCTTGCAATACAAATTAAAGAAGGGAATTACAGTCGATGTACTCAGGAATGAAAACTTTGAAGCAATGGTAAAATCTAATATAGAACCTGAAGTAAACTTTCGCGTTAAGAGAACCGGTGTCAACGATCTCCAAGAAATGGTGGTGTCAGAATCATTTGAAAAAATCAAAGTTCTTCAGGGTGTCGGTGATGAACAAAGGTTAGCTCAACAAAACTTTAATACTCAAAAGAAATTGGCACAGCAAAGAGGAAGGATTTTAGCAAAAAAAGTAGCTGGTAATATTTTACGTAAGGTTGGCAACGGTGTTGAGACCTCCACTACTGCATTCACTATTGCTCAGGGAGGAGTTGATGCTGCAGCTGGGAGTGATATGATTCAGAAAGCCCGTGATATGAGGGCCGGCGGTTTAATTTCAGAGGGCGAATATAATGAAATGATGAGAAACGGTCAGCTTCGAATTGCGCAAGGAAGTTTTGGTCTTGCAGATGGAATGCAAAATGTCGTGAAATTTGTTGGAAAAAGAGTGGAAAAACACATTTCACAAAAAGCAGGTCAAGCAGCAGGAAAATTACTGACGCAAACCAAACGGTTCGCATCTTTTGTTGGTGGTGCCATCTCAGTTGGTACAAGTGTTGTTTCTATGGCAAAGAATGCGATCGCCGCTAGTGACGCTGCAGAAGAAGGCATTGTTGGTAAAGCTGTCACGTATGGAGTCATGGCTGCTGTTGATGGGGTGACAGCTATTCTGGACGGAGTGAGTGTGGCTTTAGACTTTGTTTTCCCGCCCTTGTCACCAATCGTAGACCTTGTTAGTACGTTTTTGCAAGTGGTAAACACACTTCTTGGTTTCCTTGCGGATTTGACCGACTTCAGAACGACTGCACAAAAGGTGCACGATGAATTTGACGCATATATAAACTCGGAAGCGTTTAAAACGTATGTGAAGAATTTGGGAGATCGATATAAGAGCAGAGGATTTGACATCTTTAAATTCTATGTAGACGCAGATGTGGATGGAATAGAAGCTGACAAGGAAACATTACAAGCTGAAAAAAAGACTATTACTAAGCTTTTTACTGACAAGGCAAAGGAGGACTTTAATAATAAGCAATTACGGGTAGCATTAGTGGATGCAACATCTTTTGGCAAAACGCTCAAAGGTAGAGCAAATGATGATGAGATTGTCGCTGGTTTTGGTCCAGATCGTATTTATGGCGAGGAAGGTGACGATATATTGTTTGGACGAGGTGGCAGTGACACCATATATGGTGGTCCAGGAAATGATTATCTTAATGGTGGAACTGGAAGAGACACACTTCTTGGTGGAAAAGGTGATGATGTTCTTGTCTGCGAACCCGGTGTTGATAAGCGATGCGAAGGGGAAGGGGGAGATGACACCTTAGCCTTATCAGGGGAATCTTTGAGATTCAAAGAAGGCCTTTGGAATAGAAACTACATCACAATGGGGCCAGAATGGGAAGCTATGTCTCGAAGTAATCCAAGGATGTCACCTGTAAAAGGAATTTATCTGGACATTGGATATACCTCAGGAAGTGGATCAAACGCGAAAAAAGGGCGAACAGGCATTAACCTTGGATCTTGCTTTCCTGGATGGCCAGACGGCTTCAACAAAGATATTCATAAGCCAGCATTTCAATCTTCCAGCAGCCTGGAGCAAAGTTTGGTGAGCCTTTTCAATCGCAAAAACCCTGTATCTCTTAGCAATGCCGAAGAATTGAAAAACAAAATGTTGTGGTTTCTCGCAGACAAAAATGACGTGAAGTACTTCTGTGATGGAACATCCTTTTATGCAGTCTCCGCATCATCAGTGCGAGTCGCTAGAGGTGCTATTAATAGTATTTCAACCAGTTCTGCTGAATACAGCGATCATGAAGGACGTCTTAAGTACTCTGGAAACAAAAAGCTAGAAGCGCTTTTGGTATTTGCTTTTCGCAGAAGCTTCATATTCGATGAATTTGAAAGAATTTCTGCTGCACGACCAGGTGATTTGGAAAACTTGTCTCACTACATACCAACAACTGTCATTGGAAGCGATGAGCACAATGTTATCGATGTGTCCTATGGTCTTGGTGATGTGGTTTACACTGGTGAAGGGAATAACGTTATTTCCATAGGATCGACTATAAACAGTTATGGTTTATACAACTGGGCCAAATACATCGTTGGAGGCGGTGGAGAAAATACCCTTGTTATCCAATATATGAAGAACCCCACACAACGCCGACCGGAATGGGTATACGGTCGATGGCAACTTAGAAACACAGACGAGCCGTTTATTCTGGGCACCTCTACCACTTATAATACTCATGTTGTTTACTTGAAAAACATTCAAACTGTTGAAATACATCCTCCTCCTGACCCTCGTAAAAACTACCCAGATGTCAGTATTAATGCTAGATACTATGATGGAGCCAGAAGGTATATTCTGAACCATACCGGGTTTTTCAGTGGGCCTCTTTCAACTGAGAAAGATGTAACGGTGTTGCCGAGAAGACTTACAGATTACGGTGTTGACAGCTATTCTATCGAATTTGGTAGAGATACTAAAAACACCATTTCCTTTAAGTATTATGAAGACGAGAGATACCAAATCGAAACCATTAACACATACGATTTTTTAAAGAGCAAAGACCGCTTTGGGTATATATCTTTTCAACCAACTCGACCAGCTAAAGGGCGTGTGTGGTTGCTTAATGCAATGAACGTGGTCAGTTCCTCATCGTGCAAAAATATCGTTGGAAATGACAAAGAGAACCTTCTGATTGCTGTTGGTGGGGAAACTTCTGTTGACGGGAAAGATGGTGATGACACCCTTGTGAGTGCTCGCGGCAGACACGAGTTAATTGGGGGTCCAGGTTCAGATACCTATGTACTCCATGGTCCTGATGTGGAGGATTATTTGACAATTTCCGTTATTGTGGGAGCCGATGGAAACCCTATCCGATGCAAAACAACCATTTATGGAAAATGGATGGAAGCAGAAAAACGACTTTATATCGATGTGTTAAAACATGATCATAACGATGTTCTTTTGAACACTGTTGAGATCATTCCAGCCCAAGGTGACGAGGGAAAGAACTTGGGGACCATTTCTAAGGATACCGCTAACAGAAAGATCATCTTTGAACCTGGATCAAATTTTAAATCCTTGACGAAGAACAAAGCCAAAGTGGTGAGAATAAAATACACAACAACAGGGAGCATGGCAACAATAAATGAAGGAGATTATGGAAGTCAATTACGTTTTGAGTCCATAAAGGGTCTTGACCAACTTGCAGCCAGTATTGAAGACGATAAGCTGGTATTCAAGGATAAATCAAACCCTCCACGAACTGTTCTTATTGACGGTGAATGGAGTAGGAAGCTCAAGACTGGAATATCAACAAATTTGTTCGATCTTATTATTGACTTTGCCCAACGTTTCCCATTAATACTCTTTCGAAAAAATGAAAAAGAATTTAATCGTGTAACGGCAAATAGTACAATTACGTTCCTGTACGAACATTTGAAACACCTGGAGACCGCCCTTGGACAAGAGTACGACACAATTATTGATTCCACATCTCTTCCTTCTGATGTCGGCGACGAAATTGATGTTGGAAATGGTCAGAATATCGTCCTTGCTAAAACAAGAGGAAAAACTTACAAGCTTGGTAGTAAATCATCTGGAAGCATCATCGTAGCTAACAATTTCACACAAGGCACAGGAAAGGTCACCATTACAGGTGGAGATGATCCGAACAGTCTGAATGCAGTGGTTGTTGGAGTTGAATCTGGTGGAGTGGTAGAGATTTCCAGGATAGGATCACATGATGTCATTATAACTGGTGCTCTCCCGAACGAAGTTCAATTCTACGAGGACGATGATGGCAACATTTGTCTTAAAGATTCCCAACAGCGAGATTTGATTAAAGGATGGCGTAAACGTAACTGCGAAAATCTAATTTTCAAAAAATCGCAGGACAGTCAGATCATCTTCAATTGCCCAACATACATAGAACGTAAAATCGACCGGCCGTTTTGGCGGGGGCCTGCTGAACCTGTCATCGTCTCGCATGGTGCTGATCAACTGCTCAGGCTTAACTTGCCGTTCAAGAAAAGTGATGCAATGATTGATTTCTTTTACCCGCGCAATCCCCGCGGGAAATTTCTTTGGGTGTACTTTAAAAAACATTCTTTACACTGGTCACATAATGAACCTTTTAAACAGCCATACTTGGTCATCCCAGCGGGCTATGTCGAGCCGACGGAATTAGATGCTCAGATGCTGGTCAACGCTATTCGCTTCCAGTTTAAGGCTGGTATCCAATTTAGTGACCGAAGTGGCGGGCTGGTAAAGGATGGCGCGATCTGTCCGTTTGTCATCAAAACGTTAAAAAAATATCCTCCTGAAAGCGGATATGAATTAAAAAATCTGGATTTAAAATGCTGAGCCAATTTAAGCTGGTAATCACACAAAAAACATACGGATTTCAAATGTCACTCGTTATGGGAAATACCGCAAAAATCCAAATGTATTAATACGTCGACCGCAAACAAAACTTGACTTTCTATATATGTGTACCAAAGTAGCTGATGTCAGCAACCTCTCCAACAGCTCACAAGACCGTCTAATATATCAACTGATAGACTACACAACTGCCTCTTTTAAGCTGCCTACAGGCGTGAGGACATTTGCCAGGGACCAAACCATAACATGTACACATACAAGAAAATATAACGGGGACAAGATTAAGCGAGACTACCCCTCGCATGTGCTGATATACATGTTTTTCAAGGGACGATGTGTCGCTAAAACATGTCACCGATACATTTTCCTGTGTATGCAACAACAACAACGAACTTTATTTGCATGACTACATAAGAATACAGTTGTATTGCAAAAACTACTTAAATTTAACAACATATTATTTAATTAACTAAGATAACTAGTAAAACAGAAATATAACGTAACATAAAATAAGATAAAACAATTACAATAATTGTTCATTTTAACTATTCGAGGTGATGATCACTGTAACGAGATTGTCTCTCAATTCGAAGCATGCCGAGATAAATGAAATTAGCTGCATGTTTACAAAGTAGTCAGTGGAATTCGTAAGATGTGATAACATCATAATATGTGATACTTTCAAGTGATAGGTATCGTAGTAATGGGATTTTGAATGCTTCGGACGACGTTCTCAACTCAACTGTATTGGACTCGAATGTCGAAGATTTCTCAAGCAATCTCCAGTCTTCTTTAGGCCTATTATAAATCAAACCTAAAGATTGGGCACCTTAATATTAACAGTGTCTTTAACAAGCTGGACGAAGTGAAATCGATTTTGAATGCTTTTTGAACGTTGATTCATTTCTGAATACAGTTAAACCCCGATAACTCGAACTCTGAAGGGAAACGAAAAACAGTTCGAGTTGGCGGGGTTTTCGAGTTAACCGAGTAAAAATGACTGAAAACGGGTCCAAGGGAAATGGAAGTTAGTTCGAGTTAGAGAGGTTGTTCGACTAATCCGGGTTCGAGTTACTGGGGTTCTATTGAAGATATACGTACATAAATTATGAATTATGACTGATATTTGAGGGCATATGAGAATTATATTTGCGATCTTACAAGTGAGGCTTTCTTTACTTTGCTAGTCTAGCCTTACCCTCAGGTAAGGTTTGGCGGTTCGTAATGAACAAATTGTTGAAGAAGTTCTTTTATCCTTAAGTCACTCTTTCGCTGATTTTTTTTCGATGAAGTTTAATGATTGACATGTCCTAGTCTAGTGACAAAGGTCTTACAAAGGTAAATGTGTGTAAAAGATGGAAAAAATGATTTATGCCAAGAAAACATATATAAATACATTTGTACTATTTGTTCGATTACAAGGAAAAGTTAACATATTATATCAGTAGAGATCAAGACGGCAGAGAATGGAGAGTTGAGAGAAGGAGAAAGTGGCATAATCACCACAAGTAACAAACAAGGAAGAACACGGATTGTAAACTTAGTAGCAAAAAGTAGTTAAATAAAAGTTCAGTTCTGCTGAATTAAGAGTTGAATGCAGTACCTCCTCCAGGGGAGTTGACGGTCACGCAAAAACCCTGTTTGAATAGTAGACTGTTTTCATGGCGGCCATTTTGGTGGAGCCAAACAATTAACGATATTTGCATAATAATGAAATCATTCTATTGTTTCGCTCTTCCAATATGGCCGCCATGAACACACTCTGTAGGTTGGTTTTGTTGGAAAAAGCTGGAATATAATATAAATAGTATACTTCTTTAGACCGGTTTATGCCCCTCACGAGGGCAAACACAACAAGGCGTATGACCGGCATATCCTTTTACTGTAAATTGCAAATTGGTATCTCTTATCATTTGAGCACAGATGTAAAAAAACATTTACCAGTAAGAATGAGGTGGCCTTTACCCCTTTACGTTCACGACAGAGAAAGTTAGGTACGGTCCCGTCAAAAACATCGTTCCGGACTACACCACTTTTGTAGAGAAACAGTCAACTTAAGGGCCATAGGCGCCTAAGGCCCCGCGTAAAGTTGACTGTTTCTATACAATAGTCATTAGTGCTCAGGGTCGGACCAATTTTTTTTTAAATTTATGTATTGAAAACCATCATCAATGCATTGACAACACCGTTTTAGTCAAAGACCTAAGGCAGTTGAAAACATTAAGGTGTCTTTACTGTCTATTTTAGTTCCCTCGTTTATTATTATCCATTCTGTGTCGGTGAAGCCTTCCGAATTTTGACCGGCGATCGGGAGAAGAAGGCAGTCTCCTGTCGTTGTATAACATGTTTTGCTAGCTTCCCCAATGAACCCGTTTGGGTCACTCTTTTCTACATTTCTCGGTCTCTCATAACAATTTAATCGGCCAGGTATTTCATTTGTTTCTCTAAAAGCTCAGTGAATTTTACTTTAGTTGCCCTCAGTACCCAGCATGTCGGCGAATGCACTAAGTGAGGCTGTTTTTAGGAAACCCTTCTGTTGAACGTAAAGTCCCTCATTTTTATTCAGTGTTGCTGTCCATCTCAAAAATGGTGCATTAGTCACTCTTGCTGTAGTCAAATAACACATCAGGTAAAAGTAGTGGCTCTAAACCTTTCACTAAGGCGGGGGTCTTCAGCAGGAAAGGGGTGGAATCCGGCGAAAAAATGTTTGAAATTTAAGAAAAAGAAAATATGCTAGCACTTTTTTAAACAAAAAGCCTCCTGGGTGCAAACTGTTGCCATAAAATTCTCACTCAGGGCTTACTACGTTGGGTAAACGTTTGTGCTTTTCACGATTTGGATGAGTTTAAAACGGTTTTTATTCAAACGAAACATTTGTTGCATTTTCTAGAACTAAGCGACTGACATCAAACGGATAAACCCGTCTGTCAGCCTTTCCGTTGCCATTTTTTGGTACTTGAATTTTATCAGCTTTTTTAAAGTTATAATTTTCGATTATCCCTCAGGGGGGCTGGACGCTTATTAAACTTTCACCATTTCAGCAAGTAGTAAGTTTAATTATTTTGCAAGAAACATTAAATAATAACAAAACGTGAAGATGTACTAAAGCAGAATTTAAACTGTTCATTGAAAGTTTCTGTAAAATACTAAGTAAACTCGGCCTTCGGAAAAGCCTCTTAGCAGTACAACAACATTCAACCCAATTGTCACTAAGGTCCTCTTCTTGTACACCAGTTTTTTTTGGTGAAGCGGGGCGGGGTGGGTGCTTATTAACTTTTCCTACCTATTGGGTGGGCGCTTATTCACGTTGGGCGCTTATTCGAGGTTGGGCGCTTAATCGAATAAATACGGTAAGTCCCCCCCACCCTCCCCCCCCCCCCCCAACACACACACACACACACACATCTCACTCACCCTCCTGTCTGGAGAGGGAAACACCCATTGCTGTAATGTTGGTTGTGTCATATTTTAATACTTTAACATTTAAATTCAATTTACTATTCATTGAAATTGCTCTTCTCCAAACAAAAAATGTCATTGCAGTGTGGGCAACATTTCTTAATTCTACCCCAAATTCTCAGCGCTCCTTGAACCAGAAGTTGGTGTATGAGTTTAACTGTCAGAGCTCTTAGTTATAGTAAAAAAAAAGCAATTTAAATTCACATCGTTGTTGGCTTATAAATACAATGTACTACACATTTCCATGTCTGTTTCAATCCAATTTTTAAATTCACTTTATTGATTTGCATTACTATGGCGAAAAAGAGCCCAGAAAACTTTCACTTAAAAATTTATCTTTTAATGGAATTGAGATATTCATTATATAACTCTTTTAAAAAAAATATACTCTTGATTATGGTATAATTTACAAAACTGTTGAATGCTTAACTTTAACAGTAACTATTATTAAATACCCAGTACCATTGGTATTTTGCCACAAATAGTTAACAAAAGCACATTTTCAGGTCTGGGTTTTTTCTGTGAATATGACTCAACTAGAACAAAACAAAAACAGCAAACCAACTGATAGAAGCAACGCCCGGAAATCGTCTGCTCTCGCAGGCTAACCAACTGAAAGAGATGCTTATTGCAGTTTTCAGTAATAATTATGTGTGAACCCTGACTAATGATTGCATTTTTTTGCTGCTGTCAATCATAATTATGGTGACAGCCAATGAACCATAAAAAACAGAAACAAACAAAATGGATCAAAATCTACCAATCTCAACTGATGGACCCGGTTGAAGTGACTTCTGTTTGCCAAGAGGGCCACTAAGATGATTGATGGCAGATATCACTAAAAACTGTGATAAAATTTCTAATTAAGTTTCCAGTATTCTTTCCCCTTCATGGGAGACTGGTAACAGAGAAATGAACAAATGGAACAGAATTTTCTGACCAATCATACCACCTGGAATGAAAGGACTACCTCAAAACATACACAGTTACTGTTCCACTTGCTTTCCAACTGAAATTTGCAGGATTCTTGATCAAAAGGTAATTCTGGTCATATCTGCCTATTTGAGAAAGCAAAGCAGAATGTCTAGTTCCTGCTTAATGGAAGCTCACTTTAGAAATGAATAAAAAAGAGCCATATAAGTTGCAACTGAGAAAATTTGAAGTGAAACAACCTAAGCAGTACAAAACGGGTTGGCCAGCAACCTTTGCAAGGTTTCACATTAATTCACAGTTCCCCTTCAAGAGAACAAATAACAGAATAAACAACACTAAGAACTTACCCTATCCCTAAAAAACAATAGCAACTGCTAGGCTAGAGGACTAGTAGAGATACAAGCTTATGAGAGCTGTTACACAAATAACAAAACACGGTTTTCAACTCAACAAAGTCCTGAATAGCATGAAAAAAGTCTCCTCATATAAATTCCAGATAAGAAATGGATTTATATAAAAAAACCCTCCACCATGATAATTTCTGTTTCTCTGTAAAAGCACTACCCATTAGCATCAATGATTGTGAATTTCTCTAATAACAAAATGAAAGGATGCATGAATAAGGCCCTTAGTGACTCCTGATCTAATACAAAATTCTCTCTTTAATTTACAAGCATTTACAGGGCAAATAGGAAGGAGAATCTAGCAATTTATCAGAAATCACTTGGGGCTTTATTCCAGGTATCCTTTCAAATGTAACCAGGCTGATTCTCAGTCAGTTTTAAGACATATCAGCTTTCCTTCCAGTAAATTGAAAAGTATTTGCTGCATCCTGCTTTTGAAAACCTGACCAAAAGGAACCTGCAGCACACAGTCCTTCGTCGTCTCTCGACATAAACACTCGCAGAGCACCAGTGTACCATTTATCGCACATTTTACTCCTGGTCTCAAAACACATTGATGCATCTTCAATGGAACTCTTAGGTTTGAATCCCACGATATCGCCAAAAATGCAGGAGGTCGGGAAAGATATGTCACCATTTACACTCAGCCCAGAGCTAAAGAGGATAATTTCTAATGACCCTTCTTCGCCCTTCTTCAATTGCGGAGCGGCAATGGTTATTGCCCAAGTACCTTCTAGTTTCATATTTAATACCCTCTGCTCATCCTCACTTTCTTCTTCATGCTCTTCTTTCAAAACTGAATTCCCTGAATCTGTTTCATCATCTGATGTGGACAAGAGCTGAGCAAGATTTGATTCAGCAAGCTGGAATTTTGATCTGGGCAGTAATGCAACTTGTTTCACTTCATTCAAAAGACTGCTCACGTAGGTGGTGTCCTTTTGTGCCATAAGTAAAATAATCTGCTCCAGTTGTTCTTTATCACACTTCTTTATGCACTCAGAAAGTGCTTCAAGTTCGACATTAGAATCAAGGTCATCCTGTTCAGAACTGAGCTCCTTAGCCTTGATCTGAGTTGCACCCTTTGTCTTCTTTCTCCTAGCTCGTGTTACAATTGAACCTGCGACCCTCTTTGCAATTTGCCCATGTTTATTTATAACTGGCATGTTCCTTATTTGTCTCCAATGAGCCCTGCTGTTGATTTTGGCTTGGTACACTTCCTTGCCATACTTCTCTTCTGCAACTTTCCTGAGATCTTCAGAGTTCCAGAGTAAAACTGGTCGGCCCTTTGCAGGTTCTTTCTTTTCAGGATATCGGGGAGCTAATGATTCCAAGTCGCTTCTGCTAAGGAAAAATTCCATCCTAGCAGCAGTACTGTTTACCCATGAACTGCCGCTCTTTTGACACTTCTCTTGAGATGACATCTTTGCTTCTAAGATAGTAATAAAAAAAGTGATATAAATCTCTAAACCAAATGTAAGGTGAGAGGTGTTTATTCAAATGAGCATCCCTAGCTCATGCCTGCCCCTTTACATGGGAGTCCCCTCCTTCTCTCCCCCTCCCCCCCCCAAGGGGCTTATATTTGAAGTCTAGGGTATTGCACACACTTTTGCCTAACAATATAATCGCTTTCATCAAAACTTTTACTGATGTGTGATCTAAGTTTTACGTTACAATTAAAAAGCATAGAAATAAGCCAAATATAAACATCAATAAGACATCAAAACATTATATCTTCAAATGTGAGAGTAACATGTTATCTTCACAGGTGAAAGGATCACTATTGTTATGGTGCAACCCTCCAAGTTAAGACCATTTTAGTCGCCATGGCGACTAAAATTTTGGAGCTGGCGACTAAATTTGAAAATTGAGAAGAACGACTAAATTTTTTCACTGGCGACCAAACCTGAGCAGTCGTTGGCCAAATAGCCACTAAGGAAAAAAAATAAACTTGGAGGGTTGCGGTGACATACTAAATAAAGCCTTTTGCAACAAAAGCTAAATGGATGGTATTTCACTAAATAGAATATTACATGGCTGCTTGGAGATACATAATTTCTCTTCTCGTGTTGAATTTCACTTGTTTACTGTGCTCATGTATCAATCAAATCAAAACTTCAACATGACCCCCCACCCTCCAGCAATCCCTAGGGATTTGAACTTTAAAAGTTTTGGCTGTTCAAATTCCCATCCCTTGGGCAAAAATAGTGTCTAAATACCCCACATAGCAGTCCCATTTTGCGATCAAATTCCCTTAACCCCCTGGACATTTGAAAAAAATGACCAGTACAATGGAAGTGTATTATTTTCTTTTTGGTGTATGATTTAAGTGCAAATTAGATAAACCTGAAACAAATCTATCTTTGAAGATTTTGCAGGCAGGCCCTTATTTTACAGCTACAATGTCATTTAAGAAAACAACTGATCATTAAAGCACTTTAGCTTTCCAATCTCCGCGAGGACTATAATCAGGAGCTAGGAATGTGCCACGAAACCGCAAGGAATTATAAACACAGCATTTCAGGCAATTTGTTAAAATCTACCCC
>NC_135761.1:57556507-57831812 GCF_052425735.1 Oculina patagonica | reverse complement strand
GGGTAAGAAAGGCGTCTTGCGTTCCGCGCACACTTGTAAATTAGGAGTTGTGGACACAAATTGTGACAAGGAGCGAGGCGAGCCTGGGCGAGCCGAGCGAGTTGTCACGGTTTGTGCCACAACTCCTAATTTACAAGTGTGTCTCTGTGTTATTGTTAGTAGTACTTTTGTATTTTTTTTTTATTATTTTCACACTGTGTTCCTCCCTTTTATGTTGTTTTGAAGCTAAAACACATTAGCTTGCCATGCAAGGAATGCACGGCATAATTAAACATTGGATGCGGGAAAGGGGCCATCGCTTCAGTAAACTACTTTCTTACACCAACTGTATGCAGAGCATTCTAGCCTGAGGTGAAAACTGCTCAACTCTTCACATGCTTATGCTCAATAGCTCTATGGAGATGTTGATCGGATTTAGATTTTTGCAATGCAAATACAGACAAACCTCCACTTTGGGAAGCCTCCACTAGGGGAACACCTCTTTTAAGGAGACACTGACTTTTGCCTTGGAAAAATGCCTTGCAAGGTCTCAAGTGAATGGCTCGCTGCCCTTTGAGAGAACAAACAACAGGAACAGTGCCCATAGCTTCAAAAACAATAGCAACTGTTACACAAGAGGAATAGTAGAATGAAAAAGCTTTTAAATTGGAGCAGCTACACTGTTAATTATCTCTGTGCCTTTTATCTCTAGTGATATAACACCTCTTTTGAGGGGGGGCACTTCTCATTGCTCTTAGGGTGTCCCATTAATGAAAGTTCCATTCTAACAGCCGAACACTGCACAGACATACTGGTAAAGAGCTATATGGCCAGACAGAATTTTCCATTGTTTCTCAAATAGGAAAAGAGTTGGTACGCTGAGGGAATTGTCTGTTTAGTAGGGCTCATTTGGGTTACCATGATCTGGCAAACCAAAATAATTTCAAACCAGAAACAAATTAATTTATTTAAATTACTTTTTTTTTCAGGTAACAGCACTTCCTAAGGAACTTAAGGAGGTATTTTTTTAATTTATCTCCTTAATTAATTGACTGTTTAATGGATAAAGCAATAAGTGAGTTTAAAAATTAGTGAGAAGTTACGAAAGGTGGCAATTTCAAGAGTGATGGGGCAAATGAGTGATTGGGTGATTTATTGACAGTTTTGTTCTGACTTTTATCTTCTGTTTATTTGTTTCTTATGGCAGCTAACCCAACTAAAGGAACTGTTTTTGTATGGAAACAAAATTGCTAACCTGCCGCCTGAAGTTGGGATGTTAAAAAACCTGGAAATACTGATGTTAAATGAGAATAACTTGACTGACTTACCAGGTACAGTAAATGACTAGAATGCTTGTGCTAGAGACCACTGAATAAATGCAGAGATGAGGTTGACCAAAAAATAAACTTAAGTACCGTAAAATTCCGGTTATAAGCCCCCCTCCCCCCCCCCAGGTATAGACCCATCTAACTGGAAACAAAAAATACATCCGATTATAAGCCCCCCCCCCCCCCCCGCCTCGGATATAAGCCCCCCTCTGCCGGATGGCAGTACTGAACAGGGCTAAATGTTGCTTTATTATGCGTTTTTAACTTAAAAACGTATTTCGATCAACACTCCTGTGGCCCGTTTCGGAACGTTTTTTTATTCTGTTTATAAGCCCTCCCGGATATGAGCCCTTCCACTTATAAGCCCACCCAAAACCCCTTATGAAGTTGTATAAGCCCAGGGTTTATAACCAGAATTTTACAGTATGTTTAATTTCACATGGGATTGTGTCTTGTAACAGATACTCTTGTAAAGTTAAAGAATTTAAAAGTGCTGGACTTGAGGCATAACAAGATGAAAGAGGTATTTCTAATTTTCTTTTTTAAAGATTCTGCGTTATTTTAAGGTTGCTTTTGACATATTAAAAACATAGGCACGCTAAGCGTGCAGGAGTTATTTTTTCAATTTATGGGGTGGCTTGGGGTGAAACTGGGTGATTGTCCTGTTGGGATGGTTTATGCCATGGGTTGAGCTTATTGTGCATGGCGCCCCACGGAGTCACTTTTTTTGCACAAAGTTTGCTTGCAAACAAAATAATTTTTACATGCATTTGATACATCAGAACTGTTTTATTTAATACGGAAATTTTCATCATTTAATTAAAAAACAAAACTAATTCAATTGTCAAAATGTCACAAAATGGCACGTTCTTATTCTGTTTAAAGCGGTTATTTTGTTGCTAGCTTTGTAGCAACCGTAACGGGTTACTTTTGTTTGTTACGGAACACTTTTGGCTTTTTGCCAAACACTGTAACATGATACCGTTGTTTTTCTCACTTTTGTAACATGATACCTTTTTTTTAAACGAACGTAACACGATACCCTTGTTTTTCTCGAAAAAGCCACGTCTCCGTATAGACATTGAACGAAAAGTACTATAATAAACGAAGTAATAAACGAATCAAATGAAAAAACCACTCTCTTCGGAAAAGTTCTTTAAAGCGCAGTACACCTGGAGTATTTGTTTCATGTCAAAACTGTTCAACAAAGATTTTGTTCATTCACAACGTTAATTCTATTCAAGAAACAAGAACTAATTGAGTTATCAAGTTGTCACGAAATGGCACGCTCTTATTCTGTTTTTGCTATCGATTGTAGTTGCTTTTAACAGTAAAGTTACTTGTACCGGTTCAATGTTTGAACGAAATGTTAAATGTTTGAACAAAATGTTTTACAGTTGATTTCATTTTACTTTGGCCGCCCGCTTTGCGAAGTTTGTTGGGAAATTGGAAACTTTGTTATGAAGTTGCCAATTACGGTGCGAGTTTGCGAATCAAATTGCAAACATCGATACAAATTTCTCGACTTCGGTCCGACTGAACTTTCCAAGTTTGGTAGTTGAGGAGAAACAAGACATGTTGCTCGAAAGTCATGGCGATTTCTAAACTCGAAGATTTTAGAACTTGTCAAGGAAAGTAGCTTGAAGTGCAAGACAACGTTTCGCATCAGCAATCACGCAAGTGATTTGCCGATAAATAAATATCATGCATGTAGAAATTTGGTCAAATTTTAACTTTTTTGTATGAAAACACATATTTAACGATTTCTGTGAGGCATCATCTTCACTGTCTTCAACTTCAAGTCTTCTGCGTTTGTAAACCGGATGAAACTGGATGGTTTACCCATATGTAAAATTGATTTTAATCGAAGCCGACGCGACGCGACGCGACATTTGTTCGAGACAACATGTTTACGGCTCGCTGAACATAAAGTTTTTTTATTTTTATGACATTTGTTTCCATCAGTTTAGCGTAGCAAAGCCCTTTTTGATAACATAACTACAGAAGGATTTAATAAATTCGGGCCGAAGTTGGGAACTTTGTATCGAAGCTCACAATTTGATTCGCAAACTACGAATACGTTTCAAATCCATGATAATTCACAACTCACCAATTAATCTTTCAACGAAAACGAACTGCGACACGCTGCGACACATAATTTCGTCAGATTACTTCGCCTTTATAAACTGCAATTTGATTGGTTCTGATAGTACCTGAAATCTGATTGGTGTGACAAACAAACATACTTCACTGACCCACTGACCTACTGAGTCACGGAACATCGCGCCGACTAAAGAGCTATTTTGAAAAAATAACTCAATTAAGCTAGAAATAAACATGTTCTAATTTCTTTTGCTTTTATTAGGCCTCACTATCAAGGATAATAAATTTTAATTATTATATCCAAAGCAGCCTATTGTTAATGATTGTGTGACTGTTTAAATAGTGATCTAATAATTCCAGTCAGGGCATTTACAAAATAAGCTTTGAGAATTAAAGGGCTGACTTATAAAAAAGAAGTCATGATTCATCGGTTGATGCATTCACTTGTGCGTCTGTCCATGTGTCTGTCCATTAATCCTTCCATCCGTCCATATTCTGTTTGCCCGTTTCCATATGAGATGACACAAGACAGTAATTGTCTAAAATTCTATGGAACCAGACTTGTTTAGAGAGTAACAGAGTGACATTCTAGCCCCAAGAGCTTCTGTCATCTCTCCCCGCAAGCAGCTGGCTATATGCAAGTGATTTAGAACTTTACCAGCCCATCAATTATTAAGCAATATTATTTTGAATTTCACTTGTCTCCCATTGTTAAAATTCAATTGCTTTAATAATTGTAAACAAAATTTTTTTAAACATTGGGGCTGTTAACAAAATTTTTTCCTGATTACTTTGAGAATAGACTCTGTCTGATTAATAGTCGTTAATGTTGATATAAAATTACTGTTTCAGATACCTCCTGTGGTTTATCAGCTTACGTCATTAACAACTCTATACCTTAGATTTAACAGACTAGTTGTTGTTGAAGCTGGAATTGGAAACTTAAAAGTAAGTCAAGATCATAGTGATTTTAAATTTCGTATTAAATAGATTTTAGCCAATCCTAAGCAGAACTTCCAGGTTATTTACTGACCATAGACAGAAAACAAGTAGGACTTGAGCCCACGATCTAATGGAAAACCATAACCTGATCAGCGGTCAACTTCAAAAAAATAAATAATAAAACAATTATCCTGCTCAATCTTGCGGAATATCGTCTGATTTTAGCCAACTCGGCCTACGGCCTCATCAGCTAAGTATCAGGCGATATTCCGCGCGATTTCGCAGGATAATTGTTAAAATCTGTCATGTAAAGATGACAGATAACAATCACATTTTGACCATATTTGGGCAGCACATGCATTTGTTGAATAATAAATACAGGTTTACGTGTATACATTGTGTTTCTGACAACATTGATTTTGCTATTTACCTTTAAATTTACAGCTCCTTGAAAGATTAAGCCTCAGAGAAAACAAGATTAAAGATTTGCCAGCTGTTATAGGTATCAGTGCCATTTTTTAAGACATTACCCTGGGCTACATGCATTTAGCACCAGTGATTAGTAATAATTGCTGGCTCATTGAGTCAAAATAATTTTTATCTTTTAAAATTTCAGGTCAACTTATTCATCTTGTTACTCTTGATGTTTCTCACAATAATATCACAAGTATTCCTAGAGGTAACTTATTATAATTGCTTCTTTAGTAAGTGTCCCATTGATGCTTACTTGTAATAATAATAAACAATTATTATTGGATGAGGTTTTTGTGATATCCGGAATAATCAAGGTCGAGGTAAGTGTTATCAGCCGAAGCCGAAGGCTGAGGCTGATAACACTTACAGAGACCTTGATTATTCCGAATATCACATAAACCGAATCTAATAATTGTTTTATTATACATTGTTTTTCTGGAAAAGGAAGTAATGACAAACGATTTCAACCTGTTTTAAAACTTGTGCTTATTCCGGCTGGTCGTCCTACTAAATGGTGGAATACAGTTGGAATAGTTCCTTCCCAATTTTTGTTACTGTCATTTTGTTTTTTCCAAGACTTTATTGTCTGGCAATTTTTGAACTTTGGTCAAATTATTTCTCGATTAAAGAAGTGAATCAACGAACTATGAATTTCCTTCACCGCCAGATGCCTGACACATTGCGCTTGAAAATCATGCATTACGCGCGCAGCCTACAGATTAGTGAATAATCTGCTAGCAGATTATTCACTAATCTGTAGGTTGCGCGGGGTTGCACAGATTCCCAGAATTAGCTGTAGGCTCTTAGCCAATGAGAAGACAGCTAGTGACTACAATGTATAATAATTATAATTATCAATCAATCAGCCAATCAATCAACCAACCAACCAATCAATCAATCAAGAAGATACTAATTTTTATTGTCTACAGATAGTTTTATTTAATACTTGTTATAATTATGTCTTGATTGTAAAATGCACTTTAATTTATAGAAAAAGCCATCTTTTATAAATTGTCCGTCTATTAAGAGCCACTTAAAAGTTATGGTTTTTTATTATGGCTAAAAAACTTGAAAACTATCCTAAACTAGCATACTGTGCCCATGACCACCAGTAACTGCCCCTATTTTTGCATGTGAGCTTCCATGAAATAATTTTGATTTCTTTTGTGTATGCAGAGATTGGAAATTGTGTCCAGATGACGTCACTTGACCTTCAACACAATGATATTCCTGAAATACCAGACACGATAGGCAACCTGACAGAAATGACAAGACTGGGACTCAGGTGAGTCATGTCTGATGCTGTTATCATAGGGTTTGTGCATCTAGGATTGTAGTGGAAGAGTCAAACTTACATGTAAAGCACAATGTTAGTGAGAAAGATACTTAGTTCCCTTTCATTTCCAACCTGGATTTCTACTGTTAGTGTGCTTTGCTACATTTCAGCAGCCACTAAGAATCTGTAAGAAGGTAGAAAGAAAGATGTAAATAAATTACAAAAGGCTTCTGTAATTTACTTACATCTTTCTTTCTACGTTTCTAAGGCTTTCATGGCTTCATAAAATTTCTGTCAATCTGTAAGAAATCTCATGAAAATAAAGTTACTGTTTTACTCTTTTACCGTTTATTGTTAATGATCTTACAGGATCTTAAAGCTCACCACAAGTCTCGCGTAGCTCAGTTGGTTAGAGCGCCCAACTGGTATCTTGGAGGCCATGGTTTTCAATTCCCATCTGTGACTCAGTTTTTTTTCTTTGTCCCACGCTTGTGACATTGGACATATTATCTTTATCATCTTACAAACTTATTTTGAAATCTGTATTTTAAGGATCTCAAAGGATGCTCAAGTATGTATCCTCATCTCTAATCCTCAGAAATCTTGTAGTCCATGTGGTGCACTTTCCTTAGTCATGTTTCTAGCACAGACAAACTTTCACACTGTATTTTGTAGGTCTATCATTGACTGAATATGGTTTAAATGAAGTTTAATAAATAATATCTTGTTCGTGACAGATACAACCAGCTGTCTGCGGTGCCGGCATCTTTAGCAAATTGCACAAAAATTGATGAGTTTAACATTGAAGGGAACAATGTGTCTGAACTCCCTGTAAGTATTTTTGAAATTTTCATTTTAAGTAATTTGGCCGCGGCCGCACTAGAGAGTTAACTGGGTTAATTTTTTAGAAACCTGGTTAAAAATTTCCACAAAACTTAACTCGGTTAAAGTATGGTTACCATAACTAACTCAGTTAAATATTTTTAGCGGCCGCATTACGATCAGACCAGACTGAAGTGATGTCATGATTAAGCTATTTGAAAACAAGCAAAAACGGCCGGCTTTCATGATAATTCTATTACTTGCTCATTTCTTCTCCTGCTTTTAAGATTTATTTCAATGCATTCTCGGCTTACACCGTTCTATTTCTTCCGAATGCGTTCTACGCAAATTTCAAGCCCAGTTGTTTCGAATATGTTGATCTTCAGCAGTCGTTCTAAGGCTCATTGCCATATCGAAATCGCCTTCAAGACCTTCAAGTGCACGTTTTTCCAAGGAATCGGCGAAGAGACGGAAAAGATCATCAGAAACCATGAGAGCCCTGTCTGAGCCAAATAATCCACATTTCTCTGGTGGTTCTCGAGTTTCCTAATAGCAAGGGATATTATAGAATTAGGCCACCAATTGTGTCCGAACGCCATGTTTGCATGTGATGGAAAAGAATATCTTCTCTTACATGGAGATGATTGACACATTTGGCAAATAAAACAATAGTTGAATCTGATAAGAAACTAACCTGGTTAAAATGACCCAGAAAGGTAGTTTAGAATTGACCTAACCCAGTTAAAAAATCTATTGTTCTTTGATTAATTTTTATGGGAACCGCTAACCTGGTTAAGAGTCGGTTAACTCTCCAAATACGCAGCCGCACTAGACATTTTTTTAACCCGGTTAATTTTAATTGATTTATTGGAAATAACTCAGTTAACTCGCCAAGTGCGGCCGCGGCCAATGTCTAAACAGAGATGTAACAATGGTTGCAATGCTTGCATGTGCTGGTGGGCTAGAAACTCTTGACAATTTTTTATTTATTTTAACACCTCTTTCTCATACCTAGCTATCATGATCAAATCCCAGCACTTTTGGAAATCACAGCTGCTGAGTACTAATCCTTTTTTTCTTGTCTTTTCTAAGGACAACCTTCTCCATTGTTTAAAAATGTTGAACAATGTCACATTGTCTAGGAATAACTTCGAACACTTTCCAACGGGACCTCCCAAGCAGTTTGCCGCAGTTCAGGTCGGTTTATCAATTAATACGGCATGAAATGTTTGCAGTGTAGTCATTCCTTTCAAGGGATTTCAACTTTTTCTGGTGTGCAATGAGAAGAAGTGGATCATGTTTGAAAGTACATGTAGATCAAGGGAGTTGGTGTGAGGCTAACAAACAAGTGGAGGGTGGGGAGGGAAGGGAGTAAAAACCAATCATTTCATCTCCTACTTCTAACTTGTACTCTTTACTATAACTTTAGATGTCAGTACATGTATATTTTCCCTGATCGCACACTAGCAAAATTAAATCAGCGAGTTGTAAATGGCTTTTAATGATGATAAATGTTTTTTTTTTTAATTAATTTTCAGACATTTATCATGGAGCACAATAACGTACAAAAGATTCCATTTGGAGCATTTTCTAAAGCAAAGTATTTGGTAAGAGTAAAAATGTCACTCTTAATTATTTTGTAATATATTTTTTCTATTTTAGAATCAAACAATACTTGTAAGACATTTAATGGCCAGGAGTGTAATCTTTCAAGTCCTTTTTTAAATTCCTGTGGTGTTCTGTACTGTTACTGAGCGGTGCAGTTCATTTTCAACTTTTCCCAACTCAAAGTTTCATTTTTTTTTTCAATTTTTACCTTGGCACTCTAAGAGGTAAAAGGTTTAGGGGTGTGGACTTTTTGTTTATAAAATGACTTCAATTTACGTTAACAATCATTTGTTTTGTAGATAAAGCTTAACATGAAGGAAAATCAGATAGCTGCATTACCTCTGGGTGAGTGAGCTTCTCAGTACTTTTCCACTTTTTATTGGTTTCTTAAATTCACCAAACTCTGCATTGTGTTTATTATTTTGAATTTTCACATTACTATTTGTTGTTGTACAAACTTGAAATTTTTAAGTTTGGAGAATCGAGTCTCAAGTCTTGAGGATTGAAGCTTGAGGGACTGTCAACTTACTTTTTAGCAGGACTGTAATGGTAAAAGTTCCAACCTAACCAACATAACTTGTCCCAGGACAGACATGTAAACATAGCGCTGTACCATAAGAGTGTCCCAAATGTGGAGAGTAACACCCAAACTGTGAAGAAGAAGTTGCCAGATAAAGAAACTTAACACTAGCTTTGCATGCATTAATTTTGGGATAAACCATAGGCCCCGTCTCCTGCAGCTTCATTGTTATGATCAGCAGGGGACGTTAAAGAACCCACACACTAATCGTAAAGAGTAGGGCACAAAGTTTCCAGTGTTGTAGTCTGTTCTTTCACATGTATCTCTGGGTTGGGTGGTGGGGTGAGATCATACACATGGACAGATAGCGGCTGCCCAAGGAACCTGATATGCTGATGTCCGGTCTTATCCCATAATTGTAATTGCGAAGGGCGTTGAGCTTTGTACATGCGCTATATACCTATAAATTATCATTCATTCATGCCTATAATTATCATTCATTCATAATTATTTGATTCTTATTTCAGATTTTGGGAGCTGGGTGAGTTTGGTTGAGCTAAACTTGGGAACCAATCAGATTTCAAGACTCCCAGGTACATCACTGTTGACATTAACAAGTACTACTGCATGGTCAAATTAAATTTTTGCTACCTGTGCTGTTTGTAATACTTTTAGTGGGAAAAGTGCCCAATGGCCTAATGGTTAGTGCACTGGACTCTCAATCAAATGACTCAGTCTCAAGCACAGATTGGAGTCATTGCGTTGTGTTCTTGGGCAAGACACTTCATTTTCACAGTGCCTTTCTCCACCAAGGAATATACTGGCGATCTATTAGAAGAGAAACCTGGCAGAATGCTTGTTGGCTAACCTGTGATAGAGTAACATCCCATCCAAGGGGATAAACAGTGCTTCTAGTTGTTGGCTCATGTGTGACTGGTCCTTTAGCTTAGTGATCAACTCCTTACTTCTCATAACCTGCAATAAATTTCTGTATGTTTGGTTATGTATTGATATTTTAAGGAGAAATTTGGTTTTGATCTCTCTTGGCAGCTAATTTTGTTACTGAATTTTGAGATATCTCTTTGTCTTGTTGCAGAGGATATTCAGTGGCTAACAAACCTTGAAGTTCTGATTCTTAGCAATAATCTTCTTAGAGTGAGTAACTTAAAACTTCTTTAAACTCTTGTGTACCTGTTTCCACGAGGGCAGGGAGGGGCAGGGATGGGCTAGATAACACCATGTCAGAGGGGGCCTTGGGTGAGGTGGCCCACTGGTACTCAATAGGGAGCTTTAGCAATGACAACGTGACACCGAGGACAGCACGTGGTAAAAAATGAATTTATATTTTACTCGAGAATCCCGTGCTTACCCAGATGTATTCAGTGTATCGATTGGTTTGGGAACTAGCTCCAGCTGATTATGTAAAGAAAGCGTTCATCCCTAAATAGAAATACTAAAATTAAGCTGTTGTTGTTTACGTTCTCCAAAATACCCAGAATTTGGTCATTTCACATTATTGTTTCGAAGGGAGCAGTCAAGGATTTAAAACGCACGTGCATAGCTATTATTCTACTCATTAAACCTTTTGTTTGGTGGCGTTCTCGTTCACTTTGCCGTTGTTTTTTACTAAAGCTCCCTAATCCCTCACCCAGGCTGTTCAAGACAAATGTTTCATTACCACTTGTGCTTATAATTATAATTTAGGATAAAGACCTAAAGCACTGTTTATCATCCCATAAATAATTTATTGAAGGTTAGTTATGCTTTTTAAGACAACAAGAATTTTAAAGATTATTTTTAATCAGTGGAAACCCAAGAAAAAGGTGTGCCCCCCCCCCCCCCTTCACCAAAAGGAATGCAAAATAGAGCATAGTGCGTCTACAGTCTCCTTCACCTTTCTCTGTCCTAAACAGCATTTTAATTTTTTTTTCTTTTTTTTTTTTTTTTTTTTTTTTTAAAAAAAAAAAATTTTTTTTCTCTTCGCCTTCACATTTTTATGGTTTTTTTTTTTTTTTTTTTTTTTTTTTTGTTTTGCCTTCCTTTTAATTTTTTTTTTTTTTTTTTTTAAAAAAAAAAAAAAAAAAAAAAAAAAAAAAAAAAAAAAAAAATTTAATAAAAAACACCCAAATTTTTTTTTTTTTATATTTTTTTTGGAGAGACAAAACCAAATTTATTTAAAATGGAAAAAAAAAAAAATTTACAAAAAAACCTAAATGAAAATATCCAAATTTAATTCCAAAATGGACAGTTCCCAGAAATTAAGGAAAAATAGCTGTGCTGACAATATAGGATTTACTGACGGCTATATAATTAATCATTTAATTTAAGGTCGTTATGGTTTTAGAGCCATCTTTGCTTTATTATATGTTGGTAACAGTGCTATCTGATTTTGTAGAGACTGCCTCGGGGTTTGGGAGAATTGAAGAAACTTCGAGTGCTAGACTTGGAAGAAAACCGACTGGAATTGCTTCCCAATGAAATTGGTATGGATACAAGAAGAAATGGGGAAAAAAAAAAAAAAAAAAAAAATTTTAAAAAAAAAAAAAAAAAATTTAATTTTAAAAAAAATGTTTCGACGTTCCAACCATCGAACAAAAAAAAGAAATACGTAAAATTTGAGTACTCAACTTTTTTTAAACAATTATAATTAAAATAAACTGCATGTTTTTATTTTGTTTTTCAGCTTTTCTGAGGAGTCTAGAGCGACTAGTTTTGCAGTCAAACAATCTTACTACTCTTCCAAAATCAATAGGGTAAATAAAAATAATAACTGTTATTAAGTGCATGTAACATGTACAATGTCATTTATGGTAATAAGTATCAGATAGTCAATAGTAATTATGGTATTACCTTATTATAGGAAGGGGAGGCTGCGGTGGCCTAATGGTTGAAATAACGCGACTGGCCAACCCGAATCGAACGGGGGGGAAAAATTCCCAAAGGGTTCGAGGCCTGGCCAGGGCGTCTGCGTTGTGTTCTTGGGCAAGACACTTTACACTCACAGTGCCTCTCGCCACCCAGGTGTATAAATGGGTACCGGCAAATTTACTGCTGGGGGGTAACCCTGCGATGGACTAGCATCCCGTCCAGGGGGGAGTAGCAATACTCCCAGTCGCTTAATGCTACGGAAACCAGGATAAGCTCCGGCTGTATGAGCCTCATGGCTCGGACACAGACTTTACCTATATTAAGGTGTATTTAGAAGGGTGGGCATGTTTGTTTGCTGTTTATCACTGTAGTATTACAGGATATGCAGTTGAATCCCGATAACTCGAACCTTCAAGGGAAATCAAAAAAGGTTCAAGATATCAGGACTTCAAGTTATTGAGGGTAAAATGAGTAAGAAAACGACCTGGAGGGGAATCAGAAAAGGTTCCAGTTAGCGGGAGGTTCGAGTTATGGCAAACATCCCAAGACGGCATAAACATGGGCCCCAGAGGGAAGGCGAAGTCGTGGCAGACCGAGGGAGACTTAGCGAAGAACTGCCGAAAGAGAAAGAGCGGCTTTGGGTTTTGGCTCGTGGAACGCGGCAGCAGTGGCTGCCTGCGACCATGCAGCATGGCGGAGGAGAATGTCCGGCCCTATGCCCACTTAGGGCATTGGCCATAAGTCAGTTGAGTTATCGATTGAAGGTTCGAGTTATCAAGATTCAACTGTATAATTTTTAGACCAGGCTGTCCTAGCCTGTATTCTTGCTTATAATTATTAATTACATATCATAAAATTATATTTTTCAGGTATCTGACCAATGTTTCATATCTGAGTGTAGGTGAAAATGATCTTACACAGCTTCCTGATGAAATAGGTATAAAATTAAATCTATGAGTCTCTCACTGTGAGCATTCCAATTTAGTTTAACCCATCAACTCCTAAGCTGTTAAGCGGGCTTAACCACCCTTGAGTGATTATGGTCCTTGTGCAACTTGTGGCGACTGTCATCAGCTTTCATGCAAATTTTGTACAGTAAACAAGCTTTGCAACATCATTATTAATAATAGTTTCGCTAGCCAGTAGGCACATAAAGTACATGTAACTGGCCACCACTTTTGCAGCGATCTAGTTGCTGTTCTCTCCACTTTCTCTACCCACGTCAAGTTTATTCTTGGTTTGCACACTGCTTCACTTATAACATAGTGGAATTCTGATAATCAAATCAGAATCCTGATCATGAAATGACTCTTGGTAAGAGTACATACCGGTATGTGGAAATCAGGATTCCACGGTAAGAAAGGGACCTAAGATTTCACCACTGCTATCAATAATGGGCCCTGTTGCCCAATGCCTTGCACAGAGCTGCTATTAAGTTTCTAAGCAGCTGTTACTATTGAAGTTAAAGTTGTCACTCATGGCATTTTACTCTGTATGCAAGTATAACATAACACCAATCGACATTATAAAAAAATTGAGGTTAAAAAAAAAAAAGCAGTTCGGCTTAAAAATCATTTCATTTCATAAACCAATCGATGTCTTCACCTGTAACATTGAGTGAACTTGGCCGTAAAGTAGAGGTGTTACAGGTGATGGCCTTTGATAACGTACAGCCCTGGTGTGGTTTATTCTTGCAGTTTCACTTTATCTTTGTTTGATAAAGTAAGCATATTTCATGTTTTTTTCTTTTCTTTTCTTTTAGGTAAAATGGAATCCCTAGAACAGCTGTATCTCAATGATAACGACAGTCTTCAGGTTCTTCCTTATGAACTTGCGCTGTGCAATGCCCTGCAGATCATGAGTATTGAGAACTGTCCTCTTGGCAGTTTTCCTGCTGAAGTTGTAGCAGGTGGACCTTCGTTAGTCATCCAGGTATAACCTCAAAAACCCAATTCTTATTTTGCGGCTCCAGAAAATATCTACACCCACCCCTAGGATGATCACTTGAAATTCTGCGGGCGACGGGGGTCTTAATAGCCAAAAATATCAAGGGAAAGTATGAAGCTAAACTGGAAATTCCAGGGGGTGGGAGGGCTCAAACCCAAGAACCATTCTTGGGAGAGGTATGGATATTTCTTGGAACCACACATTGCATTATTGTTATAAATTTCTTTTAATGTTTATTCTGTGAATTTAGTAGATCAACAACTTTTCTTGGTTGTTAGTTGATGATTTTCACTATTCTTCCAACCTGTCTGCTTCACAATGTCAAGATTATTTTGAGAGGAAAATTGGATGCTGATTGCTCTAAAAGTTGTTTAGGTTAATTGCACATAGACAAAGAAAAGTAGTAGAGGAAAAGTAGAGATCAGCATGCAGGGTATGAGCTATTATCATTTCTGCAGTGCCGTAGCAAGTAAAGGGGGGCGCGGCGCGGCCCTGGGGCTGGGGCCTTCCCCGAATGCTGCGGCGTTGCTTCGCTCCTGCTTGCCTGGTGGCTGTTTGGCTTTTCGTTGTCCGTTTCTGGTTTGTTTGTTGGTGTTGTGGCTCCCCTACGTTAAGAGGTACAAATGTTATGTTCAAACCTCTCGGGATGGTCTGTTTCTGGGAAACTGGGGGGCACGGTCCCCCCGTCCCTCCCCTTCTCGGCTCTGTTCTGTGAATTGAGATTTACAGCCCACCAAAAAGGGATCGCAGAAAAGTGCAAGAGATTTAGAAAAAAATTATATTGTCTCATAATTAACAGCATTTAAACTATTGTTTGACTTTCAGCTTAAAGCCATGTAACATTTTATTTTTCTTAAGATGGCAGCTTTTTTCCTTTAACTCTCAGACACATTGTTTTAAAGTGGTGTTTGAAACATTATTTATTTCTAATAAAGCATGTTCTTTTCAGTATCTGAGACTTCAAGGGCCATACAGAGGAATGATGGCACAAGCAGGTTTGGTTCCTTCGTCAGATGTTTGAGATAGACTCAAGAAAAAAAATCAACACTGTGCAGTTTTTCTGTGTTTATTCTGTGATCTATTCTTGATTTATTCTTTTATTGCAGTTTTCAGTGAGATGCAAACTCTGAAATTCAAACCTCAACTAACAGTTTACGCTTTTTGCTGCCGTCAATCATCTTAGCGGACCTGCAGGACTTTTCAGGAAACCGACCTTCACTTCAACTGGGTCAAAATGTCACGTCTGTCAGTTGTGATTCGTAGATTTCAATCCATTTTGTTTGTTTCTGTTTTTCATGGTTCCTTGGCCGTCGCCATAATAATGATTGACGGCAGCGAAAAACACAATCGTTGGTTGGATTTTGAATTTCAGATTTCGCATTTCACTGAGCAATGCAATAGCAACACCACCTGTTTCACTTTTTTTATCACAAAGTCAAAATTATCAGGCGGTACTGACCAATGCACTATTCATGCATATTCAAAAGTTAGAGTTCATGAAAGGTATGCAAAAATTCTTAATAGGTGTTACAATGTAGTAGTAAGGTCTACTCAATACAGAAGCATCCAGTTTTCTTCATCCAGTATTCTGATTGGCAGTGATCCCTAGGGGCATTCAAGGGTCTGAAACTACATTTTTAAGTATTTTTTTCTAAGGTGCCAAATTAGTTTCAGATTGTAGAAAATCTAAGAATAGAAGTTATCCAAGGTAGAAAAACACTAAAGAAGTGATTATAATAAACCTGAAAAAATTTGACCAATTTTTCAATAGCTCATTTGTTTATTGGATTGTAAAATCTCATTTTTTCACTCCACAATCTTTCATGGATCAGGAGTTTTCTTTGTGCCCTTGATTTCAAACATGAATGTTAATTATTATTCATGATCCATAAAAATATTAAATTGTGGGAAGTGTAATCCCATTCAGATTATGCAGTTTTACAGATGTTGGACCTAGTGCCCAATACAATCAGACCCACATTTCTAAAACAGACAATATAATTCCTTTATAAATATTCATATTTTTTTATCATCTGATCTCTTGATTATCTATGTTTTACTGTTATTAAAATTACTAAAGGGCCACAGCCACGATGAATCTCAATAAAAAAAAGTTTAATTTAGAAACATTTTTTTGGCTAAACAAGTCTTCCACAGGTGAAATGATAAAAAGACAATGCAAAAAAAGAGTGTCAAATGCCATATACAATGCTGTTCTTATAAAGCCTACCACGCTAAGAATCAACCGTAGATAAAACCTTGAAGTTTAGATCATGCAAGATTGGTGTTTGTCATTTGTCAGTGAAATTTGGCTTAAATTCTGAGAGTTGCATATTTTAAAAGACCATTCTACATCCCTTGAAAGACTTGTATCTTAGTTTGTGACTGCAGTGCACTCAACCACTATGTCTAAGTGCTGGCATGTAACAAAAAATAGAGTTTCCAGGGATTATACCAATTAGTGTAGATAGTGAAAGTTAGATTGTAATAATTCCTTAATATTTAGATGCATAAATGCAAGATACAAATTAAGAAGATCTACAGGCAACCAAAGCTGTCATAAGGGAATCCCTTAAGATTTAAAAAGGCATTGGTGTATGTTGTACAGCTGTACAAAGCATGTGTTACATTAGATAACATACATGTGTCACTTGCATTTAAAGCTTTGCAGCTGTATAAACTTATGGCCCTTGGGGTGTGGGGTGGGAGAGAATCTCATATAAAACTGACAGCTTAAGTGATTGTCATGCATTTTATTGGTAAAATTTTGTCACATATTGCTAAGGGTGTTGAAATCTCCACTTGATAATTTTCAAGAAATAAACATAGGAACACTTCTTAGGTTTGTTAGGCTATGGTTTATGTTCGGAACGGATCCGGTCCGATTTTCGGACCGGATAGGCCTTCTGTTTACATGGGACCGTTCTGGAACCAGTCCGGAATGGATCCAAAACTGGACCTGCTATTTTGCAGGTCCAGTTATGGATCCGTTCCGGACCGGTTCCAGAACGGTCCCATGTAAACACCTGGATCAGTTCCAAACCGTCCATTTTAACAGGTCCGGTTCAGTTCGGAACGGTTCCGGAACGGTCCCATGTAAACGTAGCCTTAATGAATTCGAGTCATGCCCAACCTCGTTCCCAGGGTCTCTCTCCCCACCCCCACCTCAGAGTGAGAGAAAGAGAGACCCTGGGAACGAGGTCGAGCCATGCCCACAAAAACAGATTTCTTTCAAAATTTCTAGTGATCAGCCCATCATTTTTATATGGGAGCCCCCCTGAGAGTGAGGCCCAAGAAACTGCCAGTTAAAAAGTTTTATTATACAAATTATTGTAGAGGTAGAAGATATTTAATGTATTACCAAGTTTTGTGATTTTTTTCCAAAATCAATACACATACTTTTTAATGTGTGTTTGCAGTCAACACATCTTACACTCCAAGATCAAAATAGTTTTCCCCCTTACATGATGATGTACCTTTCTTTTAATCTCAGTTTAGAGAATGTGGTAGTTTGATCAAAACAATGTAACATCTTTACCCGCCTGTCTGTCAATTTGTTTCTATTGCAGTACAGTATTTAGGGAAAAGCCATGTAATTTAAGCAAATTATTACTAAAAGTCTCCAATCATTATTTTTTTACATGACAGCGAAATATTTGTTGAATGTACAGTGTTCTATAGTGACATGAAGTCAAAATTGTGAAACCTTTCATTGAAAATAAATTACAATAGTTATAATTCTAAAACGGTTTTGTTCTGACTCGATCTGTAATAATTATTGATCTTTTTGTCTTTTTTAAAGTAAACTAAACCTTGGGATCCAGTTATCTATTTACCCCGCTTTTGTTACATCAGTGAAGCTGTAACGCAGTATTTTAGGGCATGATCTAAAAAGAAATGCATGCTTCTGGTTCTCGGTGGTTAGTTTTTATCCTACAAAACCATTTTGAAAACATCTTTTTACCACATCTAATGTAAATTTGTCCGTAATTCTTTCTAACTGTTTGTCAGATTTTCAAAGTATAATTTACAGCTTTTTTCAAGAAGCTTAGAGCTGAAGTCTCTTTGATCAGATTATTAATTAGTTTATTGTTAGGCTCAAGTACCCTTTATCCTCAAGGATTGTTGACAAAGATAGAAAACACACAAGTCGGAAAAACTGTCCGAACGCCTTTTGCAAGGACAGTTTCATCCCTGTGTATATTTCACTTCTTGCTCAAAATCTCTGAGGAAGAAAGGGGTTTCTCGCAGTCTATTTATTATACATGTGATGTATTAACAGTGGCATTACAATGTCAGCCATCTGTTGAAGATAATTTTGGAGATGGACAACAAGCATAGTTATTATAGAAAGAATTGTTTATGCGTTTCCACAGAGTTGTTTATACCTATTGATATAAACCCTCATGTAAAACAAACTTCATAATTGAATTAAAAAAATACTCAGATCTGAAGTGTGTTCGTTGTGTCTTGCTTAGTGTCGGCTGACAAATAAAATAACATCTTCAGTTTCTGTATAGCACAAAGCGACTAGGGGAAATTTCACAAATAATAATAATAATAATAATAATAATAATAATAATAATAATAATAATAAGGTTTTTTGGGCGCATTTAAAAACTCTGCGCTTACATTTCTCTATTAAAAAATTAGCTAAAACTAATATAATGTTATAACTTTTCTAAGACACTAAAAAATAAAATAAGTGAAACAACTAATCAAAGGAAAAATTAAGGTTACATAAAACTAGGTTAGTCCAATAAAAATAGATCAGCAATAAAATTTCTGAAACAAAAATGTTTTTTCGAAAGAGATGGTGCATTTTTGAGAGAGTCCGGTAGGCTGTTCCATAGTATAGGTGCAGAGAAAGAGAAGGCACGTTCACCGTATGTCACAGAGTTCAAATCCACTCCCAGGAGGGATCCCTCCCCTGCCCCTTCAAAATTTAAGATTTTATCGCCATTCTTTTTAGTTTTTAGGGTTGCGCCTCGCATGGCTAACTATTTTCCAGTTCGCGCAATTCCTTTTTGGTCCTTTTCTTTTATTGTGAAATTTTGAGACCAATAAAGTTGATAGACAGATTCACCCCCTCCCCCCTGGTACCCATTTTAGTATACACCTGGGTGGGGAGAGGCACTCGGAGTGGTCAAGGCTTGATCCTGGACTGCGTGTGCTTCCTATCCCTAACTGGACTTTGAAAAATTTTTAATTGGCTGTTAGCGTAGCATACAATATTAAATTGAAATCCCCATCACAAAAATATGCAAAATACAGGGTGCGTTCATGCCTCGAGGCGTGCATGATGCTTTGCGGCCTCGGCTTAAATTCCTGGTTTTTGCCTCGATTACTGTCATTTTTGCCGGCGTTCCGGTGGAAAAAGATTTTGTCTCCCCACCCTCCTTCCCTGATGCCGGTTGACGGTGCTACCCTTGTTGCCCGCTGTATCCCTTGTTGCCCGCTGTATACCCAAGATGCCGTAGTAGTCGCGGACTCCTCCCATAACTTAGTCTACCGTGATGGGGTATGCAGTGAGGATATATTATAATCTTTGCATTTAATCTGTGGAAGCCTCTTCACTTATTTTGTCCTTTGGTTTCTTTTCGGACGTTGGAGATGATACAAATGGGTTTGTGCTACCAACAGAACCCTTTGGTGCAAGGTAGGACAGCTAAACCTCTTTGGTCAGCATCCTTGGCACTTGCTTCTTGTTCTGTGTTGGACAGGTGACCATTGCTTTAAAAATGGGTGGGCTTGTGTGGTTTGCAAGTTTCCATTTCTTATAGCTATAAAAAACTACAACCGCCTTTTATATCCCTTCTGTTAGTTCATTTAATCTTTGAAGCAACCTTACTATTACAGCATTTTTATCATTTACTGGCCGTCAACACGTTTTGAAGAGTGGAGTGCGTAACTAAGCAATCAGGGCTTGCAGGGAGATGGAATAATAACCCTGGGTTTCCCTTCACGACCATAAATGAAATCAGACCACTTGTACACGTTCCCCTCCCCTGACAGACAAGATTCAGTTGACATCTGCTGAATCTGTGCAGCGGTGAGGACGTAATCCCACACATTGACGTTTGTCAGCATCCCTACAAATGATTGGGTGATGTCAAAGCCACCTCCGAGAGAGTCTTGCTCCTGGCCCAGTGTTGTACAGCCTCCTGGTTTGATCACGTGACCAGCCTGCAAGCCAGTCCCTTCTGCACCCTTGACGCCATCTTTGTAATATTTCCATGAGCCCGCGCTATTTTCCCAAGTGGCACATATGTGGTGCCACTTGCCATCATTTGCTGATAATGACGTCACGCTGTAATGAAATATGAATTAGAAATCCATATAACTACTTACTGGCAGTAAGAAGGGGCCTGAAGGGGTAAAATGAGAATTGGGATTTATAAATTTGGGCAAATTTTCACTGGGACTGGGAATCACAAACAAATGAATAGGACGGGAATCGGATTTGGAAAATCAGGAAAGCAATTGACTGGGAAATGGGATTTGGGCAAAATTTGAGCTTTAATATAAAGGTTAAAAAAGTCATGCTCAAGTTAACGATAGTTCTAAGGTCAGAAATACTGGAATCTCTAATCCATTTAAAACTGAAAAGATGTTTAAAATTGTAAAAAAGACAAAATTTAAAGATTAACGAAATAATGTTTCAGTAAACAACAGAATTCCCGTTAGAAATATTGGAATGTCTGTTTACGACAGAAAAGACATTAAAAACAAAACTTAAGGATACAACGATTATTATTATTAGATTATTATTATTATTATTATTATTATTATTATTATTACTTATTATTATTATTATTAAAGAAGAAAAAGAAAAAATCATTATTATTATTACTTGTTTAGGGGGGGGGGGGGGGGGGGGGGGGGGGGGGGGAGGAAAAAAAAAAAAAAAAAAAACACCTAAAATCAAGACAATATATGCATACCAGTTGTTTATGAGTTCTAAATATTTTTTATCGGTGTGTATGTTTTTATTGATTACGTGATTTTTATTATTATCATCATCATCATCATCATCATCATCATTATTAACAAAAGTGTTCATAACTTACACACTTTCCCCATTGACAAGTAAGTGTAGTTGGGCAACATCGTGAATTTGTAATTCATTGTCTCTGTTGACGCCAGAAGCAGCGTAACTGAAAGGGGTTCGATGCGGTGATTGGTCTGATGACTGAATCCACATACATACAGTGAACTCAGTCAAACTCGGCATCCCCCAGATGTTGACATAATCAGTGTCCCCAGGTTGTGGAAAATGCAGGGCGTAGTCTGCAATAACAGAGAAGGAAAATGATCTTAACAAATTACGTTCGAGTAATTTTCTTCTATCTTTAATTCTTTTTACTCACAAAGCCACTATGCACATATATAAGACTCTCAGTCTTGTTTTACATAGGCAAGTAAGTATTTTCTGAAAACTAATAAAAATCATTAAAATACCAAAAAAAGTAAAAATGAACGATAATAACGAACGACGTTTCGGAGTCGTCATGTTTTGACTTTACAAAATAAACCAGTCACGATTAATTTAAAATCTTGAAAATACCGACAGTTCACAGGTTTTAGACCGGCTCAAGGGCGTTCGTGCTACATTGTTTTTGTGCATCCTAAACTGCGTACTTATTTGAGGCGGCAACAGTCACGCACCGCGATGCAGCGAGAGCGAGCGCTAAGGAAAAATCTCATCTGGCCGTTGCCGGTTAACTTCGCTAACGATTATCTGCGTTTTGTGAGAAAATTAAAAATCTATCGATTAAAAGTTTGATTTTTTTTGTCTCACGCGCGTTCGAGTTTCGTTTATTGAGCTTTTCGTTTTGCCGGACGACGGTTTGAAATAGCTCTTCCAGAGTAAAGTTTTGCAAAAAGGATGGCAACACTAGAAATTATTTACCCAACAGACGCACTTCTACAAAATATGATTAAGAACGTTTGCCTCTGTTTACTCATCTTCGTTATTTTTAACTATAAAGGATGTTTAATTCCGTGTGCCAGTTTTTCAAAATCAGGGTAGTTTTCCACACGCTTTATCTCTGAAACGTAACGAAGTCGCTGATCCCCACTTTTTGCATTGCTGACATAAGCAACTCATTATCTGACCGCAGTAAGAATTAAAAAAAGATTTATAAACTCGCGCTCAAACTGTACAGTAGGTATCCAGCCATCTCGTTATTTTTGTTCCTACTAATAAATTCTGTTAGAACACGCAGTCAATTATTTTATGTCCAGCATGGCGCTTCACATACATGAAAGCGATACATTTAGTTTCGCTTACCGTAAATGATCTAATAAACGCCCGGGGCGTCTATTAAATTTTAGGGGTCCTACAGAGGGCGTTAAATAGATATGAGGCGTTTATTAGAGAGAGGCGTTTATTTCACTTTAACTGAAACAACGTCAACAAAACAAATAAGAGATGAAGTTTTTTTTCGAAGAGTAAGACAGAAAGCAGAGTTTATGACTAGGAGTCTAATCTATTCTGCGCTAATGCAAAGCCTGGCGATGCTGTCCACAGTAACACAGTTCGATATTGATGTTTACATCGACATCGGGGTCAACCATGTTGGTATTGTTGACCTTTTCGATGTTCGAAACTAAATAAATTTCGTGATTTTACTCTATTGAGCGTTACCTTGGTTTTTGAGGCGTTCCTTGGAGGGGGCGTCTATTAGACACGGGGCGTTTATTAGAGAGGGGCGTCTAATACAAACTTTACACCTCAGGGGGAGCGTTTATTAGATACGAGGTGTTTATTTGAGAGTGGGCGTTTATTACATCACAGGGAGCCCAAACAAACTGTTTGTGTATGGCCTGTGCATATTTACATTTTTATAGAGAATGTATGGAATTTACCGAATGGTTTGTAGAATTGCGTAAAATGGTGCAAAACATTAACAAATTTGTGCTGAATAAATGTTAAGTTTCCTACCTTTTTGTGTAGTGTCGTTCTTTTGGCTCAAAATGGCGAATTTGAGTCGATTGAAGGGTATTTTGCTTTCGCTGTTTACTATACATCTAATTATATGGAAAGGGTGGAAACTCCAACAGCTCCAAAGTAGAACACTTCCAGCGCCGAGCCGGTTTTCGACCTAATAATCCCATCGCACAGCTTTCAAACTACGCACCAGAAAAGAGGAAGGCTTGACTAATCTTTTCGTATCATTTGATCGAAAATATATCCAAACGGTCCGGAACAAGCCCTCAAACGAAAACGGGTATCCAAAGTTTTAAGCCGTCCGAATGCGTAGCACCAATTTGTGGTGAAACGCTATTCCCCAGCCTCTTTGTGATTGGATACAATTGAACAATGGTCGTTCAAGATTTTGTTTCGTGGATAGGGAGGCAAAGGCAAAACAAATACTCAGTAGTATAGGGAGTGATGTCAATTGTGCGACACAACCTAAGGACCCTCGCGCAACCCTCGCGCAAAATATGGCATTTATGACGGCGATGCCGGAAGCGATGCATTATCATTTAAATATGCGTCGTTGTAACTTGTCAGTGCGGCGAAGTAATTATGAAATATTTATACTGACTTACGAAACGAGTAAGTACCTACATGTAGTCGGTATGAGTTCATTTTTAAAGCTAGCTAGCTTCAAATAAAAGTCAGCGTTCATTTTTCAACGAAAACATATTTTACAGCCCTAAAAAAAATCAGACTTTAGTCATCTCACCTAGTTGTTTTACAGAGATTGCAAAACAATACACCCACTGTGAAACTCTCGTGCAAAACCGTTGTTGTGATTTTCTATTCTTATGTTAAGGTCCACTGATTGGGAAAACCCCGCGAAGTTCCATCACGACTTTCGTAGAGCAGAAAATGTAGGCGATCGCGAGTTTGCGGAAAAGTTGGATTTTTTCGGGACATACGAATATGGCAAGGTACTCGTGTTTGAGTTCCTTAACTGCGAATCCCTGCCACTTGAACTAAATCCACGTGCCGGCTACGCGGACGCAACTAATACACAGGGGCCCAGACAAACTGTTTGTTTTGGACTGTGCACATTTACATTTTTATAGAGAATGTATGGAATTTACCGAATGGTTTGTAGAATTGCGTGTAATGGCGCAAAACATGAACAAATTTGTGCTGAATAAATGTAAAGTTTTCCTACCTTTTGTGTCGTGTTGTTTTTTCGGCTCGAAATGGCGAATTTGAGTCGATTGAAGGATATTTTGCTTTCGCTGTTTACTATACATCTAATTATATGGAAAGGGTGGAAACTCCAACAGCTCCAAAGTAGAACACTTCCAGCGCCGAGCCGATTTTCGTCCTGATAATCCCATCGCACAGCTTTCAAACTAAGCACCAGAAAAGAGGAAGGCTTGACGAATCTTCTCGTATCATTTGATCGAAAATTTATCCAAACGGTCAGGAACAAGCCCTCAAACGAAATCGGGTATCCAAAATTTTTTAGCCGTCCGAATGCGTAGCACCAATTTGTTGCGCCGAAGGGAAACGCTATTCCCCAGCCTCTTTGTGATTGGATACAATTGACCAATGGTCGTTCAAGATTTTGTTTCGTGGATAGGGAGGCAAAGGCAAAACAAATACTCAGTAGTATAGGGAGTGATGTCAATGGTGCTACACAACCTAAGGACCCTCGCGCAACCCTCGCGAATATATGGCAATTACGACGGCGATGCCGAAAGCGACGCATTATCATTTAAATATGCGTCGTTGTAACTTGTATGCGGCAAAGTGATTATGAAATATTCTAATGACTTAAGAAACGAGAAAGTATCCGTACATCAAGTCGGTATGAGCTGTCATTTTTAAAGCAAGCTAGCTTCAAATAAAAGACAGCGTTCATTTTTCAACAAAAAAGATATTTTACAGTCATAGCGAAAAAAAATATCAGACTTGAATCATCTCACCTAGTTGTTTTACAGAGGTTGCAAAATAATACACCAACGTGGGAAACTCTCGTGCAAAACCCGTTGTTGTGATTTGCAATTCTTATGTAAAGGTAAAAATTATTGGGAAAACCCCGCGAACTCCATCACACGACTTTCGTAGCCGTAGAAAATGTAGGTCATCACAATTTTACGGAAAAGAAAAAAATTTCGGGAAAAAAAAAACTTTCGCCAATTCGGAGTTTCAGTTCCTTTAGCGGGGTTTTCCCGATATGTTGCTCATCAATACAAGAGAGACGTTAGAAAACAAAAAGCTAAATAAATAAATAAATAAATAAATAAATAAATAAATAAATAAGCATAACAAACGGCTCTGCACGAGAGTTTCCCACGTTGGTGTATTATTTTGCAACCTCTGTAAAACAACTAGGTGAGATGATTCAAGTCTGATATTTTTTTCGCTATGACTGTAAAATATTTTTTTGTTGAAAAATGAACGCTGTCTTTTATTTGAAGCTAGCTTGCTTTAAAAATGACAGCTCATACCGACTTGATGTACGGATACTTTCTCGTTTCTTAAGTCATTAGAATATTTCATAATCACTTTGCGCGCATACAAGTTACAACGACGCATATTTAAATGATAATGCGTCGCTTTCGGCATCGCCGTCGTAATTGCCATTATTTTGCGCGAGGGTTCGCGAGGGTCCTAAGGTTGTGTAGCACCATTGACATCACTTCCTATACTACTGAGTATTTGTTTTGCCTTTGCCTCCCTATCCACGAAACAAAATCTTGAACGACCATTGTTCAATTGTATCCAATCACAAAGAGGCTGGGGAATAGCGTTTCCCTTCGGCACAACAAATTGGTGCTACGCATTCGGACGGCTAAAAATTTTGGATACCCGATTTCGTTTGAGGGCTTGTTCCTGACCGTTTGGATAAATTTTCGATCAAATGATACGAGAAGATTCGTCAAGCCTTCCTCTTTTCTGGTGCTTAGTTTGAAAGCTGTGCGATGGGATTATCAGGACGAAAATCGGCTCGGCGCTGGAAGTGTTCTACTTTGGAGCTGTTGGAGTTTCCACCCTTTCCATATAATTAGATGTATAGTAAACAGCGAAAGCAAAATATCCTTCAATCGACTCAAATTCGCCATTTCGAGCCGAAAAAACAACACGACACAAAAGGTAGGAAAACTTTACATTTATTCAGCACAAATTTGTTCATGTTTTGCGCCATTACACGCAATTCTACAAACCATTCGGTAAATTCCATACATTCTCTATAAAAATGTAAATGTGCACAGTCCATAAACAAACAGTTTGTCTGGGCCCCCTGTGCTAATTAATAAAAGTTAAAGTATAAAAATAAAATAAATTCAAAATGGCGTTGCATGTTATGTGCTGGCTACGCGGTACGCGGTGCGCAGCGAGAAAGACATGAATTGACACGAATATACCTCGTTCTTTGATCCATGTGCCGGAACAAGCACACTTCACGTGAATATACCTCGTTCTTTAATCCATGAGTCAAAAAAAGAACGCTAAGCTAGCAACAAAGACAACTTAAACTCTTGCATTCATTAAACACTGCGTACCGCGTACCGCGTAGCCAGCGAAAAAGATAACTTCCAGTCTTGCATTTATTACTCACTGCGTACCGCGTACCGCGTAGCCAGCGAAAAAGCTAACTTCCAGTCTTGTATTTATTTCTCACTGCGTACCGCGTACCGCGTAGCCACCGCTTTTCAGTAAAGGGCTCGATGTGGCGGGGTATTCTGCAGTTACTCCCGTTCCTTTATTTTTCTTTCTGTTTTTGATGTTTTAAACATTTATGGCTGCAATCACCGAAATAGTCCTCATTTACTAGGTTCGAAACCTTAACTTCTGAACAATCTGAAATCCTACACCTAGCCGAAGCTGGGAACAATATTCTTGTAACTGGAGAGGGAGGAAAAGGAAAATCTTTCAGTGTGGTGAAGGCTATCAACAGTTGACTGCTAAAGCAAGGGGAAAAGGTTTACATTGTTTTTGGGAGCGGTGTTTTGGGAAGAGAGTATTTGGAAATAAACAGACGTCAACGGCGCACTCCTTTTACTTCGCGACGTATACAAGTTACAACGACGCATATTTAAATAACTAGTAATAGTTCTCACTATAAAGCTGCCCCCGCCTTTTTATATTTTGTTTTTTGTCGCCTTTAATTATTAATGCCGATGGACTGCAACATTAGGCTTCTTTTTTACTGTGTCATGCGGAATTTCTTGTTGTGTGACACCGTTGCGTCCTAAAAATATTCACAAGTTCAAGTCGAATTATATTACCTAGCGCGCGGAAATAACACCTAGCGGAAATAACACATAACACATTATTCGTGATGACAACACACAAGCTTATTCCCGGGCTTATAACATTCAAAATAAACTTACAATAATTTCTAGGCCAAAAAGCCTAAAAAAATTCCACGAGTAACAAAATATGGCACATTCAAAGATTCGAGAAAACAACCCACTCTTTGGATCAAATAATCTGACAGTTTGTTAGCGATACGAATTACGTTGTACCTTGTACTACATGACAAAGTTCACGCGTTTGTTTATTACTCGTTGTAACTTGTAAGATGTATACGATACAACAAACCTCCGAAAGCAAACCTTACAAATGTAACGCTTGGAACATAGGTAGCCGGCACGTAGCCAAGAACTCGAAACCAATTGCTCGAAATCTTTCGACGTATTACTAACATTTGCTTCAAATATCACTTAACACAACCAAAGCAGAGAAACCGCTCGAACAAATCTGTGAACACGCGTAGGCCAAAACCGGAAAACAAAACGCTGCTAGCAGATGGCGAAGCTCGAAACGCGAAGGTGACCAAACGCGACCTCGTGATTGCAAGTACCCGACACCACCGTGCGCGCTTACTAAAATATTACCCGTCACGACCGTGCGCGCCTAGTTTTGTCAAATCGAGAACGCTTCGCTCACTACAAACACATTTCTTACTTTTTCAACAAATATTCTTTGTCCTTGTTATACACGCGGGGAGTCCTAGGGTGCCTCCTCGGGTTTTGGCCTCTGGGCCAAAACCCTGCGGGGGCAATAATGCATCGCTTCCGGCATCGCCGTAGTTTGAAAGCTGTGCGATGGGATTATTAGGTCGAAAACCGGCTCGGCGCTGGAAGTGTTCTACTTTGGAGCTGTTGGAGTTTCCACCCTTTCCATATAATTAGATGTATAGTAAACAGCGAAAGTAAATTACCCTTCAATCGACTCAAATTCGCCATTTTGAGCCAAAAGAACGACACTACACAAAAGGTAGGAAACTTAACATTTATTCAGCACAAATTTGTTAATGTTTTGCACCATTTTACGCAATTCTACAAACCATTCGGTAAATTCCATACATTCTCTATAAAAATGTAAATATGCACAGGCCATACACAAACAGTTTGTCTGGGCTCCCTGTGATTACATCATTTACGGTATGCAAAAAACAAAGCTTCTAAATAATTTTCTTAATTTTAATGGTTACATCACCTGTGAGTGAGGAGCTTGCAGTGATAAGACCAAAGAAAACGAATATGGCAAACATTTTTCAGTTCTTTTAACCTTGCAAAAAAAGACAAAAATTAAACAAGAAAAACACACGAGAGTTCATGAAGTACTGTCCGTTGTAGAGTACGCTAAAAACCCGCGAATAAGAACCTAACATTTAAGAACCTGTTAGGCTATAATTTGCAAATTTAGACCCCATTTTGAAAAGAACATATTTAGCCTAAAATTTTAAAACAGGTTCTTATTTTCAAAAAAAAATGTTTACTTTTGGGAAAATAACTTTGGACAAGGCATTACTGTTCATGTATTAAATGTATTGTTCTGATTGATAAGTGCTTCATTTTTACATAAACACTTATTTGGTATGGAAATTATATACAAGGAATAGGTTCAATGTCTTTTTAAGTTCTATAAGCAACAATGGAATTTTTTCTTCAGGAAATAGGAACCTATAAGAACTTATATAAGTTTGCTAAATGTCTTAACTGCATTTTATGTAAGATCCTGTTTAGGCATTCAGCATTCGATTGCTGATATGTTCCTGTCAACGAGTTCAGTACTGGCCCGAAAAAGTTATTATAATATATTGTTTTTGTGGGAGGGTAAAGTTAATGAATCCTACTTTTTAGACTTTTAAAAAACATACTCTTATTTTAGTTAATAGTTTAACTTATCCGGGCTTGGAAATAAAATCTTGCCACAGATCAAAAAAATTGTTTTACGCAGAAGCTAACAAGTGGAAAAAAAAACACGGAATCGGAGCCAGCTATCTACTGTTATATTAATAACATTCACAATTGAGTAAGAAAACTTACTGCGCAAGAGTTTCAAAATCCCCTGTATCTTTTTTGCGACAAGCGTAAGTTTCGTTACTCTTCAGGAAGGCTTACTAGGGAGAATAAGATGAGATCTTTGGTTTCGTGTCTTTAGTAAGCTTAATTAAGCATCGACAAAAAATAATACTGATAGTTGACAATTGGGTATTGACTTTTAAAAGTGCATGCAATAACTGTTTAGACTTGTTGTCGAGAGAGCATGAAAGGTTTGTAAACAAATGCTATAAGGACTTTTTTTCATCATTGCTATTTTCGAGCTTAAGAAACTAAAACAATCTCGGCTTAAATGTTATTGTTGTAAAATGGAAACATTCCCACAGAATTTAAAGATCAACAACCATTTCTGGATGGTTGGACACAAGTTTTAGGCTAATGTGGTGCACATACATTGCACTAAAAGTGCACAAGTTTAAAAAAAGACGATTAAGTCGACGACGAAGTAGGGGGTTGCTAAGCAGATTTATTAGTTATATTACCTAAGACCTAGATACGCAGTAGAGAAATATTTAACTGAAGGCTTTTCTTCATGTTTCTACGGAGTTATAAAAAATTTTGTGACAATTTGTGAGTCGTCAAAACAGCTGTAGAAACTTTGCGACTGCAGCGTGTTTCCACAGCTTTTCTCGTTCTCCCAAACATCCATTTACACTATAAACATAACTGCACGGAAGCACGAAAACGTTTTATTTAATTTCTTAAATTAAATGGAACAATGAAGTGTTGAATGTTTTTTAAAGAGCCGAAATAAGTTCTCTAAGCTTGGAGTGGACATGTTTTCTTCAATTGACAAAAAGCAGCGCAAGCGAACTCTAAAACATGCAGTCAGTTTCAGAAACGTGCCTAGGATCATGAAATGCTGAAGAAGGTATAATGAGGTCTATAATGTTGGCATTTATTTGTCTTGCAAAGGAACCTTGTAGTTCAAACATGTTTAAATAGCTGTTTCAGTTAATGGTTTGATATTTTGCACAGTTTTTATTTACAGTATTTTGTATCCCCAAATTAACATTGCATTTCCCCAAGCTATGTGGTACTGGTGCGTACTAAATAAAGTTAATATTCTATTCTAAAGGAGCTGAGCTGTTTTGCTCAGTGTTCAGTTTTGTGTAACATTTGTGCTAAATTTCCAACTTCATTTGCTTGGATGAATCTTGAGTACGGTTTATTTTTTTATTTTTTAATCGGCCCCCCCCCCCCCTTTTTTTTTTTTTTCCCGACCGCCGCCCCACAAAGACGGGGGAACGAAAATAACTAGGCTTTTTTATGGGTAGGTACAAAACGTGGGGTAGGCCATGGCCTAGGCCACATGGCCTACCCCATGGCCTTGGCTCATTTCCGTGGAATTAACATGAAACAAACACCGCTTTGTCACTGGTGGGTTTCGACCCTTGTTTGTTTATCATGCCAAAAGACGATTCCAAATGTAGTCCAAACTGGACATTTTAAACGCACCGCCGAAAAAATTTGTCCCCATGAAAACAGTCGACAAAATAAACATAAATGCATTTTTCTGGTCAGTCATGCAGCCATTATAGAAGCTACATAAGCCGGGAGTCGGGAAACTGAATTTTCTCTTAAATAATGAATTTAAAAACCTACATTTTCGTGGAATTATTTTTTTTGTTTATTTCAGAAAATTAACCACCCCTAGGCCATGGCCTAGGCAACTTGGCCTTCCCCCCGTTTTGTACCTACCACTTCCCCCTTTCTTACTATTTTTTTCTTAATTTTTTTTTTTTTTTTTTTTTGCCCCCCAATATTTTTTTTTTTTAAAAAAAAAAAAAAAAAAAAAAAACCAAGAAACAAAAAAAAAAAAAAAAAAACAGTTTCGTTGTTTTAACTCTCAAACAAAAGAAGGCACGTGAGATCCGCTTTCTATGGATACGTTCGTTCTTTCCGTTTCATCCATTCTTGCAAGTTGCACCCCTACCTCCAACAAGCTAGCAATAGTTTGAGAAGGATTGGTACAAAAGTGCACACCTTTGTGCAGCGAGCCTTGTGTGCGATCTTTTTCTACTTTCAATCTCTCTCTAACTAAGATATTTCCTTGGAAGTGTCAGCAGTAAAGAGATTTGTTATTTTTCTTAGATTCAAGCCTACTCAGTTATGAAAGGGGCCTGAAGGGGTAAAATGGGAACTAGGATTTTGGCAAATTTTTTACTGGGAAAATGGGATTTGGGTCACTGGGACCACAGGCGTCCCAAACTCACGATTCGAGAAATCGATCGAATAAACGATTTATGTAAGTGTATGAATGATTTATGCGAGGCTATGAATGATATATGTAAGCATACGAGTGATTTAAGTGGGACGTGACTGCTTGAAGTACGCGGTGTTGTGTTACAATTTAGGCCGTTAGAGATTTGAGCGCTCTATAAGACTTTGTATGGAGTTTAAAATAACGTGGAATAAAAGCGCTAGACGAAATAAAATTTTACCTTCTTCTCAATAATATAATGAAAATGTACCCACCTTTCTCGATTTCTCAAAAAACCCCAAAAACGATGAAATAGCCCAAAAGGACAACAGAAATCAAGAAAGGTGAGTACCTTTTCTTTATTTTATTGAAAAGAAGGTAAAATAAATCATTCATACGCACGCATAAATCATTCATACGCTTACATAAAATTGTTTATTCGATCGATTTCTCGAATCGTGAGTTTGGGACGCCTGTGCTGGGACTGGGATTTAGATGATCAGGAAAACAATAGGCTGGGAAATAGGATTTGGGTAAAATTTGGGATGGAAAATGGGATTCTATCTCCCCCTTCAGTACCCTCTTATGAGCTCACATGTATACCCTTCAAGAGTTAACAAGTGATCTAGTGGGATCTTGCAGTAACCACTCTAGCTAAATGAAACAGATCAGCTGAATACGCACACCATATTCACTTTAATTATAATATAATATTTCTTTACAAGAGGTGCTTATTGCACTTCAAATATCAGAAGAAAAGCCCTTGACATTCCTGTCCGAAAAAGCACTATTTTTGATTTGCCTTGATAAATGGTGCATTTTACATTCTTGAGTATTACCAGTAACACACCACTACATTATCTTTACACCTTACTAATACAAAAGTCATTGTTTCCATTGCGGAGCCCACTGGTCCTTTTCTGTACGGAGATTGGTTCATGTCATACTGGTCAGTGATATTAAATCCAAGTTCATCTCCTGGGAATACGGATCTGTTGGTGATTATACACTCGTTGTTGTGCCTTTTTCTTGACCATCTGCAGTCTTTTCAGCGCTGACTGCATGGCGACATTCTGTGAAGAGGATGATCCACTTCCTGCTGACGGCTTACTTGTCCCGGCTGATGATGATGACGATGATGATGTTGACGAAGCTGTACTAAGGGCTGGGATGGCAAATGACTGGTGCATGGTGGGAGAAGAAACAGGCTGAAATGAATGTTAAATAAAAAAACCAGTTTAAAGATCAAATGCCTGGACAAAAAAAATACATTCAAATATTATGCAATCTTAACCCTTAGACAAACAAGGGCTGGATGCCCCTCCCCCCCCCCCCCTGCCCTTCAATGTTTATTAACAATTTTGGGATGGGGATTTACTCTGTGATTCTGAAAGCTTCAGTAGCTGTTCATTCATCCTTCACTGACATTTTGATGTGTCAATGCCTTTTTACATTGCCATGGCAAACACATTTTGACATGTTTAGCCAAATTTCTACTTTTTTGACCTTATTCTTTAATTTGTTCAGTTCCTTAAGAAAAATGGCAGATTTTGTACTTTATTTACATTCCAAGAGCATTTTGGCTTTATTTTGTATTAACTTGCATGTTCACCTCCTTGAAGGGATGGAATGAACTTGGCAAGAGATGCCTGTTTCATCACAACTATGGCACAGAAAACATTTACCTTAGTATCAGAAATGGAGCTCTGTCTTTTAAAGGGAGCCAGAGGAATGGGTCTGCTAGAGGATGAATGTGATCTACTGGATGTTGCAGATTCTGTTGGACGTGATTTAGGAGATGCACTGCTGGCCTGTAAAGATCAAAATAAAAACCACTGAGATAAAAAAAAAATCAAGAAATCACAGGTTCAAATAACTTCTACTGAGAAGAAGAAGAAGGATATGAACTTTGAATAATGCACGTCACATTAATATGATCACCTATACAGTTATCTTGCACTATTAATATAGGCTCTCAATGTGTCCAGAGGGCTAGATAATTTTATTGTACTAAGTCAGTTACATCTGCCTGACATCTTCCAATAAACAAAAATTTAACATCTTTAGTGCCAGGCCCTGACAATCACCTGAAACTGTGGTTTTGAACTTCCAGCCCTGTACACAAATTTTTTGACAATTGATTCCAACCACCCAAGTTCACATGACAAATAACTTGTGGCATCAATAATTTATTATCACTTGAGAAAGGGGCTGTGACGGCTCCAAGAGCTTGTGAAAGCTAACAGATTTGACTCTGTTTGGTAGCTCTTATTTAGTATTTTTTATATAGGTTGGATGTTTTCTCAATAGGTCAATCATTAGCCAAGTACTTTAAAATGTTTTTTTTTTCTCAAAAAGTGCTGAAATGTTGTCTCCTTTTAAAAAAAGAACGTTTCGGGAATGACCCCTTCATCAGTCGCAAAGTTCAAAAAACATTTTATAGTACTTGAACAAAGTGCTACACAGCAACTTATTATTTTAATCAATCAATAGCCAAGTTGGCAGGTCGGAGATGCAGATATTGTAACAAGATATAATGTAGACAAATACCATCTCTCTCATCCTTCGGACACACTGTGCACAGTACCATACATGACGTGGATCATTCACTTCACTGTCCGTCACACGGGGCTCATGACACCTCTGCCAATAATGAAAATAAAACACTGTTTAGTCTGATGCAAATCTTCTGACTTCATAATCAGCTCATGATGATAACATATTATTGGCAAATTCCATTAAAAATGTCTAAATGTGCAACACAACATTAAATTAGTGTATTAATTAATTAATAGTTAAACTGACTCACACAAATGTATGTTTAACTTCTCCTTGATGCTGTACAACCACTGAATGTAAGAACTTAAGACATGGATTTGGCCAGCAACTTTGTGGCTTCTTTGTAAACATTTTAAAAGATGTAAGCCTTAATGACTGTTAAATTTTAGCAAAACAGTTTTGATCAATGAAGAAACAGAGAGATTTTTTTGCCTTTCTTTCCTTTCTTTTGTTAGGTTAACCTTAGAAGTACACAAAAAGAAAGATAATTACACCCACAAAGCTTAAAAATAGACATAATAAAACAACCAGACAAGGAAAGGAATTACAAGCCATTTTTGCAACAGACAGTTTTCTACAAAGAAATAAAAAACTTTGTCATTAAGGCTACATGTACTTCTCTTTCAAAAAAATGCAATCAAAACTTCAACCAACTCTTCACAAAAACAATATGAATGTCCTGCGTTCCAAGTAACAATACTAGTATCATTTGACCCTTAAGCTAGAGGTTTTAAACACTATAATTAATTCATTATTTTTAAGGGCCTAGAATCAATATATCCACTGATCTTATAGCTGCACAACCATAAAAACCAGTGCGGTAATCCACAACATCTTGAGTAGTAAGGTTTGAGAGAAATATCTAATTATATGAACCAAGGCATTTTGATATAAAAACATTGTGAATTATAAACAATCTAAAAAAATCCTGATGACATTGTACTCCTGTGGGGGGTACTGGTGGTGAATATGGTTTTTAACTGAACTTGCTAAACTGTTTCAATTCTTTTGTTTCTTAATTTTATCCCTTCAAATTGTTACTTAATCAATTGATCCATGACTCAACATTATTGTATTTCAAAAAGTAGTTATTAAAAGCACCAAGAAACCATGTTAGCTTCTAATGATCTACATTTCACAGATTCACTCATGGATCCAAAAATAATTTGTATATTCCTTAAATGTTTTGTACCTGGTGATATAATGAGTGACACTCGTGACATTCCACCAGCTGATTTCCTGGAATTTTGCTCTCTTCTCTAGAAAAGAAAAAAGAGGCAAAGAATTAACATTGAACAAACAAAGTTTAAATTAGTCTGATTACACAAAAGTGTTCAGACACATAAAGTCAGTTGGCAAAGAAATAACTAGGTCTTTATTAAATGGGGCTAAATGAAATTTAGGCAAGGTTAAACTCGAGACAATGCTGGCCAGCAATCTCCTTCATTAACACATGGCAGTGTCCAAGGGCTTTCACATGGCCACAGTGATTTTACAGCTACCCTGCTGAGGTCAGTTGTGAAAAGACTTTCATGACCCACACTTAAATAGGCCATTTCCGAATTTTTTCATTTGCCTCTGTTTCAAAACGAGTCTACGTGCAAAACCATTCAAATGAAACTGAGTTTGATTTGCATGAAAATGGACCTGTAGGTGAAACTCATTTTCATATGAATTGTTTCACACATAGACTTGTTTTGAAACAGAGGCAAAGGGTAACTCGGGAATGGCCTATTCCATGACAATTCCCAGGCCTGGAAAAAGAAGTTCTAACATTCCATGACTTTCCAGGTTTTTCATGACCTGTACAAACTGTGCAACAAACTCACCTATAACAAATGTTACAAACAGAACCCAAGTCAATCATCAAGTCGTCAACTGGCACAGGATGGAGTGCAGTTGGAGATTCCAAGTCTCCCTCATCTAAAACATCTTCCACATCGAAGTGAAGCTTGGCTTTCTTTGCTGCACTGTGGTCCAAGAAGGAGCTCGAACTCAACTCTACTGTTTCTATCAAACTCGAGCCAACCTCAAGCGTTTCAACACTCGCCTCTTCTACAGTGAAGTTTCTGCTGGCATGATCTGTTTTAACAGGAACAACTTGCTTGGTCTCTGCGTCATGCTTTTTCTCTGTTAATTTGGCTTTAATTTCAGCTGTTGAAACTATTGCACTTGGTCTTCTTTCAGAGTGAAGCCCTGATTTGGCTTCTCTGGGTTTTTCCTGGTGGAGAATACATCATAGAGTAGAATAACCCTGGATATCACACCCTTTACTGAAGATCACATGTTAAGCCTTTCAGAAAATTACTGAACAGTATAACAATATTAACAAGACAACTTCTGGGGTTGATGGCATCTATTGTTTACAACCTCCTGTTACTGACCACTCCTCACATTATCCCAACTGTGAGATCAAATTGGATAACAAAATGATATATAATGTGTGGTTCCAAAAAATATCCATACTAAGAAGGGATAGGAAATTCCAAGGGAGGAGGGGGGTCACAAAGACCCAAAACTTTAAAGTAATGTATGAAGCTAAATTGGAATTTCCAGAGGGGGGGGGTCATAGGGCAAATCCTTTCCATGGGGGGTATGGATATTTTCTGGAACCACACAAAAGTATTGGGCTATTGCATTTAATATAATTCTGCACATTTTCTAAGGATTTCATTAGGGGTAGAGGCATTTTCAGTGGATTTCTTTAGGGATGTAGATATTTTCAATGAAATTCTTTAGGGATAAGAATAAAAGACCTGTCCTCAATGGGGAGGGGGGGGGGGGTTGCAGACTTTAAATGCAATAGCCCATTACAGATTAAAATTGATGTGTTCCTACATAATTTAGAGCTTTTTACTATGTTTGCTGTGTACTAGGCAACTAAGATAGACTAAGAGTTCAATGAATAACTTTTGGTTCATCATTACTCTGCTCAATTTTGTAACCATAGCCTGCTGATTTCTGACCCTCAGTCTGACTGATTTCCAATATTGATGAGTTCTCCTGACAACATCTTCATGTACGAAAATAATTTATGTTAATCATTGATTAATATTTTCTAGGCTTGCTTTATTGAAATATTATTATTGTCGTTCTCTTCAGACTTCTAGGCGTTCGACCATGATCAACGGAGTAGGAATTTGTGATATTAAAACATAGGCTTACATGTAAGCTTACACTTAATTAAATGTGAGCTTAATTCCAGCCTTTTTTGGTTCAATTTTAGTTTAAAATTCTTTGTGTACTGAAGAAACTGTTCATTAACCTTATGAAGGAACATTTTTACAGAGTAAGTAAAACATTCCAAGTCAAAACTACCGAGAGATGACAGCTAAAATACGGTTTTCGGATTCTACAAGGTTCCGGTCCGGTCCTCAGCAAGCTCATGACAAAAATCGTATCACAATTATCTCGTACCTTAGAAGACATGGGAGCTTGTTGGTTATGTTGTCTGATGACATCATCTCGTAGAGCACGAAGCTGGTCCAAAGAATCAGGATGTTTTGAGTGTAGAAGTTTCAAAGCCTTTATAAACACAGGGTCTATTTCCGAACTACTCACGGCCGCCATTTTGCTTCTTTGTTCCATGTTCGTGCCCAGTCCCCCGGCAATGTGAGCTTGATCTGAGCAAACATGTCGGCCATGAACGACGCACGGGTTTTGAATGCTGGCGGACAACTGCAGGAAAATTTAGCTTCTGCCGTTGATCTCTCTAAAGAACTTCAGAAGTTAATGCTTAAGATCAAAGGGAGCTTCATCACCGAGGAGGGTCGAGCAGTTGACTATACTGCGTTGAAAAAAAGCGAATTGTTTCAGGAATATGTGGACAGAACTCAAGCCTTGCAAGCCGTGAATCTGGGAAGTTTGGAAAGGACGGAGAAAATCGCTTTCTTTCTGAGTATCCTTTAATTTAAGCGTAGTTTGATTGCTCCTGATTTATTTAAAGTCGTCAAGTCACTTGGTTTGGGAACATGCATTTATAACACCCTACCCCTACCCCCACCCGCCGTCCCCACTAGATGGGCGACTAAGGTAAACTTTTAGAGCTGCCAACAGAAACTTTAGCCCCGGGGGGGGCACTCAAGAAAGTTTTATACGGGGAGGCTCCGCCCCAAGGTCCAACCCCTTACCCTTTTATATACCATTTTGACAGAAAAAGCACCCCTTTCGTATACCTTTTATAGAAAAAAAGGTACCCCTTTCATATACCTACACGACACAGAATATACTTAAAACAGGACGTTTTCTTGACATTTTTATGTAGCGCTTAATAAATTAAGACGATAGAGCCATAAGTTGCGTCTGTTCAAAATAATTAATTTAAAGCCCCTTTTAAATATTTTAATGACAGATTTCCCTACCCTTTCATATACCTAAGGGACCAGTCATTATTTATGTAGAGGGGGGGAGGGAAAAAAGAAGGGGGGGGTCAAGGCTATTTCAGAGTGGCAAGAGGGGGGCTAAAAATTTTTATAAAGAAGTTTAGGGGGGATCAGCAGTTTGAGGTGGGTAAAACAGTTAAATAGAAGAGTGCAAACACTATAAGTGAAACAGTGACGCTAAATTGTACAATTTTATGCTATTTCTATTGTTTTCTTTTGTTTAAACTCCACTAATTATGTACAACTTTTATAGTGATTTGTATTTTACAGAAATACTGTTTGCACTCTAAACTCCATTGTTATCTCAAATTTTAGTTAAATATTAAAAGAATCCAGACCTATCTGCTTTAATATCTGGTTTGACTGAAATTATTTCTTTTTACAAAATGATTATCACTGCAATAGCCCAAGAAGTAATAAAACATGATATAACAACAAGAAAGTAGTTCTTTTACACTTAAGGAAAATCATTGGAAAAGATTATATTTTGCGTGGTTATTACATTTGTGTTCACCATGAGAGCATAATTTGTAAAAACTATCACTTTTCCAAAGTTGAGGAGTTAATAATTGAGGTATGTTTACTATACACATAACTCGTCCAAAATTTGCCCTATTGCTGGAAGAGTATCCATAGCAAAGAAGCCTTGGCTGACTAAGTGTTGATCCAGCCTTTGTGCATCAGAACAAGTGTGCAATTAAGATTGTATGTAACATGCATTTAATAATTACTTAAGGCATATAAAGAAGATATGAGGTGAGGGGGGGGGTCATAACGTAAATATTGAATAAAGAAGGGGGGGTCACTTGCTACTTACATGGCCTGGAGGGGGGGCCTTACAGAAATTTTGACCTTTCCAACATATTTTTCCCTCCCCCCTCTACATAAATAATGACCGGTCCCTAAACTTGTGAAATCCCTACCCTTTTATATACCTGAAGCCTGAAAAAGGTACCCCTTTCGGGCGGAGCCTCCCCGTATAGGCCAGTATATGGAGTACCCCCCGGGACTTTAGCCAGCTGGGCTTGTTGATTAGCCGGCTTAGTGATTTCTTAGCTACATCCCTGCAAGTTTGAAATAAGCGCTGGGGGAGTTTTAATAATCAAGAAAATATGGTATTTCCCTTCTCTCTCAAAACTAGTTTTCTGCTCTTTTAATTGAACTTTTTTCAATCACAATGTATACTGTTAAGTCAGACCATGTCAGTGAGGGTGGGGGGTGGGGAATGTAAAATGGAAAGACCACCCCCCTCAGGTAATTTTTACAATTCCTTAATGACTGACAGATATCTACAATTCTCTCACAATTCACGGCTTGGCAATGTGTGAAAGTGGATTACCAAACTCAGTCCTAGAAATCGAGAATTTTTGGAGAAGAATGTCTTACAACATTGGTGGTTACACGTTTTCTTTAGATGACATTGAACATGGAATTCTCAGAGGTAATAGGCTGTCATAGTAAATGAAAATAGACCATTGAAATAAAATCAATAAAAGAATATCAAACATGTAAAGGGAAGGCCAAAACAATTGTTGTTTTGGCTTTCCCTTTCCATGTTCGATAATGTGCAGTTACAGAAAATATCCATACCCACCCCATGGATGGTCGTTGAAAATTTTGGGGTCTCAAAAGCCAATGGGAGCTTTACTGGATTTTCCAGAGGGGTGGGTGATTCAAACCAACAAACCTTCCATGGGAGGGGTATGGATATTTCCTGGAAAACACATTCAAATAATTTAAAAAGAGATGGAAGTAAACAGTAAAGATGTAGTTTTTTTCCTTCTTTAGGGAACAGACCACACCCCTCAGGAGGAAAGCCATTGTTTGCTGATGGTGATCCTCGTCTTAGATTCACAGTGTCAGAAGTTGATCCTAGGATACACTTCGCTTTAGTGTGTGGAGCAAAGGTAACAAATAGGGGTAATCTGCACCATTTCCAAGGTTCTTCTGAATTGGCAAATAAAACAATAGACAAAGAACAAAAACAGTGTCCCTAGCCCTAAAAACAATAAAAGTGCAGGATAAAAAGAAAAAATGAAAATAGAGCTTTTGAAGTGGTGCAGGTCAACTAACCAAATACTTTTTGTGTTTTGCTTGCAGCCGCAATGGCTGCAAGCAAAACACATTGAGAGCTGAAGTTTGTGCCGTAAGGTGTAAGGTGTAAGTGCTGTAAGGTGTAAGTGTCGTAACAGAGGAGAAATCTGAACTACCGATGTCAATCAAATCCATGAACAAACAAAATCGAAACCAATGAACCGTAGCGCTGATCGCATTTGAAGTTACGGGCCAAAGTATTCGAACGCAAACCACGTTGGACACGTTGGAAAACAGAAAACCGATTTAAAAGTATATCGCATTGGGAAAGAAAACAAACTGTGGCGCGACCACTCCAGTTTTATGAGAAAATTATTCTGCAGTTTTCATCATTTACGAAAAGAGCGAAGACTTGGAACCTCGCCGAAGGTCATAAATATTTTCTCCAAAGGACCGGTTAGTGCACAGTTTGTAAACTTTCGCTTTGAAAATAAACTTACCCTCACCTTGTCTACACTGTCTACAGCATACTAGAACTGTATTAACTCTGAACTTCATATTTTAAAATAAAATGTATGAACGTGTAACTTGTCACGCAAAGACAGCTGGAAAGGAATATACCATGCTGGTAGGCTGCACCGCTAATTGTAGCTGTATTCGAGCTATATAAAAGACAGCTAGAAACGAATTAATACTAGTAACATCACAATGGGAAAGAAACTTATTCAGTGGTTCACACCGTCGAAAACAAAGAAATATTAAAGGAAGTTCTCATTCACCAGATTCACTGCATCAGATGCAACATTCGTCAGTTCGTGTTTAAATGCGTGGCGACCAGTTTGTTTACTAGTTATTAAAAAATAATACGGTCTTCATTTAATAAACAGTTCATCCTTAAATTTCAGCTTTTCTACGACTGACAGGTAGGTACTATAGTATAAGCCCCGCTAAAATAGCTGGAAAGGGAAAGTTTTTTGAAAAATGAATTTTTGACTGCCAGACGCGCTGGCGCCACATGTTTATTTTGTGAAGATTAATTAAACGCCGTGAAAAATAGAATTTGATGTCCAGCGAGCCACTGCATCTTCGGCTACGCAGTCCTCAGTGAATCCTCCAACTTCACAAATTTCTAAAACTTTAAGAAAACGAACTTTCGCAGAATCAAAAATTGGTCCTTATCGATCTTCCGATCTTGTTGTGAAGTTACTGAAATTCGACGAGTGTTCATGCGTGAAGGGATGACTGACGAATGATAATAATTATTTGTAAACTTTCGCTTTCAAAATGAACTTTGCGTTACGTTCAACGCCGTCTTTCCGTTGTTGATTTCAACATAACATTGATCAGTAAAAATATCAGGATTGAATTAACACAAAGTGACTACAATATAGTGCAATTATTAACCTGCACACAAGTGACAGACAATAAAAGACGTTGGATTTCAATCTCGACTCACTTGTCTTTCATCAACATGTTCCCTAAGACTTTGCTCTAGCAGCAAAACACATGGACCCATTGGGCCCTATTTTTTCAATAACTGTGCTTTTTAGGGGTGGTGAATGGTCCTTCAAATAATGAGTGATTTGCAAAATTTTAGCCAAGTTTCAGGGGTCTTGTTGTCGCCAATTTTTTCTTTGACGCCTTTTGGGAGTCCAAATTTTATGCAAGGCTAAAAAGGTCTCAAGCTCGCTGAAAAAATATCAGTCTTGTCATCTCGCAAAGTCTTGCATGTATCATTTGCCACCCCTTTGTTAAGTACTATTGAGCACCTCTCATGTTTAGCTCGTTTGTATCATTTGAACATTGCAGTCATGTCCAGCGATCAGGGTGTTTTCTGCAGAGAATCTTGAGAGAGGACTTGATGCAGCTGCAAAGAGCTTCTGTTCCCAAGAAGTGTGCATCGACAACAATGAGGTATAAAGCAGTATTTTAATTAGTGTTTTGTCCAAGGCAAAATATTATTATTTTCTGGTTTAATTTGTTTCACTGAAACTGGTGAAAATAGGACTTTTCTCCTAGCATCAGTGATCACAATTTTGGGGGAAAATGGGAGAATACTGGTAATTGTTATTTCCCCCCTCACTACAACAATCCACTCCCCAGTTAGTACTTTGCTCACAGTGTCCTCAAAAGGATGGGATGCTAGTCCATAATTTGCAGGGTTACCCCAGTGTCAATTTAGCCAGTACAATCCTTAAGTTGCGACCGTTTTAGTCGCCATGGGAACTAGAATTTTAGAGCTGGCGCCTCGATTGTAGAGCAAGTCGCCAGCCTGGTGACTACAAAAAGACTGCTGTAGAGCTTGAGCAAACGCTATGGTATTCATGTTTATTGTCTTTTCAAACATTTGACCAGGTCACCTTGTCAAGAATATTTCTCTGGTACAAAATAGATTTTGGATTAACTGAGCAAGAATGTTTAAGGTACTGAACAAAACTTTATTGAATAACTGTAAAATATGAAAAATACATGCAAAGATCTATAGTTTCCGTTTTATAGATAAATACTTGTTTTCTCATTTTTTTTAATATTTTCAGGTGGATTTCTCAGCATCTTGTGAAAGAACAACAGGAAAAATTAAAAAGTCTATTAGAAGCAACTGACAGCTCAATTAAAATTAATTATAGTAAATATAATTGGGATCTAAATGGGTCAAAATTGTGAAGAGAAGAATCTAACAAATATTGATTTTCTTACTTGTTGAATGTATGACACGTTAATACTGCCAAGCAGTCAAAATTATTTTGCAGTACTATAAAATGTAAGATTTAATTAATACCAAAATTTTTAAATAAACAAATACTGTTATAACTTTAATGGCAATCATACCTTTCTACTAATGGCATTTACTCTAAAATAAATTTCTGCCAAATCTATTGCTTTTTGCAAGATTAAGAAAATCATTGTCAATCTTAACTTGCTGTTTTTGCACTGTGAAGCAGTACAAGTTCTTTGCCGCTCTGTTCACTTCATTTTAACCAGAAATAAAAGGACCAATTCTTGGGATTGAAGGTTTAGAGGGAATTCTCTGCATGCGTTTTTCATTGTGGTTTCTCTCTAGTTCTTCGTCCAAGTCTGGTACAATGCCGTCAGGTGTACAACCCCTTCTTTGTCTTATATGAGACTCCACACTGCTGGTCGAGTAGTTGGATGGTGTTATACAAGCTTGAAAGTTGCTGTTCTTTGGGAAGACTACTTGGGGTTCTCTTTTCATTAAAATCTCTGCAATTACTTGGCTCCTAAGACTTGTGCCAGACACTGAAGGTACAGGACTTCTCATGGGGCTCACTTCAACACTCTTTTCTGGAGAAAACCCTGGTGACTCACCAAAGTCACTTGGTGTTTTGCTTAGCTGTTGGCCATGTATGAGTGGTTTAGGGGTGGTAATTCGTAGAAATTCTTTCTCTCCCAATGTTGGCTTTCTTGTCACTTTCCTTTCATACTATTTATATAAGAAATGCAAAAAGATGTGTTACAACATTTTTACTTCAGGCTTCAGTTGTTTAAGGTCTTTGCCCTGTATTGCATTGCGCATCCTTACTGCGCAGAATTTTACGCGTAATTAGGGCGCGCACATAAACAAAATGGCGGCTTTTTTCTATGCGGCTTAGTCCGCAAGAGAAGCAAATTGTCGCTTTCCCGTAAACGAGTCTGGTGACCTATCAATTTTTTCCCATATTTTGGGTGTAGCGATCAAATTCTTTCTGTAAAATGAAAACAGATCAATTCTTGTGTTTGAAAAATAAATTATCGCTAAAAACGTGTACTTTGCTAGCACTCGCAGGGGAATTTTAAAAGAATTATATGGAATATACAAGGTCTTCCTGCTCCTAAACGAATCTGGTGACCCCCCTTTTTTACTTCAAAATTTAAGTTCCCTTAAAGTAATAAACCAGTAGGCGAAGTTTGGTTAAAAATCTGTGTTCAGTTCTATTTTAGGGTAATGACCTTAAAGGGGGAAAATGCTATCCTCCAGATGAAGTGCTTTTCCAGTCAGTGGATAGTTGTTACACAACCAATAGTGCTAATCACTGAATAGAGATTTAATGCTATCCAACCCTTGAAAAACTGAAGGCATAAAATAATTTTAATTTTGATGTTGTTTGCACTGTTAAACCATTGACATTATATCTGCGTTGTATTGACAGTATGGCTTTCTGTGTTTTACTCTTCATTCTTTACCAGTTAATTCAAGGAGAGGCTATTCTGCCAACAGAAACAGCTGGATTTTTTTATCTGATAACAATCTGCTTATTTTTGAGAAAGGCCAGTCAGGTCAAGCAGCGGTGTCAATCCAGTCAATTTTGCTACAAAATTAAAATTTTCACACAATGCACTATTTTAATGCAGTAGTACCCGAAAATCCTCTGCACTTCAGTGTACGTTATGTATAAACTACGTCTACGACAATTTTTTTCATGAAGTGTGAGTAAAATCAGGGAAAATTATGAATGTAACGATAAAAAGTTGAATTTTGTGATTGGAGTAATTAATAAATTTAGAAACCCAATATAAAAGGTTCGATTTCCATCGAAATTGTATACGGATCCGGAGGTTTCAGATAAACTTACAGACGTTTCAGAGCAACTTCTGTAACATTGTGTCGTAGGCTTCGTATAAACACCTAAACATCTCGCCTAGAAAGCAGAAAAAAGAAAACAACGAAATAATTTTAGAAAGCAGAGTTGTGTAAAATCGAAAATTGTTCTACTTATTTTGCTGTTTCCCCCTTACCTTCGATTAGTTTGCTGCGCGACCTTTGGCCACAATGCGAGGTGATTCAGTGGAACACTCGTGAACTTTGAGGTGAACTTTTTTCAGCTTTCTTTCGCTGGACTCTGCTTTAGTAGTATCGTTACTATTTCCTTCGTTATCTTGGCCAGAAATAGTCACAGTACTTTCTGTACGTGTCTGGGGTGTGCTTCGATATTCCAGATTCGTCAGTGATTTGGTTTCTTTTCGCTGATCTTTTTTCTCCAACGTTGGCGCTGTGATTAAATTCGTTTTAATTTTACCAAAACGGGCCTTTTTCGAGTCATTTTGTTCAGGAATATTTCTCGGGCAAGGGCCAACTTTCAAAACACCGGTATCACAAGTATTTTTTTTCTTAGGAATGCGAAAACTGTAAAACGTAAAGGATGGCTTTGGAATGATTTTGCTTTTCACTTCGTGGGCTTTCTTCGGCGGTTTCTTTACAGTATTCATACTATTTTCTCTTATGCGCCATTCAATATGTTTTTTGATGTTGTAGTCAGTGATTTGTTTCCGGTAACTATTGATATAGAACTCAGCGTGTTTAGAATGGTAAAACTTCAACCCAGTATGCGGAGAACTTGTGTTTCTTTTCAACCTTCCGCCATCTTGAATGTTGTTTGTGGTTGGTTGGTCGACGTACAAAGAACTTTTAGCTCTAGTTTCTTTCACATTATCGCGCTCAACACAGCCATTCTCTTCGTTTTTATCTTCTTTTGGCGTGAAATTGTTATAACAACAGCGTGTTGGTGTGAAAAACTGCGGATTTTTTTCTGCTCATTGAACGCGCGTCTAAACTCTGCGGATCCATTTGATAGCCTCCTTCGTGTTGCTTGGCCAAAACACAAACCTGCCATGCTGCAAAGGGCGTCTTTAAACTCGAGCAGGAGGTATTATCGTCTTCAATAACAAGCATTTTGTACGCAAGACTGCTTAAATCCTCCCTGCTTTCCCGTAAAACTTCTCTTCCTTTGGTATTTTTCCAGTCGGATCTCCAGCATTTCTCGCTGATAGTGAGAAGTTCGTCAACAACTCTCGCTTCAACACGTTCCTTGAAGGCACAAGGAATTGTTTCAACATTCATTGTCCAAGTGGACGAGAGTAATTTATCAACTCAGTTTTAACAACGAAAGCCCATAACTCTTGTTCCAGAAAAACTTTCTTAGCCCGGCCAAGTGACATTTTACAAAAGGCGCTGGTGACGTTGAAAGTTGTCATGTGCGCGCGCTTTTGCTTTTTGCGCGGGAAATGAAGGCTAACTACTGGAAACAAATAAATAAAAAACTCAATTTGTAAGGATGGGCCGATACAGGTTTTTCAAAACGATACGATATCGATACGATATTTGCCTTTTTTCTCGATATCGATATCGATATCGATATTATGACGTCATTTCCGTCCTGACGTCATTGGTTTGTCACGTGACCATACAAAGGAGAGACCTGGCGTTATAAATAATAGCCAAGAATGTTGATTTTGGTCTTTTCGGCTCACTGTTGCATCAGCAATGTGTGGACATCAAGTCAAGGCAAGAAAAATTCAAATATTGACAAGAACATCAATATTTCTTTGAGCAAAATCGCATTTTCAAACCTCCCGTGCTGACCAGAAGACCGCAGGCTCAGGTCACGTGTGCAGTATCGAAAACGTATCGAAAGTGCGATATTTTTCGAAAGTATCGATACTTTTCAAAATTGTCGAAATATCGGTGTATCGAATATTTGGTATCGAGTATCGGCCCATCCTTATCAATTTGTACTTTGCGCGCAGTGTAAAGGACAATTATCGGTTTTTTAACGCTTTTGATACATTAAAACTAAAATTGTTTCAGGAATATGTGGACAGAACTCAAGCCTTGCAAGCCGTGAATCTGGGAAGTTTGGAAAGGACGGAGAAAATCGCTTTCTTTCTGAGTATCCTTTAATTTAAGCGTAGTTTGATTGCTCCTGATTTATTTAAAGTCGTCAAGTCACTTGGTTTGGGAACATGCATTTATAACACCCTACCCCTACCCCCACCCGCCGTCCCCACTAGATGGGCGACTAAGGTAAACTTTTAGAGCTGCCAACAGAAACTTTAGCCCCGGGGGGGGCACTCAAGAAAGTTTTATACGGGGAGGCTCCGCCCCAAGGTCCAACCCCTTACCCTTTTATATACCATTTTGACAGAAAAAGCACCCCTTTCGTATACCTTTTATAGAAAAAAGGTACCCCTTTCATATACCTACACGACACAGAATATACTTAAAACAGGACGTTTTCTTGACATTTTTATGTAGCGCTTAATAAATTAAGACGATAGAGCCATAAGTTGCGTCTGTTCAAAATAATTAATTTAAAGCCCCTTTTAAATATTTTAATGACAGATTTCCCTACCCTTTCATATACCTAAACTTGTGAAATCCCTACCCTTTTATATACCTGAAGCCTGAAAAAGGTACCCCTTTCGGGCGGAGCCTCCCCGTATAGGCCAGTATATGGAGTACCCCCCCCCCCCCGGGACTTTAGCCAGCTGGGCTTGTTGATTAGCCGGCTTAGTGATTTCTTAGCTACATCCCTGCAAGTTTGAAATAAGCGCTGGGGGAGTTTTAATAATCAAGAAAATATGGTATTTCCCTTCTCTCTCAAAACTAGTTTTCTGCTCTTTTAATTGAACTTTTTTCAATCACAATGTATACTGTTAAGTCAGACCATGTCAGTGAGGGTGGGGGGTGGGGAATGTAAAATGGAAAGACCACCCCCCTCAGGTAATTTTTACAATTCCTTAATGACTGACAGATATCTACAATTCTCTCACAATTCACGGCTTGGCAATGTGTGAAAGTGGATTACCAAACTCAGTCCTAGAAATCGAGAATTTTTGGAGAAGAATGTCTTACAACATTGGTGGTTACACGTTTTCTTTAGATGACATTGAACATGGAATTCTCAGAGGTAATAGGCTGTCATAGTAAATGAAAATAGACCATTGAAATAAAATCAATAAAAGAATATCAAACATGTAAAGGGAAGGCCAAAACAATTGTTGTTTTGGCTTTCCCTTTCCATGTTCGATAATGTGCAGTTACAGAAAATATCCATACCCACCCCATGGATGGTCGTTGAAAATTTTGGGGTCTCAAAAGCCAATGGGAGCTTTACTGGATTTTCCAGAGGGGTGGGTGATTCAAACCAACAAACCTTCCATGGGAGGGGTATGGATATTTCCTGGAAAACACATTCAAATAATTTAAAAAGAGATGGAAGTAAACAGTAAAGATGTAGTTTTTTTCCTTCTTTAGGGAACAGACCACACCCCTCAGGAGGAAAGCCATTGTTTGCTGATGGTGATCCTCGTCTTAGATTCACAGTGTCAGAAGTTGATCCTAGGATACACTTCGCTTTAGTGTGTGGAGCAAAGGTAACAAATAGGGGTAATCTGCACCATTTCCAAGGTTCTTCTGAATTGGCAAATAAAACAATAGACAAAGAACAAAAACAGTGTCCCTAGCCCTAAAAACAATAAAAGTGCAGGATAAAAAGAAAAAATGAAAATAGAGCTTTTGAAGTGGTGCAGGTCAACTAACCAAATACTTTTTTCAATAACTGTGCTTTTTAGGGGTGGTGAATGGTCCTTCAAATAATGAGTGATTTGCAAAATTTTAGCCAAGTTTCAGGGGTCTTGTTGTCGCCAATTTTTTCTTTGACGCCTTTTGGGAGTCCAAATTTTATGCAAGGCTAAAAAGGTCTCAAGCTCGCAGAAAAAATATCAGTCTTGTCATCTCGCAAAGTCTTGCATGTATCATTTGCCACCCCTTTGTTAAGTACTATTATTTTCTGGTTTAATTTGTTTCACTGAAACTGGTGAAAATAGGACTTTTCTCCTAGCATCAGTGATCACAATTTTGGGGGAAAATGGGAGAATACTGGTAATTGTTATTTCCCCCCTCACTACAACAATCCACTCCCCAGTTAGTACTTTGCTCACAGTGTCCTCAAAAGGATGGGATGCTAGTCCATAATTTGCAGGGTTACCCCAGTGTCAATTTAGCCAGTACAATCCTTCAAGTTGCGACCGTTTTAGTCGCCATGGGAACTAGAATTTTAGAGCTGGCGCCTCGATTGTAGAGCAAGTCGCCAGCCTGGTGACTACAAAAAGACTGCTGTAGAGCTTGAGCAAACGCTATGGTATTCATGTTTATTGTCTTTTCAAACATTTGACCAGGTCACCTTGTCAAGAATATTTCTCTGGTACAAAATAGATTTTGGATTAACTGAGCAAGAATGTTTAAGGTACTGAACAAAACTTTATTGAATAACTGTAAAATATGAAAAATACATGCAAAGATCTATAGTTTCCGTTTTATAGATAAATACTTGTTTTCTCATTTTTTTTAATATTTTCAGGTGGATTTCTCAGCATCTTGTGAAAGAACAACAGGAAAAATTAAAAAGTCTATTAGAAGCAACTGACAGCTCAATTAAAATTAATTATAGTAAATATAATTGGGATCTAAATGGGTCAAAATTGTGAAGAGAAGAATCTAACAAATATTGATTTTCTTACTTGTTGAATGTATGACACGTTAATACTGCCAAGCAGTCAAAATTATTTTGCAGTACTATAAAATGTAAGATTTAATTAATACCAAAATTTTTAAATAAACAAATACTGTTATAACTTTAATGGCAATCATACCTTTCTACTAATGGCATTTACTCTAAAATAAATTTCTGCCAAATCTATTGCTTTTTGCAAGATTAAGAAAATCATTGTCAATCTTAACTTGCTGTTTTTGCACTGTGAAGCAGTACAAGTTCTTTGCCGCTCTGTTCACTTCATTTTAACCAGAAATAAAAGGACCAATTCTTGGGATTGAAGGTTTAGAGGGAATTCTCTGCATGCGTTTTTCATTGTGGTTTCTCTCTAGTTCTTCGTCCAAGTCTGGTACAATGCCGTCAGGTGTACAACCCCTTCTTTGTCTTATATGAGACTCCACACTGCTGGTCGAGTAGTTGGATGGTGTTATACAAGCTTGAAAGTTGCTGTTCTTTGGGAAGACTACTTGGGGTTCTCTTTTCATTAAAATCTCTGCAATTACTTGGCTCCTAAGACTTGTGCCAGACACTGAAGGTACAGGACTTCTCATGGGGCTCACTTCAACACTCTTTTCTGGAGAAAACCCTGGTGACTCACCAAAGTCACTTGGTGTTTTGCTTAGCTGTTGGCCATGTATGAGTGGTTTAGGGGTGGTAATTCGTAGAAATTCTTTCTCTCCCAATGTTGGCTTTCTTGTCACTTTCCTTTCATACTATTTATATAAGAAATGCAAAAAGATGTGTTACAACATTTTTACTCCAGGCTTCAGTTGTTTAAGGTCTTTGCCCTGTATTGCATTGCGCATCCTTACTGCGCAGAATTTTACGCGTAATTAGGGCGCGCACATAAACAAAATGGCGGCTTTTTTCTATGCGGCTTAGTCCGCAAGAGAAGCAAATTGTCGCTTTCCCGTAAACGAGTCTGGTGACCTATCAATTTTTTCCCATATTTTGGGTGTAGCGATCAAATTCTTTCTGTAAAATGAAAACAGATCAATTCTTGTGTTTGAAAAATAAATTATCGCTAAAAACGTGTACTTTGCTAGCACTCGCAGGGGAATTTTAAAAGAATTATATGGAATATACAAGGTCTTCCTGCTCCTAAACGAATCTGGTGACCCCCCTTTTTTACTTCAAAATTTAAGTTCCCTTAAAGTAATAAACCAGTAGGCGAAGTTTGGTTAAAAATCTGTGTTCAGTTCTATTTTAGGGTAATGACCTTAAAGGGGGAAAATGCTATCCTCCAGATGAAGTGCTTTTCCAGTCAGTGGATAGTTGTTACACAACCAATAGTGCTAATCACTGAATAGAGATTTAATGCTATCCAACCCTTGAAAAACTGAAGGCATAAAATAATTTTAATTTTGATGTTGTTTGCACTGTTAAACCATTGACATTATATCTGCGTTGTATTGACAGTATGGCTTTCTGTGTTTTACTCTTCATTCTTTACCAGTTAATTCAAGGAGAGGCTATTCTGCCAACAGAAACAGCTGGATTTTTTTATCTGATAACAATCTGCTTATTTTTGAGAAAGGCCAGTCAGGTCAAGCAGCGGTGTCAATCCAGTCAATTTTGCTACAAAATTAAAATTTTCACACAATGCACTATTTTAATGCAGTAGTACCCGAAAATCCTCTGCACTTCAGTGTACGTTATGTATAAACTACGTCTACAACAATTTTTTTCATGAAGTGTGAGTAAAATCAGGGAAAATTATGAATGTAACGATAAAAAGTTGAATTTTGTGATTGGAGTAATTAATAAATTTAGAAACCCAATATAAAAGGTTCGATTTCCATCGAAATTGTATACGGATCCGGAGGTTTCAGATAAACTTACAGACGTTTCAGAGCAACTTCTGTAACATTGTGTCGTAGGCTTCGTATAAACACCTAAACATCTCGCCTAGAAAGCAGAAAAAAGAAAACAACGAAATAATTTTAGAAAGCAGAGTTGTGTAAAATCGAAAATTGTTCTACTTATTTTGCTGTTTCCCCCTTACCTTCGATTTATTTGCTGCGCGACCTTTGGCCACAATGCGAGGTGATTCAGTGGAACACTCGTGAACTTTGAGGTGAACTTTTTTCAGCTTTCTTTCGCTGGACTCTGCTTTAGTAGTATCGTTACTATTTCCTTCGTTATCTTGGCCAGAAATAGTCACAGTACTTTCTGTACGTGTCTGGGGTGTGCTTCGATATTCCAGATTCGTCAGTGATTTGGTTTCTTTTCGCTGATCTTTTTTCTCCAACGTTGGCGCTGTGATTAAATTCGTTTTAATTTTACCAAAACGGGCCTTTTTCGAGTCATTTTGTTCAGGAATATTTCTCGGGCAAGGGCCAACTTTCAAAACACCGGTATCACAAGTATTTTTTTTCTTAGGAATGCGAAAACTGTAAAACGTAAAGGATGGCTTTGGAATGGTTTTGCTTTTCACTTCGTGGGCTTTCTTCGGCGGTTTCTTTACAGTATTCATACTATTTTCTCTTATGCGCCATTCAATATGTTTTTTGATGTTGTAGTCAGTGATTTGTTTCCGGTAACTATTGATATAGAACTCAGCGTGTTTAGAATGGTAAAACTTCAACCCAGTATGCGGAGAACTTGTGTTTCTTTTCAACCTTCCGCCATCTTGAATGTTGTTTGTGGTTGGTTGGTCGACGTACAAAGAACTTTTAGCTCTAGTTTCTTTCACATTATCGCGCTCAACACAGCCATTCTCTTCGTTTTTATCTTCTTTTGGCGTGAAATTGTTATAACAACAGCGTGTTGGTGTGAAAAACTGCGGATTTTTTCTGCTCATTGAACGCGCGTCTAAACTCTGCGGATCCATTTGATAGCCTCCTTCGTGTTGCTTGGCCAAAACACAAACCTGCCATGCTGCAAAGGGCGTCTTTAAACTCGAGCAGGAGGTATTATCGTCTTCAATAACAAGCATTTTGTACGCAAGACTGCTTAAATCCTCCCTGCTTTCCCGTAAAACTTCTCTTCCTTTGGTATTTTTCCAGTCGGATCTCCAGCATTTCTCGCTGATAGTGAGAAGTTCGTCAACAACTCTCGCTTCAACACGTTCCTTGAAGGCACAAGGAATTGTTTCAACATTCATTGTCCAAGTGGACGAGAGTAATTTATCAACTCAGTTTTAACAACGAAAGCCCATAACTCTTGTTCCAGAAAAACTTTCTTAGCCCGGCCAAGTGACATTTTACAAAAGGCGCTGGTGACGTTGAAAGTTGTCATGTGCGCGCGCTTTTGCTTTCTGCGCGGGAAATGAAGGCTAACTACTGGAAACAAATAAATAAAAAACTCAATTTGTAAGGATGGGCCGATACAGGTTTTTCAAAACGATACGATATCGATACGATATTTGCCTTTTTTCTCGATATCGATATCGATATCGATATTATGACGTCATTTCCGTCCTGACGTCATTGGTTTGTCACGTGACCATACAAAGGAGAGACCTGGCGTTATAAATAATAGCCAAGAATGTTGATTTTGGTCTTTTCGGCTCACTGTTGCATCAGCAATGTGTGGACATCAAGTCAAGGCAAGAAAAATTCAAATATTGACAAGAACATCAATATTTCTTTGAGCAAAATCGCATTTTCAAACCTCCCGTGCTGACCAGAAGACCGCAGGCTCAGGTCACGTGTGCAGTATCGAAAACGTATCGAAAGTGCGATATTTTTCGAAAGTATCGATACTTTTCAAAATTGTCGAAATATCGGTGTATCGAATATTTGGTATCGAGTATCGGCCCATCCTTAAAATTTGTACTTTGCGCGCAGTGTAAAGGACAATTATCGGTTTTTTAACGCTTTTGAAACATTAAAACTAAGTAGAAACCATAGCTATATAGTGTATGAAAAAGTTTTTCTGCGATCCACGCTGGAGTTATATATCGAACGTGAAAGCCGAACGATTTCAGACAGCGTAAGAAATAGGGAGACTTCAGCAAAAAAATGAAACAAGACCTGTTATATTTGCAAATGATAATAAAAATATTTTATTACAAGTAAATTTACAACGGAAAAATCCTTCATTGTTGTCAGGTACAAGGTATTTTAGCAAAACAACGCGAGGAGAGAGTTCAGTAATAAATATAAATATATAATAAATAGTGTGAAAAATAAATAAAAATGTTTCCAAAAGTTGTTTGGTTGACATCTCTGCTAGCCTCTAATGATCGGTTGTGCAAGTTCAGCCACTCTATCCGAACATTTCGCCTTCTGTGCAGCTTTCGAGACCTCAAAAGCATCAGCATTCGGTAAATTAGTTGCTATTTCTCTTTTGACCGGCAAAGCCAGGTCGTCAATTCTCTTGGAAGGTTTGGCTTTCAATGCAGCCTTCGAAACTTCCCAAACTTGGATCTTGTCTGGCGTGAACCCTAAAGGAACACCCTTAGCGTGGGACAGTTCCTGTACTCTCTCTGAGGCCCGCGACGACAGCGCACCCTTCTTAATGGTCCATTCACGTCCCTCAATGCTAGGCCTCGTTTTCGGGTTGCAAAGAGCCTCTATTCGAGGTGAAGCATTCGCCTTTTGTGCCGCAAGGGGCACAGATGTTTCAACTGGTCTACAAGGCTGGTAATCTAAGTGAAACGTCTTGGGCTGTGATAGTTGTAAGAGCCTGTCATTAGCTGCAGCTCTCATTGCAGCATTGGTCACACACCACACAGGAGACGAGCGACCGATGGTGTAGTCACGGAACACATTATGTTGTCTCCTAGAGATTTATAGAAAAAAAATAAACAAAATGTTAGTTTTGCAGGGGCTGTGGGGAGCTTGGAACATGATTGAAGACCTTTTGGTCACCTCCTTGTATTGTCTTTGATCCAGGTTAAAAGCTGGGATTTAAATGAAAAATCAAGATCAGTAAGGAAATTTTCCAAAGGAGTACTGTACTTTACCCAATCAAAGGCGTTTGTTTTTCGCGGGAATTTGTTGTTAGACAGTGTGGTGCAAGTTTGGATGGCTACAAGTCCATCTGCGACGGACTGACTGCGAGTCGATCCAAATCAGTGATTCAAAACTTAGATTGATTGACTACCTCGTAAAACTAGAAACCTCAGAGCGGTGCTTAGCAAGAAATGCCGATGTATCTGCTCAGCGAACTTGCGAGAGTTGATTCGAAGTTTACTGTATCCTTAAGCTACTTTCTTGATCTGAGTGAGCGAAGACTTTTCTTTACTCAATCTTCTACTTTATGGAAACAGAAAAATGCTTGAACATCCTTATTAATTAATTTATCATTTGTACAGGCTACAGAAACGGGGAATATTGTTTAATTGCTTAACTGGCGGAGTTATACTTGGACAGACAACGGGAACAAATAACGAGTCAACGTTTTTAATCTGTAAGCTAACAATGGCGAGACAGTTTGCCCAGTGTTTGTCAGCAAAACTAGTGAAATGAAATTACTTAAAATGATCATTTTGGTCTAAGCTCGATCCGAATTAAACATAGTTTTAATAGAAATCGGAACATCATTGACAAAAAAAGGCGAGCTTGCGCCGAAATTAAGACCCGGTCCCGACCGAAACGTCAGTTTAAATTGGTACTCATAATTGTTTACTTTTTTCTGGTTCATAATTGAGTCTCTTAAAGGCACTTCAGTAATGCTTAATTGCTGATGAAAACAAACGATTTTATAATGACAAAAGACTATGACTCTCAAATAAAATTCCCAGAGGACAACCGATAACGAAAAGTCACGCTTCAAACCATTTTACTACAATATATGCGTATTGAAGTCTTTGTTGTGAGAAAGCGTCTACTTAACGACGCGTAGGAAAAGATGACAACCTTCTGTGTTGAAAAACCTGTCTTTTCTTAATCACAGGGCAAAGTAAACTAAATTTAATTTATCGGAATTCACAAACAGCCTAAACTGTTTGAAACAACGCTAAAAGCGCGTCGTTTTCCACACTATTTTTCGACAATTTATCTTTCAATAATTATTGCATGTTTATCACGTTTTAGACTTCTTATAAAAGACTTGCGAGAGATTATTTGGGCCACGGGTCAATAATACAACGGAAACCAATGATAGTCGCTGAAGTTCGGTGCTTTTTAACTTTTATAAGCAACTTTTTATTTGGTAAACTTTTACCCAAATTCTAGACAGGAACTTTAAGTGTTCAAACAAAACCTTGATTACATTACTTCGTTTCATTTATTTAATCAATTTTCATTAGGTTTGATTTTTATAATGTTTACTGAATATATAGACAATCATTTGAACGGATGACCCTGGTGAACTTCGAGGAATGCAGAAACAAAAGAAGTTTATTTAGAAATTGATCATATATAGCTATTCAAAATATTTTAAACATAGAACCCAGAGGGCTTCTGAAATCGATCTTGCCTGAAGCTTGCTGAACTGATCACGAAAGATCTTGGCTTTTAAATTGTTTGATTCGCGATTGCTACAAGTCTTGCAGTGTTTTTTAGCGGAAATATCTATAGGGTATTGAAAGCGCGGTATTATTTAAGTCAGACCATGGTATAAACACACATTGTTATCAACTTACTTGTAAGCTGGTGTTTTGACTTCATCAAACACGCTTCTCCGTGAGACGCCGAGATCCGGGATAACAGGGACAAGCTTATCACTGGTCTTGATATCATAGTAATATCCATATCGCGGGTGAGTGGTAATGATAATTTTATCGTCCATTTTGTCAAACGCGCTAGGCGCTGCTGCTCGCGCGTGTAAAATGAATTTGACACTTGGCAAGTCATAGAGGTTTCCATAGAGACAAGTTGAACAATGACGAAATGGATGCTGGGACCTCTCGTGGTTAGCGCGACTCCGCATTCAATAACACTTGCCTGAATCTCGGGCTTCAGTCAGAATCATAATCCTGCTGGATTGTTATACGATTTTTTCTTTTGCTGCCCAATTTCAAAAGCGCCCATTTCGTCCACCTTTGACCACCACCGCAAAGAGACTTCACAATTGTTTTGGACATACCCCGTTGTCCACTAATTCAAACCATTTTGGCCTCTTGAGGATGCGCCTTTACTGCATTCTTTTTGTAACGTTTGACTATGGGCCTGATTATATGAGCCGGGCTGGCTCGGTTTGCCGAGATGACTTTTAGCTCGGTATTACATGAGCCATGTTAGCCGGGTTGGCCCGGTTTACCGAGATGACTTTCAGCCCGGTTTTAGCATTTACCTCTACATCCTATTTAGAAGGAGTAGCATTGATTTTTTCGTCGGATATTGTGCTCGGAAGAGAAATTTAATGCTGGCCCGCTTAGCCCGGTGAACGCGATTACATGGAAAATTTTCAGCCCGGCTAGCCGAGATCCCGGCATCGCGATACCGGGATCTCGGCTAGCCGGGCTGGCCCGGTTGTCATGTAATCGCAAAGTTGATTTTTGTTGCGTTTAACAGACGTGCCGAGATCTCGGCAAACCGAGCCAGCCCGGCTAACCGGGCCAACCCGGCTCATGTAATCAGGCCCTATGTCACAACGATTTCGCCGAATTTTGGTCGAAACTGTTCTGAAATTAGTGGTAGGCAACTTAACCCACGAAAAACATTATCTTTGAACATCTAAAGGAACATATAAACTTAGTTTGGAGATAGAAATCAAACTTCGGCTATAGATAACGATTTTTTTAAGACGCGTGGAAACAACTTGAAAACGTTAGCCTCACTTTTTCAAGTTCCAATCCATTTCCATCCCAGCCACTTTACGTAGCCATACGCAGAAGCCAAACACGTTTGTTAACAGTTTCAGTGCTCTAATATAGCAATTGTTTAAAAATATAACACAAACAGCGGTGATAAACATTATGAAAAATCGCATTTTTATAAACTTGACACGTTTCGTATGCTAAGCTACATACATTTTCAAAAGTAAGACCGTTAAAATTTTGGCAGCTATTTATATATTGTTATGAAAAGGGTCTGGAAACAAGACTGAGACAATTGATCTTCAGCAGTAACTTAATATTTACATTTAGGTTAATAAAGTAACAACCTCTCACTGCCGACATTGGCATTTAAAGAAGGTTGTAGTTCATGAATGTATAAGGTCTCTTTAATCTTGCAGTGGAGGTCAGACCCCTTTCATAACATTTTTCATAACACCCCTTTCATTTTTTAATCAAGTTACGATGGCCTAAAACCAAAAGTCTATATGATAGCAATTGTTAATAAGAATGGACCATTATTTTTAGGTTTCTAGGGCACAAATAAAAATTTTGGCTGTTCGAAAATCTGTTAAAATCCGTGACACAGACGCTATAAGTACTTCTTTCAGCTGTGAGGCTTTTTCCAAGTTTTTTGACTGACAGAACCTTGGGCCTTGTCCGGGCCTGGGTCCCAACGATGCGATGGACTGGGGCGAGCATGATTACTCAGCGAAACAACATGGCGGCCCTCGAGGACAAAGCGATTTGGGAAGATGGCGAGGTATTTAAACCGCTTCCATTCACTGTTTAGAAAGTGATAAACTTCAGAATTACTTTTAAGATATTCAACTACATTTTGAAACGATTTTCTTGTTGTTTATCGAAGGAGATGGACGAAGAAGTTCTTCGAATGCAGACAGACGAAGTTGTCAGCCGGGCTCGACTGTTAGACAATGAAATAAAAGTAAGATTTTTTTTATGTTTTCAAGTTTTCTGTTACCAGAGATCACTGGAAATTCGTGGCCGTTGCTTTTTAAAGTTATATTGAGGCGTTTCTTATTATATGGTAAGAGTTATACATATTTACAATCAACTTTCCTATAATTTTATTCAAATACATGACGAAAAAATGTGGTCTCCTTATTTCGTCTTGTCGTTTTACATTCATACATTTTAGTATGTTGTTGGTTTGGATCAAAGTTGTAAACTTATCTGTAATTATTTTGTTACTTCTCTATTAATTACAGATAATGAAAAGTGAAATCATGAGGATAAATCATGAACAGCAAGCAATGAAGGAGAAAATCAAGGTATAAAACTGTACTTTCTAAAGTTACAACAATATACCCGGGTCTTTGAACAGAGTTCGAAAGAAAAAAATCTAACAAAAGTTTATTACTTTCTTAGGAAAATGCAGAAAAAATAAAAGTGAACAAAACACTTCCATACCTTGTATCTAATGTAATTGAGGTAAGAGAACTAAACCTGTTTCAATTTATATTCTACACTTAAGTAATGCCAAGGTTTTTTAGGTTTTTTTTAAATAATAAAATGCCAATCTAACAAGGGCTCTCATTGGTTTAAACAGCATGCTTTATGAGAGTACAAAGCAATGGAGTTGACAAAATAATAAAATGTTCTTGCCTTCTTCTACCATTAATTTGTGTGCGCATGCAGCTTGTAGATCATGTAGATCTCAAGGAGAAATTTCACAGTTAAATTAGTACAGCTCCACCATAAAATTAATGATAAGATTTCAAGTGGTGCTTGACTTGATATTCTATTATAAAGCACTCAAAGAAGTGACAAGAGCACTAAAGAAGTAGGGAGAAACACTCGCCTCCAATAACTTTTAAAAAATAGTCATGCAGAACACAAGAATGGGCAGTTGATTTCTTTTTTCTAAACCCATTAATCTCTTAATTTATTGATGAGGCCTTTCAAAGGGGTTTGCCTTGTTGCAATGTCGCACTTTTTTGAGAACCGATGTCGCCTAGCCAACAGCTGTAAATGTCGCTGTCGTTTTCCCCCTATTGTGTTGCTGTTGCATCTCAGTGCCATAATGATGTTGCTTGTCGCTGTTAAAATTTTCCTGTGTTCACAGTATTCGGGGTCATGTCGTTTGTCGCTTTTACCCCTTGGAAGGCCTCATTGATGCTGCCCATTCTGATGAACAATTTCTTTTCACACAAAATATTGAATAAAGTATGAAATAACTTGTCGTTGTGTCTTGCCTTACAGCTCCTTGATGTTGATCCTCAAGATAATGTAAGTTGCACATCTTGATAGCCCTTGTCTGAGCAAATTGTTTTGTTCTGTTGAAGAGATAATACCAGTTACATATTCTACACAAATACAGTTCCTCTCACTTCTAAAAGTACTACATGTAGTAATTGAATGCAAGTTCCTTATAAATTATTTCATTTGTGATCGCTATAATTTGTTTGATATCTTTTTAGGCAGAGGAAGATGGTGCTAATGTAGATTTGGATTCACAGCGAAAAGGGAAATGTGCTGTTATTAAAACATCAACAAGACAGGTAAATACATGTAAAAACAACTCTTGAGTGTGAAGACTTACAGATTAGTGTATTGCCTCGTTACCAGGGCTTTAAATATTTTTGAAGTAGGTGGTTGCACTTATGCGGCACCTATCAGAGAGCTTTGTAAGAAGCTGAAAACATCTCCCCTTTAAAAGGAGTTGCATGGATTTTAGCTGCCAATTCACAGCAGAATACACCTGGATCTCTTGGGTGTTGGTTCTTTAAGAAAAGCCATTTGTTACTCTGTCATGCCACTTTATGAGTGTACGTTGTGTTGTGGTTTCTTGATGAAAAAAAAAAATGATTTCTGTTCAAGAAAAACAATTGACACAATTGTATTTTTTCAGCTTTTAGTGAAGACTTGAACTGCTGATTTTGTTGTGATTTTTTAGTTCATTTTTTTCTAGATTTTAAAACCTATATTTGTTTGATAAGTGCAAGTTATTTTGCATTAATTTTATTCTCTTTCTATTGTAGACTTACTTTTTACCAGTTATTGGGTTGGTGGAACCTGAAAATTTAACTCCAGGAGACTTGGTGGTAAGAAGAGCTCATGAATGCTTATACCTTTAAAGATCAGGCCTAGAATTGAAGATTTGTTTTCCTTCCTTTTAATCCATTTCTGTTCCTTTGAAGTTGTTTGGTACACTCAGGCTCCTATGAAAAATTGTATAACATGTTGAAAGTACACTAGAGTACTCACATTTAAACCAAACTCACCGATAACTTAAAACATGGTAACTTTGTCAACAAGACAAATTTTGTGTTAAGATTAATAGAATCTTTGTAAGTTATAGTACTTTGATGCACTACAAGGAAGAAGCAAACTTTGCTTGGTGAAGTAGCTTATTGGTACTTATTGAAAGGTTTGAGGCCAGGTCGATCAATGTCAGAAAGTGTAAATTTTGTTAGTTATGGTGCTTCTAGTGTAAACTATGCTGATTTTCTTTTTTTTTTTCAGGGTGTCAACAAGGATTCCTACTTAATACTTGAAAAATTACCACCTGAGTAAGTACCAGTGCCTACTTTAACTACTGTATACCATATAACACTGCTGATATGACTAGATTGTTAAAAGATTTCCAATTAATTTTTCTTGGTCTGAACAAAACTGTAGTAAGTTTCTTGTCTGAAACTCCTTTCATCTGATCACTTTCAGTGGTGTGATTGGTCAGTGACCATCTTTTAAAGCTCCTAACAGTTTTTCTTGATAAAATGATTTATTTTGTAAAAAAATATGATCCCTCAAAATGGCTGGTGAGATAAGTATGTGAGGAAAGGAAAGTTAGTACAGATCGCGGGGGTTGCAGCACTAGTATATTGTTTAGAACATATGCAATATGATAACAAAATTATTGTATCCTGTTACAATAAAAAACATCACGGCAGTTCTTTTTGCTGAACAGGATTGAAAGAAAACAACTCAAATTCAGCTGTGGGCTGAATTTTTGATTGTTCCAATAGGATGTCTAGTTTTGTCAGTTGCTGTCAAATATAATATAATTATAAACAGTAACATAAAATGAACAGCAGGCTTTTAGCCAGGTGGGAGTCCAGGAGTCCTATGGACGACCACTTTTCACAGAAAATCAATATGAATAACTGTATACAGAGGTTTTTTTAAGCAAATTTGGAAATCTTAAGATACCTTTGCACTCATAACTGCAGAAAAACACCTTGCCTGCTCCTCAGGCCCTCCTATGAGGACAAAGTCAGGCCTTATAAAAATGTTGGACTCCCACTTTTTAAATCCTGGCTAAAAGCCTGATGATCAGTGACATATAAATTTATATAAAAATACGACTAATGTGTGGTATATTCTACTTTAGGTATGACTCTCGAGTGAAAGCCATGGAAGTAGATGAGAGACCCACGGAGCAGTATAGTGACATAGGAGGACTGGATCAACAAATACAGGAGGTAATCTTGTTACCCATCAGAATATCTATGCTCTTTCTTTGTGTTGTTGAATTCCAATTAGGATACTAAAGCTACATTCCCTAGACTATAGTTTGTAAATCCACAAGCCATGAGAATTGCCAGCAAAGTAAAAACTAGTTTCCTCTGTCTCCTGTCTGCTCCCATTTTTACTGTGGATTTAAAAGCTTGCACATAAAATCTAAGGATATACATGTAAGCCCCCCTCTGCTGAATGACAGTACTGAACAGGGCTAAATGTTGCATTATTATGCGTTTTTTTACTTAAAAACGGTTTTAATCAACACTCCCGTAGATTGTTTCGAAACGGTTTTTTTATTCCGCTTATAAGCCCTCCCGGATATGAGCCCCTCTGCTTATAAGCCCACCCAAAACCCCTTTCGAAGTTGTATAAGCCCAGGGCTTACAGTATAACCAGAATTCTACGGTATGTACAATTTTGCCTTAGTATTGACCATGGCTGCAGGTTTTTGGTAATTTGGCACCTATCCAAAAAAATCCCCAAACTTATCCTATAACTGGGAATATCAATTTTATTTATTCATTGATTAATTCTAATATGATTGTTTTCACAATGGTTTTATTTCATATATTTGATACAACAACAACAGTAAATAATAATTATAACAATAATGATGTTGATGATGATGATGATGATGACTCTCCCAACATTTTATATAACATACAGTACCTATTGTAATTATGGCGTTCTTTTACAGCTTGTAGAGGCCATTGTCTTGCCAATGACACACAAAGAACGGTTTGAAAACTTAGGGATTGCGCCACCAAAAGGTAAAGATAGAGATTCATGGAAGATAAAAAAAGCAAGACTATTAATAACTTATTAAATGCCAGCTTTTCTAGCCTAGTGATCCACCAGGCTGGTGCTTATTGGGGTTTTCTTGGAGTGAATTGACCAGGAGTATTTCTACTCCCCCCTGGATGGGATGCTAGTCCATCGCAGGGTTACCCACAGCATTAATTTGCCAGTACCCATTTATACACCTGGGTAGAGAGAGGCACTGTGAGAGTTAAGTGTCTTGCCTAGGAACACAATGTAGTTACCCCAGTCAGTGCTCAAATGCAAACCGTACAATCTAAAGTCCAGCATGTCTTTTCTGCAGTAGAATCAGTTTATCCAAATCCATCCCTTAAAGTTCTGATTTTTGGTGATCTATATATAGGTGTACTAATGTTATTGATAATTATTTTAATTTTCAGGTGTACTACTGTACGGTCCCCCAGGAACTGGAAAAACATTAATGGCAAGAGCTTGTGCCGCACAAACAAAGGTAACAGGTCCTCTAAAACTGAGTTTTGCCTACAGGCAACAAAAAATATTTTGGTTTCGTTATCAATTATTTACTGTAACATTTCATTGTGTTTGATAATATGTTCAAATTGTTTTTACCTTGCACAGTCAACATTTCTCAAGCTGGCAGGCCCTCAACTTGTTCAGGTAAAGATTCTTGCCTCATGTTTTTTACATGGGTCAATATTTCTGTTTCCACAACTAAAACGTTTTTTTATGTTTTATTTAATGTAGATGTTTATTGGTGATGGAGCCAAGCTAGTAAGGGATGCATTTGCTCTTGCTAAAGAAAAGGCCCCAGCCATTATATTTATCGACGAACTGGATGCTATTGGTACAAAGGTAAAACAACTTCTACATTTGTATTTGTACATTGTACACTTTTCTCTCTCGAAACTTAATACCAATAATTTTTTATTAGTCAAAAGTGATTTTCACTTAGTGTCAAAAGTATATTTATGTTCCTTTGGTTTGGCAATGCTAAATTAGCGATTGGTTTGAAAAACTCACACCACTTTCTCAACCAACCAGAAGTAACATGAAAACAAAGTCACAATTATTGCGACTTGCACATGCATTTTTTCATGCTTTGTGCTGGCAACATGTATTTGTTTTGAGTTTTGATTGGTTCACTGGATTTTCTGTGCCCTTCTGAGTGGCCCTGATGATAACTTTGCTATTGCAATAATTATTGTGTTCAGAAAACACAACATTTGTTGTGGCAAAATTTGTAAACGTTTGTTTCTTGTCGTCTTTTCTACAGAGATTTGACAGTGAAAAGGCTGGAGACAGAGAGGTGAATATATTACTTTTGTTGTATATTTAAAAAAATGGAGATGTTTTGAATTGTGTACCATAAAGGCTGACAGTAATGATACCCTGAAAGGTGACCATGCTTAAGTAGTGATAAAATTTCACAGTTGTATGTAAAAAAATTCCTGAAAGTGGTAACCCTCCCAATTACTCTGTTTTGATGTTATATGGATTCTTTCCATCCTCTATTTATTGAAATCATTTATATTTTATTAAGATGTATTGGTCCACATAGCAAACCACCCCCCCCCTGAAAGTTGCAATAAAGCCAGCTGTCTGTGGCAAGGTATACACAAAAGTACTCAAAGCTATAAATATTATGTTTTGTATTCTAGGTCCAAAGAACAATGCTGGAGCTGCTTAATCAGTTAGATGGATTTAGCTCTCATCACGACATCAAGGTATCCGTAGCATTTTATGACAAAATTAATGATGAGTTCATGGTTTAAACAAGTTTTCTTGAATCCTGGGTTGGAAATAATTTCTTGTAATGCAATGGTTTAACTTTGGTTTTATTGCATGCTAATATGTGTGCATGTCTTAATATAGCAATCTGAGGACGGGTTGTCTCACAGGAGAAGTACTCTCTAGATAATGATTTCCGTCCTAGTTTTTGGCTTAAGGTGGCCCTGGATATATTTTTGAGGTTTCTTTCTGATGTGAAAACTTACATTTAATGCTTTTCATTTCAGGTTGTAGCTGCTACAAACCGTGTGGACATTCTTGATCCAGCTTTGTTAAGATCAGGTTTGGCCCTTGATTATTCTTTGTTTGTTTTTATGCTACCCGGTATGTTCAATATTCCTCTATCGCTTATAAACAATTTTTCCTACTCCCCCTGTTTCAAAAAAGTATATTTTTATTCAGGAAAATCTGTGACCTTTAATCACTGCAAGTTTTTTAGGGGACCTAAATAGGGATGACCTCATGGTCCGCCTTTTCAGATACCACTTGTGTGATACCATTTGTGTGTTTTTGAATAAAGTATTATTATAATTATAAACTGATGTCCTGGAATAAATATATTGCAAGCACGAGCCTTTCTTTGCACACTCAATCCTTTCCCCACTCCAGTAGACGTCCGAAATTCGACTCGAAAAATTCCATACTGATGACATCGCTCTGCAGAGATCCGTGCAGTGTCTCTGATTTGTTGTAACTTGCGTGCAAATTCAAACCGAGCAATGACCAATCAGAGACACCACAGGAATCTCTGTAGAGCTATGTCGGGGTTCGAAGAGGTCATGGAAAACCTGGAAAGTCGTGGAATTTTAGAATTTCATTTTCCAGGCCTGGAAAGTCATGGAATTTAAGTCTGGGTCACGGAAAGTCATGGAAATGTATTGACTGTACAAAATAAATATAGGCTGGTTATTTTTTGTGAAGAAAAGGGTAACAAATGTACCGGTACCTAAAATCAAGATAATTTTTGAAAATTTCTAAGAAAAATGGTAAAATTTAGGTCATGGGAAACTTTGAAAAGTCATGGAAAGTCAAGAAATTTCAAATGCTCAAAAGAGTACGAACCCTGTCCATACGAAAAAAGTAGAGATCCATGTAGTGTATGATTGGTTGTAACTTCCCAGCCGTTAATTGGGTCGTCACGCAACGCTAGTGGATGAGGAAGCGTTGCGTGACGAGCCCAAACAACAGCTGCAAAGGAGACATTTCTAGATAGGGAGATTAGAATTGTATGCATCAAGGGAGATTTCTGTACACCCAGGCTGCTTTCTTCGTCCCAACATTGTCATGTCTCTTGCTGTATTGTGTTTATAAATGGTCTTTCATCTCCAGGCCGTTTGGATAGAAAGATCGAACTGCCGAACCCGGACCAGGAAGCCAGGGCACGAATCATGCAGATCCACTCCAGGAAAATGAACGTTAGGTTAGATGAATATTTCAATTAATGCACAGGGATACCAGTTGCACAGAATACCTTACACAAGCATCATGTTTATATTGTTAGATAAGCTTTTGCATTTTTTTGAATTTTGATATATATTTATTGGTGCATTTAACATTGTAATGGGTGTTGTAAAGTTGAAAATCCATGATCATTTGTGATCAAAGGATGTCACCTTTAGGGCGTCAAAAAGCCCTGTGATCGGTCATACATTGTGTATTAATGTTTCCTTCTTGAAATTCTAAACAGAGTCGTTTTGTAGTTTCAAGGAGCACAGGAGGGCGGTTTTGTTCAGTTTTCGTTTCTATTTACAGTAGAATCCCGGTTTTTTTTTTTTAACCTCCAGGGGAACAAAAATTGGCTCGAGAAATCAGGGGTAAAATTACAGTGCTCGACTATCCAAGGAACCAACTTTTGGTTCCAGTTATTGTTGGGTAAACATTATATCTATTCTATGAGGTGCCAAAAGAACTTGCCAAATCTCTCAGGTTTTATTGCAAGAGCCCGAGGTATAGTATTTAGCTTCATATTGCTAGGGAGAATAACAAATTAGACAAACATCTTAAGTAATGGGAGAAACTATTTTAAATATATGGTTACGAGAGTTTCTTTTAGTTTTCAGTATTTTGTTATTCTTTGTTGTTTCTTTTCTTTTTCTCTTTTTTTTGTTTTTTGTTTTTAACTTATTTTTCTTGTCTATAAGCACATTGTTATTAATTACACTAGTACAATGTAATCTTCGTATTTTGTAATCTTTATCTTGTAACTTAAATCAATAAAAAAAAAAATAAAATAAAAAAAAACTTTTGGTTCCAGTTATCAAGAGGTTCGAAAAATCAATGGTTCAAGAAATCTGGATTCTACTGTTGTTAAATTGAACATTTTGGTTTTTTCCTGCAGCGCTGATGTGAACTTTGACGAGTTGTCACGCTGCACTGATGACTACAACGGCGCTATGTTGAAAGCTGTTTGCGTTGAAGCAGTAAGTTAAAACCACACTATATAATAATTTATTGATGACGATGTTATATGTTGCTATTGTTCACCTGCTAAGTTCTAAGTTAACGGGCTTGATCTTAAAGCAGCTAGCTACTGAAACATTTTTTCGGGCAATTTAGACGTTCATCAAGAGCTTTGTTGTTGTCATCGCATATTGCCGATATTTTTCTGTTACGCTAGCCATGCTTTTTGGTTGCCACACAATCTTTCATCAATAAGTTTACGTCAAAAGCGTAGCCAAAAGAACATTTGTGTGAACATTAGTGCTTGTTGCATGTCTTGATTGTAAAATGCACTTTCGTAGAAAAGGCCATCTTCAATAAAGTTATGGTTTTTTATTATTATTATTACTACAATCAATCAATCGATCGGGAAAATGAGCCTCCACTCCTTTTCGAACAGAGGCGGAATCTAGCCTAGGTATCACATTATGCTTAGATTCAGACTTGGATTACTATAAGTAAATGACATAAAATCAATCGACATCACAATGATTTTCTTAAATAAAAGTGATTGCGAACCATCGCTGTTGTCCCGTTGATCATTTGTTCTTTCGTTCTAATCTTCTTGATCACTTGTTCTTTTTCAGGGTATGATTGCTTTGCGCCGTGAAGCCACCGAGGTAATCCATGAAGATTACATGGACGGAATTATGGAAGTGAATGCCAAAAAGAAGACCAACTTGATGTACTACGCTTGAAGAAGCTATTCTTCTTGTAAATAAGCTGGACAAAAAAAACAACACTTCCCTTTATATCTTGCGACATTAACTTGCAGGGTTTACAAATCCATCTTTCCTTCTACTAATTTCTTCGATAGAGGACCTTTTGTAGCTCAACTTCGGTCGTTTCATTGAAAGTGCTCAGTGCTGAGCTCACGTCACGCAACGTTTCGAGAAGAATCATAGCGTGACGACGAAAATACGCCCGCGAAGAAGACTGGGAAACAATGACCGTAAAACTCTTTTGTAGCAAGTTGTGTGAAAATTACGGGTTTATTAATAAACTACAATTAAACAGCTCCCCCAAATGCAAATCTACACATATGGTAGCTAACTTAACTTTACTATGATGTAGAGATTGTTATTAATAAACCTGACAACTTTCAAATGTTTTGATCTCATTTTGTCATGTTAAGGATATCAGTTTTTACGCTTGGGGATTTCTCCCTGAAAATCTTAAAAACGCTTCCTGTGGAAATCCCAAAATCCAGTTTACGTCAGTTATCTTGCCAGGTAGAATATCAAACTGATTTTTTTCTTCTCGATGGAAAACAATCTTCCCTTTTTTGTTCATTCAAGGCGTCAAAATTCCGTTCGCGTTCAGAACATGGCTGAGTAAAAGTTTACGCTTTGTGGTTCATTTGACTCCAATCAGAAGGCCAAAAAGGAACACAACTCCCAAGAAACTCGATTGGAACTGGGAACAAAAAAAGTGAATGGTAACATGAATGTGACCTTATGAATCTAGTGGTAGTCCTTGACGAAATCCTCCCACATTTCCCAAGACGGGTTGCAATTGTAAAATACTCGTGTGGGAGCTTTGAAACATACATGTAGAAATGCAGAATTTGTTAAAGGTTTGGCGCTGACTGTGTTTTGATGTTGTGTTTCAAAACATAACATCAAAACACAGTCACCGACAAACTTTTAACAAACTATGTCATCCCCGACTACAATTACTATTTTTAAATGAAAAGATGCGACTGGATGTAGACGGACGAACCCAGAATCTTGTCCCAACTTCACGGGCGATAGAAGAATGACATTTTGTTTTGTCTTTTTTTTTGTCCTTTTATTATTCCTTTCATTACATGCAGTGTTGGATAATATTGCTAATTAAAAAAAAACTAAATTTAATAGACAAGTCTAGAAAAGGCCCTGTCCGAACGCACACGATTTCAGTTTATCCGAAAGTGATGGGTTTTACTTCACCTGTTCACATGAAAAAGTTTTAAATGATCGTTTTCACAGGAAGTTTGCTGATTTAAAACGTTGAAGAGGTTTCTGGTAAAAACGAAAACGATGACGCAACAATTTCGGATCAGTTCAGTCCACCATGTCCTATTAGTTAAAAAAAAAGGGGGGGGGACTACGGGTCTACACGTCTTACATGTGTACGGGAAAAACGATACGAAACGGTCGTGTGGACGGAAAACGGGCTTAACAATTTATTACTAGGATATCTTTGGAAATCCAAAGAGCTTGAAAATACATCTTTAAGATACAAATAGTTCAAAGCTTAATGTAAGTTAAAATACCAATGGTTATGTTTGCCACGTAACAAACTGCTTGTTGAGTTATCGTTTCAGTCAAGTTTAGTTCAGAAACTGTCATTTGTTCTACTGTTCGACGTTCATGAACATTTGCTTCACAGCATTGAAAACTTCTGGATCGGGGTGACCCCATAACGTCATGTCTGCGCTCCAATTATCAGCAGAGGTTGTTGGTTTACGTTTGCAATAATGGTTTCTTAACCAAAGGGTGAGTCGTCGTAGCTCTTCGTTTAGTTGGTCTTTTTCGTGTTGTAGTTTTCTTTTGCTCTCCACCAATTTGTTTGTCCGCTGCCAAAAAAAAACACGATATCAGTTAACAATTCCAGGGCTGTAACTAGCAAGAGGCAAGACGAGGCACTTGCCTCGTCTACATTTTCACCCAAAATTAAAAACAAAATATATTAATTTTGTTGGGAAAAATAATCCCCAGTTGAACAAGATTTATTTAATATTTTTTTCTCAAGAAATACGTCATGAAAAATGTCCCAAAAAGAGTTTCAGAGCTTCTAGATTTCAAAGTTTTCTGGAGGACATGCCCCCAGAACCCTTAGCAAAATCTTGCCTCGTCTATGGCAAAGGTTCGATTACGGCCCTGAATTTTAAAAATAAATTGAATGAGCTGTATTTATGATAAGACGGGTTTATTTCATTGACACAGACGGTAATACCCAGGGAGTTTATAAGAGTCCACTAATTAAAACCAGAACCAAAGTAATCACTTTGGCCAATCACTGAACATATTCAAATACGGCAATTGGCCAATAAGAATACGAAACAAACGTGGGAAAGCTCTTCTAATTGGTTGAAAAATAAAAACAAGAAACCCGTATTTTTCCCCTGATTGGTTGCTGCTCGCGTTTTTTTTTTTTTTTTGCCTTATAAACTTTAGAGCTTTTCAACGACATGCAAGATTTCTATGTTCACCGGATGTCATAAGAAGGAAAACGAAAAACAATTCCAGAGGCCCGTGCAAATGTTCGTTTGCGCCATTTTAAGCCGTTTAACCTCTCCTTGTAGTCTACTGCATGCCCCCTTCCCGATTATATCTGTCCCTGGGCCCTCCGAAGATGGGCTTGAATTGAACCATACGATTTTTGCCACATTACTAAATTCGGCTGTGGGTAATATCAAAATCGATTGGTGTTATTGCAGACTGATTCTAGACATATAATCCAACACTGAACAGTGTTCAACTATTTCTTTACAAAACTATACAGAAACTATTTGTCCGAGCCGGGCTTTTTTCTGAGGGACTTTTCTTCAAATTGCTTTTTCTTGCCTCAAGTTTCAGTCGCCTATGGAAATGGCTAGTTAGGAAATAGGGGGTTGTACCTTTTCTAATTTTCGGTGCGTTTCCCTAATTAATGAGCCTTTTTGGATTGCAAAGAAACGACTAAACTTTAATGTACGCGTATCAGAAAAATAAACGAATCCTCTTTTGTCTGACTGCTTATCCCTTAGTCTGCTCTCTCTTGCCCTTTAGTTAGTGGCCTGTGTAAAAGGCTACAACCACAGACAAAACTTTTGTTCCTAACCTTCCCTCCCTAACAAATGTCGAGCTGAATCATTAGCAACTCTACTCACACGAGATTGTGAAGAGAGGTTCCAACATTGAGTACAGTACAGGAATGGCGTTTGAATCCAAACCCACTGAAATCGGGTTTATTTTTACAATCTCCTCGATTACTTTTGTTTGTGGTTGTACTTAGAAAATAGGGGGTTGTACCTTTTCTAACTTTTCGATGCGTTCCCTTTTTAGCTTTCGACATTTCGTCGCAGCGATCTTGTTTCGCTCCCTTCTTTTCATTATGACTTCAGGGTCTTCTTCTTTGATTTTCTACGGAAAAACAACCCTAGTTAAGAATGGGAAATGATACGTAGAGGCAATAAGTAAAAATATTTTTTTAATGTTTTTTTTTTCATTCTGAATTTTACGTATATAAAGAAACAAATATAACTTTAGTTTCCCCTAGTGACAATTTATGACAAGCTAAGCAGGTTGTTGATTTCTTGTCCCCTTCAAACTGAAAACGAAACAAGGTGCGAGTGGGAAGGAAGCTTGATCTGACTGAACATTAAAAACTGAAATATTGCACTTTCTCAAGATCAGTCTCCTTTCTAAACAACGCGTAGAAACCAGCAAAAAATTTCAGTTTCCAGGATATATTTTTGCAATTTTCTTGGACATTTCATGTGACAGCGAAAAACTGCTTAAATCGCAAAAAAACAAGTTCGCGAATAAGTTTGGCAACACTGGTTAATTATTCGGCAACATTTGTGTAATAAATAAAGGGAAAAAAACAATTATTAACCGTCGAGTTACTGTAATTCACCAACAACCATTATTGTTTGAAAGCGACTTCAAGAGGGCGAGAGAGTTTTGAGAAAACAGCCAACCAAAATAAACAAAAACTTCGTGGAATACATATAGTCGAACCTCCCCATTCACTGTCGCTTTTACGAAGGGTTTCACTTATATTTATTTCGCCTCATGATAGAAATTAGGGACGTCCAGTTTTTTATGTTCTCGGTGCTTAAGAGAGGTATCATTTTAATTAAATGCCTATATGGTGTTTTATGGTGGTCGTTCAGGGAAGCTCGTCTATATTTCGCTTTTCCCGACAAAAAGAAATTGTTTTGCATGTGTATTATAACTACTCACTGGTTTTGGTGGTTCAATTCTTGTCAGTTCCTCTATCTTTGGTATTTCAGTGCCTTTCTCCAAGTACTTCAGTTTAATCCTCTCTTTAAGTTCCATTTTAACCTGTGTGGTTTCGGCAGGCTGATCGATCTCACTGTTGCCTTCTGTAATTTCAGTATTATTGAAGAACAATGCCTAAAAGCAATAAAAAGGGGTTATTGTTAGTAGATTTTAACAAGAACTAAACAATATTGCTAGCATAACAGGAAACTTGAGCAGGTTTTGGGGCTGTGGTCAGCGAAACATGTCGAAACGCAACGATGCTCACATAATGGCTTCGCCTTTGTTTGTTTGCACACTAGTGATCTGATGGCATCGAAAATTCCGAGAACTTACCTCGAGAAAAATCGCAAATATATGATCATAAAGCAAAGCTTCATTGTTAGAAGGGAACAGTTTTTGCTCTTAAACTAGACATGGAATAACCCAAGATTTTCACCGACAATTCTCGAGAGCTAAAGCAGTTGATTTATTCGCCAAGAAAATGCTTTTGTCGTCCTAAACACAACCTAAAATAATTATTTCACCAAAAAATTCAGCATACAGTATTTTGAATTTTCCTTTAGCGTTATCCCGGGCTCTGTTAACGCCATTATCGCTTGTGGGATACATTTCCAAAATGACCTTATAAATGTCTTCCGATCCGATGTCCCGGTGGAAAACCTTCGAAAATCATTTCTATTGATGCTACTTACTCTATTGCTTGATACAGGATCATGATTAAAGCTAGCCGGGAACTGTAGATTAAAACTTTGATGTTGATACGCTCGGTCAAAATCCGTCGACATTGTTGCTGTACTTAAATTTCGCCAAAGATGTTCGTTTTCCATGGCTTCGCGCAATGTACTGATAGCAACACATGTTCCCGGGGCTTTTTTATAGATTCGTTTTTCAAATGGGAAACTCCCACGAATGGGAACAACAAATCTATTTTAAGCATCAAAACATTCGAATTATGGTAAATATTGATTTATCTGTTTTCGCTTTTTCTTCTGGGAAGGCTACGCGGATTCTTGGAAAGAGCTGCATATGTAATGAGTACTTCCGGTAACGTTTGGTGTGTCACGCAATCTTTCAGTTTTGCAAACGGCTCATTGAAAACGACAGAAAAGAGTTATCAAAATGCTGCAGAACCGTATTTTTTCAACGGCAATAGAACATCAATGTAAAAGCTACTAGTGCCGATGATCGGTTTTGCGAATAGCAAGAAAAACTAACAATAAAATTCTCAGTAAACCTGCAAATCTTACCATTTCGTAGACTGGAGCCCGGGACACAAATGAAGCAATTATATAAAACTAACAGCAACAATTCATGAGGAACCGTCAAAGTAGCTGTGTAAAATTGAGAGCAGCAACCACTGCAACACGAGTTCCTTGTGGACTTTAACCTAAAGGGAACAAAACTGATCGCATATAAAGACCTGTTCCCAGGCACGAGACAAGACCCGGAACAATATACCGGTACTCACAAGCGTGTCACGAGTAGAAACTGCGCAGTGCATATGAAACAGATGTATCGGAATTGTTATCTGGGCGTTTACGTTTTATTTTTCCTTGTATCAAAAGGATGTATTGTTTTAATAATGGGCTTGTCCACTAAGAATTCAATTAATACGCACTGAACACCACGTCTGATTTCGGAGAAATCAGAAAAATTGAAATGCGTCTTTCTGAGAAATCACGCGCAAAGCAAACAAGTAAAAACAAGCTACAGCAACAACGACATTGCATCGGCCTGGCGTCCTGTAAAAGCTGTTTTCTCAAAGCCTTTAGTTTTCATTTTTGACAGGAATGCGGTATTTTTGTGCGACAAGTTTTACAACCCACTGAGCGAAGCGCCATATTACATGTAAACTGAGCTGGATTTAAGTAATGGTGTGTAGTGTCTTCGCACACTATTCGCAGAGTCGACAGAAACATTCAACTTCACGTTTCTTTTCCACTCAAGAAATTCGTAAAATTATTTTTGTTATCAGTTGATCTTCTTTTAAAGAGTAGACAAAGCTTGCGTCAAATTAGCCCTTCTTCATAAATTAAATTTTATGCTTCTTTATAGCTCTAGTCAACGAACAAAAGAATTGCTTTATGGAAATATTAAAAAGTGGGGCAAAACAACTCAAGTACGAGGTTACGTTTTTCACTAAAGTGTAGCAAGTTGCAACAAGTTTTGGGAAATAATGACTCTCCTTTTGAGCGAAAAAAAAAACACAGCGATCGCGCTGCAGTTGTGAATTTACGTCACAGAAAACAAAATCATGCCTCGAGGCATTTAATTTAATCTCCGAAAACCCCAGCTGCGTGACTCCAGAACTACCACTGTATTTTCGACTAAACCAGTCCACAGCTAAAGCAGTTTTTTCTAGCAGCGGGCAAAACTAATCATTTATTTCTCTGAATCATTACAGGAGCTGTGCAGCGCTAGAAAATTTGGATTTTTTTTTAAATAAAACTTACGCATAAACATTGTGATTTCGCGGAAACAATCGGTCACGCTAACTCTTCGTAAATTCTGCGAAACTGGGTGTAACGCGAGAACAAGAGGTTAACGTGAAACGTCGTTGGAACGCTCCCATTCAGCGAATTGCGCAATTTAAAAGTTAAAAGAAACAAGGCTAGTTCCTCGTGTTTTAAAAAAACAAGGACGCTACAATGACTTGACGCAACAAACTTAATTTATGCCTTCATATAATTAGCAAATGATTGCGCTCGTGACGTAGGGCAAGTGAATGTTTGTTTCCGGTGTACTGCAGGATAGCTTGAAAATACTTTCTCGATTTCATTACTGGACTCATTTCCCATGAATTTGATTGAATATCACAAAAGCAAAATATTAAGTATAATTAAAAGACCAATAAAAAAATGGACCAATGGTTTGAGAAACTACTGCTATAATTACATGCGTATTTCCCTATGAACAAAAACAATAACGATTCGAAATAAAAAAAAAACATTGTTATGGACTTGTTCAGTCTGGTGATATGCAAGAGGCGAACCACAACTAAATGTCAAATATCTGCAGACTAAAACACCCACGAAACGCTTAAACGCATTAAATCTCAGGATTAAATAATTCAGGGTGCAAATTTTAGCACGGTTTGTGCGTGTTCCGGTTTTGTTGCGAAAGCGGTATCCGCCTGTCTATTCCGGTTTTTGTCACGCAACGCTGTTGTGTTCCGGGTCCAGTTCCGGGTAATCATGAAAGTTCACCGATCCAGTATCCACCGGAAATTCCGGTGTCGTTTTTGTAAACAAAACAATATTGCCCGAGAACAGTTATTGCTTAGTTTTCCTGCATTTCGGTTAACAAGAACAAGTGCATCTATGAGCTATAGATGGCTAAATTTGAACTTGTGAATGACAGTTCTAGTGGTCTTCCTCTATTCCGACAACATTTTTCTTGTGTCATTGTCAGTGATCGTCAAAAGCTTGACAAGCTGTTTCAGCGATTCTGAAGGAGCATCATACGGTACTTGAATATAATTTCGTCCGATATAAACCTAGATGCGCTTGGCACAATCTCTCTTCCTTCCGCTGCTACATTGTTGCAAGTCAAACCGTCGGTTAGCGCTTTGATTCTATTTTAAGACCAGAAAGTTTGTGACAGATCTACCTAAAATAGCCTTTGAAAGAGAGTTCAGGGGTCGGTCGTGTCGAAACACGTTGCAAAAACATGCGACATTTCACAAGTCGTCTAAAGTTGTCTTTTCGTGACAAGCTTGGGGAGATGTATTAAAACGGAAGATTTATTCCGACGAGGATAGTTTGTCTCATAGTAGTATTGGGTCGCTAGCTTCAAGGAAAAAATGCCTCGTACTTACAAAATAGCTCTAATTCTGGGATTTCTAACGTCGAAAAGTTAGAATAGTTTGACACAATCCGTTTCTCTTCTTATTACAATACTGAAACTCGGGAATAAAACATGAAGGCCCTAAAGCTCTTTTTTTTCAAGGCTCTTTGTTTTTTGTTCACCCCACGGCCAGGGAATCTCATGCATTTACTCAAACGATGAAGTAACTGCTGTGTTTTTATAAGTAGATTTTTTCTTTCAATAATTCTCAGAGAAAATATGTTTCTTTATATGTTCTGTTTGATGTAGTTCTGTATATTCCATTCACGAACTCATGGCTATCCCCGAATGGCCTCTATACAGACAAAACATGTCTAGCTCAACATAATTTGTTTGGAGATGAAAATGTCGATCGATAATAGTATAAGAGAATGAGATCGCTCTCCCCGTTACCAGTCGGCGTTAGGCAAACGTCTCCGAGGTCTAACGATCGCACTGTAGGGCTACCAGGGTATCTTCATTCATGTAACTGCTTCATTCATGTTTTCCAGCCTCGTATGACATGCCTCACACAGTCCTTTCATTGTGCTACCATTTCCACCCTGATTTGAGTAGAAAATTCTATATTGATGACGTAGTTATACGTAATTTTACGGGAGTGGCGCGGAAGGCCTGAGACCGAGCGTGACAATACACAGTGTTTCATCTGTTTCATGTGGTGTTATAACTTCCTTGGTCAGGTATAAAGGTTCGCTTGCTGGACTCAATGCATGGTTGGGGCCTCAGAGATAATTGTAGCGCCATGCTTGTCCCACAGCTCCATGGCTTTACTGACAATTGTCACAAAGTTGTCCTCTGGGAGAGGCTGTGGACAAGAAAGTATAGAAAAAATAAACAAGAGAATAAGCAAGTAAATAACTTCCAGGCATAGTCAATCGATAGAAATCGATATCGGAAATCAATCGATACAATCGATATCTATCGATATCAATCACCGATTGATATCGATTGAAATCGGTAATCAATAACAATCGAACTCACAAAAAAAAATTATTATCGATTGTTATCGATTGAGAAAATCGATAATAATCGACAGCAATCGACAGTGATCGATAACAATCACTACTAATATAACAATCGATAAACCAATCCTTATCGATTTCCGATGTCAATCGAACTCACAACTTTTTTTCTTTATCGATTCCTATCGAGTGGTATCGGAAATCGATATCAATCGAAGATTGATATCGATTGCTATTGATTGTTATCGATTATCGGTTTATCGATTGACTACGCCTGGATAACTTACTAGATAGCTGGCTGACTTGTTGACTGGTTGACTGACAGACAGACAGACTGACTGACTGACTGACTGACTGACTGACGGACCGACTGACTGACTGACTGACTGACTGACTGACTGACTAATTGACAGACAGTCAAACGATAAGGTCACAACACACCTTACTAAGAAATTTGTTCACACCCTGAGCAGATTTTTCCATTAGCAGGGGATGTCTGAAAACCATGAGAAGACTAACAGCAACAAAAACAAGAATCTTACTAGAGCCACACACTACTTTGTCCCAAATCCTACAAGAAAGAAACATTTAGAGATTACAAAATCAAGGCAACTCTAGTAAATCATTTTTCTTCACATAGAATTGTGTGTTTTATACAGAAGGATGAAATCACCGTCCAAGCCATTTTTGGGGACTTCTGTCTCGAGAAGCTCCCAGCTAACTCTAGTTTTTACAGCATCAAGTAAGAAGGAGTATTTCTACTCCCCCTGGATGGGATGCTAGTCAATCACTTACATGCAACCAGGCGTTCTTTTTTATTTTTTACCTGATTGCAGATTAGTCCATCTCAGGTTCTTTTGTTAGGTTGTCCTAACAACTGTACTTTTTTTACTCCAGTGAGTGCAGAGAGGTAATAATGTGAGGGTGAAGTGTCTTGCCAAAAAAAAAAAACATGGCAAACCCGGCCAGGGCTCTGGCTTAGCCTCTCACTCTGAACTTCAATGCACTCACTATCACTTGCCAATTGAACAAGACCAAATGACAGTAATCAAATTGTAGCACAGTTAACATTGACCAACATAACAAGAATGTTTTACAATTTTGTTAATTATTGACAAGGTTATCGTGAAATAAGAAATTAAGACTATTGGCAAAGGCAAAGTATAACAACTCGCTATGAACCAACCTTTCCATGCACGAATCTGGAATATCGTCAGCAAAACCACTTTCAAACCACCTTTAGATAAAAAAATAAATTTACATGTCAACTAATTTATAATCAGTAATAATTTATTATACAATTTCTTTTATAAAAGATAATATTTACTAGGCTCATGTTTGGTAAATGAACTTTTCCTCAGCTAGATTTGTGGTTTTCAGTGCTAATAATTATTAGGATGACATTTTCTGTCTACGAAATCAGGAGTGGCAGGGACTCCAGGAGAAAATAATTTTATTTTAGTATTATATTGCAATAGATTGCTATTGCTATCTTTATTTCCTTCAGTGTTTTTCCGGTAGTTAAATAAGTGCCCCTTTCAAATAAGCCCCAATCCTTTAAGAGGAAAAATTAACTAAGCACGGTGACGGCGAATAATTGATCATTCACGGTATTCATCAGGTGCATGTAGATTATTTAAACAATTTAAGATGTCAGGACTTAGTTTCAGAAAGACCTTATTTACAAGAGAGCCTGTTATGACACAATCCATTTTACAGACCTCTTGTGTGGTAGGACATCAAATGCGCCAATGCTCAACAGGTGCTTGTGAAGTTGGACATCCTCAGTTTGTAGATAATGCTGAGTCAACATTTCCTACAGAAAAATAATAGATTGAAGCACATTCACAATAAGATTAATGTATTGACACCAACATTAGTCCAACAACTCCAAAAAACCGTAATTTTTGCAGTTTTCATAAGGCCTGAATATAAGGAGTTTTCTGGACCCTTGAATGTGGGTTTTTGTAATTTTCGTAAATTTCACAAGACCGCAGAAAAAAATCGTTAATTTTATTTAGGAATTTTTGTAGTGCATTCTATCCTGGACATGAGTGCAGCTGTCTGTTTTAATTTAATAAATTATAGAAAGTTCAAACAAAATTTGAGATTTGATTTGTACTTCAACAGAAAACCACAAGGTTCAACTACAAATTCAATGCCCCCCCCCAACTAAAGACAAATATGTACAATGCTTGGGAACAACTTGTTGTAACAACAGTAAACTAAAAAATATGGTAAATGTTACTTCGCTATATCTGCCTGCAGGCTATCAAACAGGTAAATAATAACTATCATTCCTCAAGCACAGCGTTACCAGTTTTTCTAACTGTGTTCCAGATTGGTCCAAACACTTCATGAACCTGACAGACATCCAATAGAGATCAACCTCATCTTCAAACATGTCGCTAAACACTTGCACTACAGCTCTCATTACCTCTGCCTTTCTTTCAAGTTTCTGACGAGATACGAAAGCGAAATGTGTTTCAGTAAGATTATACAGAATACAAGGTCAACTGTGAAAACAATGTGACTTATGGTAGACAATGCTTCAGTGGCAACATCTTTCGACCAACTGATATCATTATCATTTATGCTTTTTAAACATGTTTTAACTAGAGTTTTTTTTAGAATAAGGGTTTCAATTTTCACATAATTTTAAATTTTATTTTAGTTTTTAATTAGTGTCACCAATTAATGTGTAACGCAAGAACTATTGACACTTAAATAAAGTTTACTGCTTACTACTATTATTTAAGCACTATAACGTCATTAACTTCAGTTAAGGCCGCAAACTTGTCAATATTGAAGGAAACTGAACCATTAGCCATTACATTACCATATGTGTTTATTAGCCTATCAGTAGGTTTGGGATTTGCATGAGTTGCAAACAAAGCATTCAAAGCCTGCTAGGGAAATTTCCCATCACTGGTTTACTTTACTCATCTGGTTCCTTCTCTCACCAGCTTGAAACTGGCTGCTGTTTATTTTGTATCTGGTATCTATCGAAAGTGTAACATTACTATGGTTTCACGCTATCCACTCAACCAATCACAGCGCAAGAAAGAATAGCCATACGCAAGGCCAAAAAACCGGAAACACGTGGGGAGGGGGGGGGGGATTCGAACAAGGACTATACCAGGGTTAAGTTTGTCTGCCACGCAAGCTATACTTACATCTACCAACTGAAAAGTCCAAGTGTTACTAATGCCTATCAGGTAAGTGAGGGGTAAACTGAATGGTTCAACAGGAAATTCCACCAGCCCTGATCTGGGTTATCGGACAGGACTCTCTTTGCACTCTGGAGATTTGATGCAACACTCAGATTTATAACACCAACTTGCAGGTTTTTTGTTTACTTCTACCACTTGTACACTTGTCAATGCATTGCGAGATATTTGACTAGGACTTATTAACACTTGTTTACCTTTGGTATTTTTACAAATCTCAAGGCTCCTTCATCTAACAGATACATCATAGACAGTTGGTAAGGCATGTCATCTTCATCAGACATCTTCCTCATAACCTTCAAAGCATGCCGGAGATCATTAAAATGCTCACATCTTTGCTGAATTGCAAACTGGTGTGCATCACGATATGGAGGAATAATACCTATGTTGAAAAAGAAAATTTCTGACATCCTCACTTCTACTAAGATGCATGTAAAAGTTGATTTAAATTAACATTTTCAGTTCCAGATCAAGATATATTTATAGACATAGAAAACTCTTCTCCACATCAACTTCAAGGATGGTACATGTAGAAGAATGTGATCATGTTTTCAGCAGATTTCACACATGCTTCTAAAGGGTTAACCTCGGCCTAAAAACCTGTGAAATTTTCCTTTGTTTTGGAACTATTGTTTTCCTATTGTGTATTCTTTTGAGGTTCTTTTTTGTTTTGTTCATTCTTTGTTTTACGTCACTACTGAGTTTCACAGGTTTTTCCCGGGGGGGGGGGGGGCACTCAAAAAAGTTTTATACGGGGAGGCTCCGCCCCAAGCTCTTACTCCTTACCCTTTTATATACCATTTTGACAGAAATTGTACCCCTTTCGTATACCTTTCACTGAAATAAGGTACCCCTTTCATATACCTAAAAGACGTGACATAGCCTTAGAACAGGACGTTTTCTTGTCATTTTTATAAAGCGCTTAATAAATTAAAATAATACAGCCATAAAGTGGGTCTGTTCGAAATATTTTAATTACAGGCCTTTTTAAAAAACCTAAATGACGAATTTTCGTACCCTTTCATATACCTAAACTTGTGAAATCGCTACCCTTTTATATACCTGAAGCCTGAAAAAGGTACCCCTTTCGGGGCGGAGCCTCCCCGTATAGGCCGTTATATGGAGTACCCCCCCCCCCCCCGGGAAGGTTTTTATACCGAGGATGTGCCCTGGGCTTCTAAAACCCAGTCAAAGGGCCATTCCAACAAAAATTCACACCGCCCCCGCATTGAAGAATTTTTCTTAAGAGGTCTAAAATATGTCGGCACGTTTGATTCTTTTTGAGGGGGTAAGTAAAAATGAGCAAAAAGTGGTCTTTATTCTGATGGGGTTAAGAAAAAATCGGGTTTTTCTGAGGGGGGCATCATGTCGGCACTTTGATCTTTTTTTCTTAGGAGGGTAAACTTTGACTTGCCCGTCAACAGGGGGGGGTCTGGATATAAAATGAAATGGCCCAAAGCCTGTGGGCTGGCACGAATGATAAACAAAATCATTAATTTGATTTAGTTTTTTAACTAAAGGAACTCTTTTCCTACCTAAAATTACTTTCCAAACGTGGGTTCTGTAAACTGCGGGCAAGCTAAACCGTGTGCTAAATGTTGAAATGCGTTCCACATCTGAAAATTACAAAAGATTTTGCATTGGGTATTTGGGTAGCCATATATTTAAGGCCTTCATATAAGGGCGATGCCCTCATAAAATACGGCAGAAAAATGGCAGAAAAATCCTTGCAGCCACTTATCCATTACCTATTGGATCATCTTTCAGCAATATCTCCAGTGCTTTTCTTTGCTCGACGTTTCGTAGTCCTAAAGTGTCGTAATAAAATGCACGGAAATTTCGTCCATCTTTGTCCACCATTTAGGAAAAACGAAACTATACGTTATGTACCCTTCATGGAATGTACCGTATACCTGACTTGACCCCAGTCTTTTCCCTACATCACCAAATTTTACCTTTACCTTCCGCAAATCTTGTCAAAAAAAAAAAAAAACAAATAAATGTGACGACATCAATTTCCTTGAAACCTATCCAAACAGTTCTAAGTTTTAATATAAACGTTTTTGTAGATTTTTGTTTTTTTAGATGACTTCACACAATCATAAGAAAACATTGATGAAACCGGTCTGTTCCAGAATAACGCTTTTGTTAATTAAAAAAAAAATATATTTTGCTTTGGATTTCCTTCGCCACCACAAGAATATTTCTGGTCATTTCTAGCGGCTATTCTTGATTGCCTATTCGTGTATTCATTTTCATTTGTCTTTTAAAGTACCAAACAGACCAAATTAAAACCGTAATTAAAATGCGTGGCAGAGCTTCATGAATAAATGTGACTGTTATTCAGTTAGATGAACGTGTTTCTATTTTAGTTTTGTTTTTATGGATTCTTCTTTAATTTTACCAAATTATAAATTAAATATTCTTCTGAAGGTGTTTTGTCGTAATTGTAGTGCCTGTATTTGGGGTGGTACCTATTTGAAGCCAATGCAATGAATAAAAAAATAACCTCGCTCTAATCTGTGTTATAAAAGCGCAAAGTTGGCTTCCAAACACGAGTCCGGAAGTCAAATTGGCGATGCATTTACAGATGTTAAAACTGCAGTTGCTTTGGATAAAAGACGAAGTTATGTGACGGCTCGCCGCTTTAAATTAAGTTTGTTTCATTTCAGTGCTCGAAAAAAAGTTACAGCATTTTGTAATGACATATCAGTGTCAGATGAACAGTTATGTCGGCCAAATTTTGCAAGGTTGTACATTTCATGTTAATTGCCATGGGACTGATGCCGTATTGAAAGAAAAGTTAGTAGATTGTAAAGCTTGGTGTTCATAAGTTCCGTCCGGGTTCTAAAAGTAGAGTCGTCTTCTTTTCTTCTTAATTATTCTTTTTATTCGGTTAAAAAGCCAAGAAAAAGAAGTCGTTACTATTATGCGCGATGTTAAACTTTGCCCGAAGGTCGGAAAAGCGGACTTTAAAAACTGACGAAAAAGTATGAAGAGGTATTTTGTTAAAAGTTTGATTTACCTGCTCAAAAAAAAAAAAACGACAATTAAACAAAAGAAAATTATATTGTTTTGAATATCACAAGCGAAACATTAATATCAAGTATATAATAGAGCAGTTTTCAATTGACTGTTGTGAAGCCAAAAGCAAAACATAAACAAAAAGCAGACAAAAATTAACGGAATTGAGCAGCTCCCGCGTTGGGTTTGAATTCAACGGACTTAGGAGGAATTTCCCACAAAGAATGTTTAACACAAAAAACCCTTCTATTATTAAATACAATCACTTCAACGACAAACGGAGGAATAAAAACATCAGTGTCGGTCACGACTTCAGTCGTAAGGAGAAGCAACATGACTTTTAATTTTTATTTTATTTTACAAATTCGCCCTACGGCAGGTGAGTTCACAAAAGAACACTCGGTTCCCTACAAAGTGGACCCACCACCAAACCATCCCCCTAAAAATCTATATCCCATTCCCTAGAACCCCAATATAAATAACAATGAAAACAAAAAGAAATAAATAATCCAAAGAAAAGGGCTAACAAGAACATAGGCTCGATTTCCGCCGCCTCCTCGAGTCCGGTCTTTGTTCCTCCCCGGGGGAGGAGCGCGGGCGCGTTTTCCCGAAAGCGGCTGGAAATCGAGCCTAACAACATACAACAGTATTTACACGGCGGCACTTTGGACAAACTAATTTATACGTACGAATGTCATCGTGATGGAATACTGAACCGGTAGTCTTTCATAAAAATACGATTTTAACTTATTCTTAAAGGATGCTAACCTCACCTCCGATCTTATTGCGATCTTGTGAGCAGCTTTTTAATACCGGCCACATGCAAGCAAACATTATTATAAATTCTCTTATGATCTATTAAGCCGAAGAACTAAGTTTGGTGATGAACTGATGAGCTCCGACGCCTAATACGATGACATTACCCGCCAATTTCCACTGATACCACGAAAAAATCCTACTCGTTCTTTAATTCACTTACTGGCCTTAAGACTCTCAGGAAATTTATTCCCCCTTTTAATGATATTAAAACCTGCTCCTGCGTCACCTTATTGCAATCGTTCTGTAGATAACGAGAGTATCAGTGAGTTGACGTGTATGCTGACGTGTACCGGTCAGTAAAAGTCGTACAGCCCGCACGCGCCAGCTACTATTGAGGTTATTACCATTTTTCGTGCACGTCATCATGATCCAGCTTTCATTTTGCAGTATTTATCCAGACGTTCACACAAAAATTGGGTGGCATGTGATAAAGCATTTATTGACTACTTTTCTCGTTTATTATCTGACAAGCCACGTTAATCCCTCAGGGTTCTCCTGCTTGGTCGCCTATAGGCCTTATCACGGTTTTCAACGCCATCTTGACGAGTAGGCAAGCGGGTAGAATACAGTGTTTGTGTGGGAATCCAACGGCATATATCTTTTAAAAACTTGGATTCTGGACAACTTATGAATTGTAAAGTTAAGATACTAGGCAAAGTTTTATTTTCCGAGTTTGAAGGATGAGCTGGGCTAGGAAGCGTTCAGTTACGTTTTATTTCCATACATTCTAATTTTTTCCGCTTGCGGCGCGGTTCGCGGGAAAAATGACAAATGTATGGGAAATCAAATGTAACTGACGCTTTCTAGCTAGCCACACCACAACGCGACAAAGCTTTGCATAGTATCACTAACAACAAAGTGTCAAGATTCATATTGCCGTCGTTCCCTACAACTTTTCTACCCGCTCCTCTCTCAAGATGGCGTCGCCCGTTTAAGGCCTATTAGCGACCAAGGGAGCCCCCACTTTCTTGGACTCTCGAACTCATCTGGCTTAATAAGAGAACGTCGGTCTTTACAAGCGACTATGTAAACCGTCCTGAGCTACGTGTTAAATCCGTTTAGAAAAACTTTGCACTTCAACTGAAAATGTGCTGCAAAAATAAAACGTAAATTTACAATAGCCGAAAAAAACCTGTTATTGATAAAAATAAGTTTTTCCAGGTGGAAATATTTCTAGAAAGATCAGAATGTTTTTCAAAATCTTCTAAGTTAATTCATAGAGCCGATTAGTCTTCATGTTTAATAAAAAAGCTTTGTCTAGTTTTTTGAAAATGCTTCTGGAAAGGCCGATAGTTTAGCAACCAACTTTAAATCAAAAAAAAACTTTTGTCTTGGTAGCCAAAAATTTTTTTAAAAAATGTGGATGTTTAGTCATACATCTTAATCGTTTGCCACAGAAAAAATGTTAAATTTACACTATTTTAGTTTGTTCGTAAAAGTAAAATGACCGAAAATCGTCAATTTCAGACCAGAAAAAAAATTCTGTTGGCTTGTTCTGTTGTTCTCACTGGAGAAAAAGCGAGAACAATTTGGTCACTCGAAGTATTTTAATTTGGTTCAAGGCTTTAACATTAATCTGCGGCGGAAATATCGACTGCGAGAAAAAGCTAAATGCTGTATATATAAAAAAAAAAAAAAAGTTCCAAAAAAAAAATTAAATATACAAATTTTACACTGGTCTTTTCTTCTACTCCCTCCCTACAACTTTCCCTTCGCCTTTGCAGAGAAACACTTATCATTTATTGTACATGATAAACTCTGAACAGTTTGAAGATATATGGGTATTAAATTGATTTCTACTTTAAAAAAAAGGTCCTCAGTTTTGGGACGTGTATTTCTGTGCAATGTTCTGACATAGTTTTCCTGTAAAGGTAATAACAACTGTGTCGTAAATTTACAAATCAGTTTCACTGCCTAATAACTCACGTTCAGTAGAATATAGGAGGCTTTAATAATTTTTGCATGTAAACTGTTTTATCTTTTTTCGATAAAAAAGGAAGTAATAAAATCTCAGACAACTTCTTGTTTTGTTTGTGAAATAAAAACAAATTTTCTGTTATCCTTGTTGGTGTGCCGAGGAACACCAATTCGACGGTTAATTCTATTATTAATTTTCATTCGTTCATTTAAAACTCATTAGCGATTTCTCAACAAAAAGAAATTTCCTTTGAATGGAGGAAAATGAGGTCTTTATCAATGATCTTTCCGGCGACTTCCCTAAATAAATTGTGCAGGTGATGTACGTTTTAGAAACTATAAAACAGAAAATAAATTTAACATTTTTCGCACCAGAACGACAATATATAACAAGTGATTTCCCTTTCATATGGTCCTGAAAAAAGCTCATCATAACACTATTTCTAAAACTGAAACCGATCTGGAAGGAAATAGTTATTTCTTTTGTACTTCCTTCGCACCTTGCTGTATTAAATCTGATCGTTGGCCGCGCAAAGAACACAGAATCTTTAGACAAACTGGAGGTGAACAGCGGTCCCTGTCATCTGAAGATGAAAACCATTCTAATGTTGCTGTTGATGTTTCAAGCTGTGAGGTAATTCTTCCTAAATTTACAATCACTGCAGGTTTTTAACTGTAGTGCGGTTAGAATTCCAGTTTAATAGCTGTGTTAAACTGTGCCAAGGTTAATTAAATAAGCTCAGTGATATACATGCACACCAAGCTCAGTTAGATTTCCTATCCTTTATGATTAATGGTTTGTTTCAGTGGGACGTGGACGAGGGCGTTTATATGATTAAAATAAAATTGAAGCCCAGCGGCATGAATACTGTTTTATATTAATCAGTAACCTCCCTTTTATCTACGATAGTTCGCATATGAATGATTCACTTTTAAATTACATGATAAGCAAAATCATTTTTTGTCAGGGAAGATAAAGGGCAACTGAATCACCCTGTATGATTTACAGCGAAAAAAAATTGTTTTGTTTCACAGTGTTCTCAACTGGCATGAGGTTAAGTGTCAGGGTCAATACTAATAGATATATATATATATATATGGACTGAGCACTGAGGAAGTCTTATACTTTAATAGGCTTAGCTTGACTAGCTAGAAACATCTTTCCTAAATGCCAGTCTATAATTGTAAAGCGAAATTGCAGAATAGTTAGTTAATTAACTAACGTTTTCATCTAATGTTTGGATCATCATCTACACGGATCACGTACGCTAGAAGATTCTTTCATCAACTTCTGTTTGCAGAATATTAAACTATTCCGAAAACGCGTTTACATCCCTTTTCAAAATAAATGTTTACTTTAAATTGGGGCTAAAACATTATAAAGAATGCTGTTTAACAATTTAACCTCACCCTTTTATCAATTTTTTCATGTATTACTTATAATTGCTATTTATACGTGTGTAAACGCGGTTTTTCTTGCCAATTTGTTTATAAACATCAAAACTCGTTAACGTCATACTGGAAATTGTTTCCTGGAGTGACGCAATTTGGAACAATAACGTTTTTTATCTCATGGTCAGGACATAAGGGTTTTAGTCAGTCGGTAAGCAGGCAAGGTTTCCATTGTTCTACTAGATTAATTAAATTTTGAGACGTAAAGATTTGTAGAGATAAAATACTTCTGACTCTAATTGTGTAATGTGGCCTTTCATACTTACTTCATTTATTTTTTCATTTCCATTCTAGAATGACATCACAGTCTGAATTTGAATTCCTTGAAGCATCTTACAAAAATGGCGACGATGACAATCGTTTTCTTGAAGATAAAGAGTTAAGGAGCTCGGCGAGTGACAAACTTGATCAAACAATACAATTGCAAAGCAATTCTAATATCTCATGGGAGCCTCTAGTCAACTCGTTTAACTTGACTACAGAAGACTTGGAATTAAGGTAAGATGTAAAACTTGGTTCAAAACTTCAAGGGACTGTATCACGGTTGAGTGAAGTCTATTTCATTAAGTTTTGCCAAATACTCGCTATGAAACTTAATGTTTGCAAATAAATTACTCCTATGGATCCAAATGACAAAACCATAGCTTCAATACAACCGAATGTGTCTCCCGCGCGTTATTATTTAACGTTACAAGCAAACGAAACCATTTTTGAATATCGTTCAGCCCAACAATATTTCAAAAACCCATATCACACTCCGTTTCAATCCACGTCACTTTTGGCCATCTGTACCTTCTTAATTTTGTATTTGCTATGTTGTTTAAATGTTCCTTCACTGTTTTAAGAGGTTGTTTTCATATTTCGCCGAATTTGATGGTCATTTCCGATGCCTAAATTTGTCTAAAATCCGTGACACCGACCATTTAATCTTAAAAAAATTTTAAGCTGCCTGTTCTACCCTGGAGATAAGTTATAGGACACGAATATTTAATTATCAAAAGTTAAATCTTCGGGTCTTACTGAGAAAGTTGGTAGCTTATAACCTAGTTGCAGAGTCTTCGCAGTTTGATATACAAGACAGGTCGAAGAAACACAAAATTATTGGATCGGAGCTCGAATTTCTTTCACATCACGGTGTCCTGTGGTAGATGTGCACAGACCACCCATTTGTTGAAAAACCTGTCCAAGGAAGTGAGAAAGTTAATCTCACCATTTTTGTTGTCCTAGCTACGAAACAATTTGGAACGAAGGAAGAAAAACAATAACATTAAAAAGAGCAAGAGGCCAAAGTGAGGGCAGGAAAGGTTTAGATACAGACAGAAAGACAAGGAGCAGAAGAGCAACAAAACAAGACTGGTATAGTTTTCACGGAAAATGTTTTTATTTTTATTGAGTAGCCTGTGTATGATTGAAGTCCATTACTGTAGCATGTGCTGACGCGAAATTCCGTAAACTCCGAAAATTGCCCTTCAAACAAAAGCCCACAAAATACGCCCACAACACTAAGACGCAAAACTCCCATGGGCTTAAATTTAGTTGTTAATAGCTCTAAGATAAAAAAAATTAAGTTTCCGATGATAAGCCCAATATGGTATGGCTTCTTTTGTATTTTACGTTGTTAGTGTAAGCTCAGAGACCTAAAACACTCATTTAAAAATTTAAGAACTTGGTTTTGCCATGTGGCATTCTAAATTTTAAAAAAAATCCTCTTTTTGAAACCGACGCAAATTTCAGACCAAAAATAATCCGCTTCCCCTCGTAAGTAGGCCCTCCTCAAAAACCGATATTAAACCGAAAAACAAACCGAAATTTGTTTACGTCAGTGAAAGGGATGTTGGATAAGTATTGGCAATGTTGGATGTTGGATAAGTATAGGATAAGTATTAGGAATTTCGCCATAAAATTTAGGGTCAATATGCTTATTTTAAATTTTTGTTAAAATTATCAGGGACTCAAATCAGCTTATAAGCAGAGCCAAACGAGTGATCTTTGGAGAAGATGAACGTAAAAAGCTGCCGTCTTCGAACAAAGCCCAGAAGTCACCGCACTCCGCCGCGTGTAAAGTATCCTGCAAAGGATTCTGTTCCTGGTCGTGTTCCGGCATTTTGATTGGTCCGCTTCACGTGCTCACAAGCGCGCATTGCATCGACGGTGTCGACGTTGCAACACTTCAGGCTGGCTTCCTGGAGCGAAATGGCCGACTACAGTGGTACGACGTAAACAAAGCTTACGTTCCACTGCGATGGAAAATTACCAATGATGACGATTATGCCGTGTTGAAGTTGACGGGTCTGCCAACTCGAAGATCTTTTGTTAGTGTTTCGCCAATGGCTTTGTCTCAAGGTTCTGCGATATCTATTACGGGTAAGCCAAGATTGGCTTGTTTGTCTGGTTTAAACCTCTTGCAACTTCGTACCCAAGGCCTTCGCTGTTATCGGCGCGCGCACAAAATTAAATGTCGCAGCAACCTGGAAGGAGCATGATTTTTAATCGAGATTAATCTCGTTCCCAGATCTCGCGCGCGAAGCCGAAGCCTTCGGCTCGCCAACCGGCGAAACCCCGCGAGATCTGGGAACGAGATTAGAGCATGATGCTTTTTTGTCGATATCTTTTATTTGGGTTCAAGCTCGGATTGGATCAGTTTCTTGTAGCACCTAAGCCTGGGTTAGACCCACTTACGCACTCGGTTTTTTTTTTTTTCGTTTTTTTCGGTTTTCTTTTTATTCGGTTTTTTTATTCGGTTCGGTTTTTTTTTTTGTTCCACAATTTTTTGTCACCTTTTAATATTTAGATATCATACAATGAGCTAATACCAAAGGGAAAAAATAAACAATGAAATATTTGAGCAGCCCCATCAACCTTCAAAAAGATCATTGTCAAACAACAGAAAATTCTTTACCGCATATCTTAACCTCATTATTTTTTTTAATTGACAGGATTTCCAGGAGACAAAGCTCCCAGCAGTCTTTGGATCTCAAAATGCCGCGCGCTCAAAGTGACCAGCGGTCTGATTTGGAATGACTGTGATGTGGCTCGAGGAAGCTCTGGCTCGGGTGTGTTGGTGAAAGACAACAGCAACGGATCAACTCGAACAGTTGTTGTTGGTGTCTTGTCTGGGGAAAGATCACTGCGAATCCGAGGACGCACCAAAAAACTCCGACTTAATGTAGCTGTTCATTTAACGGGGCCCAAACTGTCCCTGATTAATCAATGGACAAGCGAATGAACTATGAATGGACTAACTCTGTCACAATAACAACAATGCGAAATAAAGCTCTTGGAATTAAATTACCTACCAAATGTTTTCTTTTTCTCGTTTTAAGTCTTTCAAACTCCTAACTTTGGACAATGAAAACCAGATTTTTTGGGTAGCCAGGGTTGCTTGCTTAACCATGGGCGCTTACCATTTAAGCAAAAATCCCGGAAATTTGGGTTGGAAGGCAAATGGAATAGTAATTTTCCGGAAAAAACTTTCGGAAATTGTACGTTATGATGTAATTCTTTCATTCCGGTTGGTAAGATCCATCGGAAAATTCTGTACTATTTGTTCACGTTCATTTTCCCTTTTCCAGTCCCATCAAGTGAAAACAATAACCGGGAACTAAATTGCCATCTCTTTCGGTCGGTTTGCTCCTTTTGAAAAAACACTAACAAGCTTTCAACGGTTAGTGAATTTGGTTTATGTCGTCAAATGGTAAACACCCGAACTTTAACTTTGACATGTCTTTAAAGCTAGCCAAATGGACCAATGATAGCTCTCCTACTATACTGCAAAAAACTGGTGCTCAGTCTCTCCTCATGCCGTAATTTCCCCGACACGATTGATTTTGAACCTGACTTTGAACAGAAACCCTAATCAGGCCTACTCTGGGACCCAAAATCGCCCAAGTCGCCTAATGTCGCCCATCGCTTTATCCGTTGTATATAGTTTTTAATAGTAAACTATGTAAACTAAACTGTACTTGGTCGGTCACCTAAAACTGCCTAAAAGGTCACCTAAAATTGCCTAAAGTCGTCATCGCCCTCGCCCAAAATCGCCCGTAATTTTGGACAAAATAAGCTAATCGCCTATCCCTTAGTCGCCCAAGACGGCGACTTGGGTCCAGAGTGGCCTAGCTAATCCATACCTCTGCGATTTGCTTCTTCCCCCAACCAGCTTTGAAACACATACAAGCGGAGAAAATGAAGTTACATTTCACTTGAATATTTTCCTTCCTTCCGGCTTCTGGAAACTACAAACTTGCCAGAAATGACAAAGGCTGGTTCCGATCGTGTCTTCGACAAACGTTCGTTATTAACCCGAATGTCTCACGACTGGACAACGAGCACCATTTCAAAACTTAGCAGTCCAAATTTTGAACTGCTGACAGTGTCCAAATAAAATATGGGTCACCAATGAAATTTCGGTAACTTGTCTTTCTCTATGCACACTGCAGACAAACACTTAAATGCTACATAATAAGCATCATCAAAGCAGCTCAGTTCATTTTATTTTTTAATTCCAAGATAAAAAACTGGGAATAGGTCGATACAGTTTACATCGCGATACATTTTGTTTGTGGGTGGGAAGGGTGAATGGGCAGGGTGAGCAGCGAAAACTTACCAGGAAATTTCTTAAAATCCCACTCCACAAAAATGTATGCTAATCAAGTGATGCTATGAAGCAACATCACTGTATTTATTTACACTTTTTTTATTTGTTTTTTTAATTATATCTTAATTTCTTGGAAAGGAAAAGCTTAAATCGAAAATACTCATATTCAACTCTTTATAGCAGTTATAAATCTTCAATAGTATTAATAAATCCTCGGAAAAATCGAGGAAAACTTTAATCATAATTTGCCTTATAAAACAAGGCAGTTCCAGACAATTCTGTCACACAATATGCTCTGAAATTGAATCAAACCTCAAAATAACGGCGAGATTTTCGCTACAAAAAGCATAAAATAAATAAACTTTCAAGCCGTAAACGAGTGTGAACGGCCACAATCGTACAATTCAAACCCAATTTTATCATCATAGTGTGTTTAACCTCCCCTGGGGGTACTCCATTTAGTGGACTATACAGGGAGGCTCTGCCCGAAAAGGGAACCTTTTTCTGAAGCTGGAGGTATACAAAAGTTTAATGATTTCACGAGTTGGAGTATAGAAAAGGACAGGAAAACTGTCATTAAATTATTTAAAAGCGCTTTTCAAAATATCTTGAACAGACCCAACGAATCCATAGTATACCAGGAGAAAGTGTTGTGTAACTCTTTTATACCATGCCATACAAAATACGCCTACTAAGGGCGAATTCCATTTGTCAGAACTGGCCGGCCAGACCGGTATATCCGAGAACAGAATTGCGTTGTCAGTCAAATTTGTCCTGTCAAATCGGTCAATACATAAATATAGTACATTGTTATGGTGGATGTGTGGGAAAATCTCATGCAAAAGGCCCATTTCACATTCAAAACCACCGGACCGGCCGGTCAGTTCTGACAAATGCAAAACGCCCTTAATTTCGTCGAGAATAAGATCGCAGCGCATGATCGTTTGGTTGCACACCATCAAATATACAACGGCTCTCCTGTATTCTGATTGCGTGTTTTTTTCCTATGGCATGGTGTAAATCAAAGTATATTTTGGGTTCGTCAAGTAAAAAGTTTAAAAAAAGATGCAGTATCCCTTAATTAAGGGGTATCACCGCAAGAAGCGTGGGCGAAGCCCGGGGTTTCTTTAGCGCGCGTCAATAATGCGTTCGCTCCGCTCACATTTGGGATAAAAAAAAAAATATTGCTTGCAGTCCATATCCCAAAAATAACTCGCCTATACGACTTGTCCTCTGAGGAACAGAAGTCTGAAAGCAACGCAAAGATTGCGTCACTTCAAAGTTAAGTTGCAACCACTGAAAAAATCAATATGACTTCTGTGGTTAACTATCGTCAACATGAAGTAGCTAGGGAGTCTGTCAGTCAGTATTGTGCATGTCACTGACTAGATGCTGATTGGGTTATTCTAACTTATGGTCGCCTAGTTTACAGTAGGTCAATAATCAGAAAGCCCCTCTACAGGCCTTTAGCCGACTATCATACACGACTGTTTAAGTTTGAAATATGCCCCATTATATTACCAGCAGTTACATAAACCACTGATTGAAAGGCTAGGGGGGCTCTCAATGATGAAGTGCGGGGAGGTATAAATAGCTAATTTCAGGGTATTTAAATTACGATTTTTGGAATTTTGCTTTTGTGTCCAAACTTTGCGTGAATTGTGCTCTGAGAATATTTTGTCGTGTTTGACGGCGTGGTGTTCAATGCAGGCGCCATTTGGACCACCCTGCATATTTTCTTTGAGAACCCACCCCTACCCGGATCTATCTCAAGCAGCTGTCGCCACCCTTCTACAAGAAGGACGATTTTGTACTCTCCTCAGACCTTGCTCGCGAGGAGATCCAAGATGGCGGCTGAATGATCAGCACGTGATTTTCACGTGACGTCCTTTAGACTTGAGTGCACTTCACGCCTGGCAATCTGCCGCATGTTATCCACCAGTCCCACTGAACGAACACAGACGACACCAAAGGACAGCCAAGGCGGACTGGGGCTTCCCAATCTCTGCTCTCATCACCCACGGAGTAAAATAATTTGAATTTTACCACCAGTGGGTCCTATGTGTTAAGAGAAGGTAAGGTAAGCTAAAGTTTGTGTCGAGCCAAGTGGCCCATACTGCCGGAGCTTATCCCGGTTTCTGTAGCATTGAGTGACTGGGAGTATTTCTACTCCCCCTAGATGGGATGCTAGTCCATCGCAGGGTTCCCCCAGCATTATTTTGCTGGTTCCCATTTATACATCTGTGTGGAGAGAGGCATTTTGAGAGTAAAGTGTCTTGCCCAAGAGCACAACACAGTGACCCAGGCCAGGGCTACAACCTGAACCGCTTAATCCCAGGGGGGTACTCCGGGATCAAAGTGACGGGGATGATCGATGGAGGCAACTCAGGACCCAAAAATCCCTGGACCAAAAAACGCCCAAAAACCTAGTCAAATCCTTAATGCGGCGCGCGGCCTTAGTTTGATTTACCCCAAAAAATCCCCTATTTAAATCAGTCACCCAAAAACTCATTTTCCTACCCAAAAAATCCCGGAATCGAAAATTCCAATCCCTCGCACTCCCTCACTTGGATCCCGAGTACCCCCCTGGGCGCTTAATCCGGAGTCCAGCACGCTTACCATTAGGCTACTGTGCTTCCCATACTGTTAATAAAAGAGGTACAATCTATCGACACTTTACATTACCTACAGTTCTAGTTTGGAGAACTTGATTTATATCACGGTTATTTTGTTGCGTTGATCTTTCTTTTAATTTGTGACCTAAGGGACGGACCATTGTTTTCTTGGAAGGGGGTATGAAACATTTTCCTCTGCAAACTTTTGTTTCTTCCCCTTTTCAAAAATTTTTTTCGTAAAGCAAACTATATTTTGTTATACATTTCGCGTTTATAAACAATTTATTGTGTCTTTCTAGGCCCTGCAAACATTTTTCAATATTTTTCATACCTCCCCCCCCCCCCCACCCCCCTCCAAAAAAAGTAATGGTCCGTCCCTGAACGGATATCTGCCCGCCTTATGTGTGCTACTTTTTACTGAGTAACTGCCCTATTGAGAGGCCCTGTGGTTGTGTACTAGACCCTGGATTGAGCAGTCCTGGTTTGAGCCCTGGCTTGGTTCACTGTGTTTTGTTCTTGGGCAAGACACTTCACTCTCTTCGCCTAGGTGTAGAAATGGCTACTGGCGAATTTAATGCTGGGGGTAGACCCTACGATGGATTAGCATCCCATCCAAGCCCTAGATGGGTGTCCATTACAAAAAACTCACTGTATGAACAACAAACTGGAATGTGATACATACTAATAGTTTTTGCAGCTGGGATAATTGCACCACTTGTTTCAACATCGCCTTTCCATTAGCAGGAAGAACTTCACCGGAAAGAAGACGAACCTTGGCTTTGACAGGCTATGAAAAAATAATATTTTCAGTATCATAAGTCACAAAAATACTTGCAGTATATCTGGAGATAAAATAGACTGTCCACAGCCTCTCGATTTTTCAACGCAAAAACAAACGAAGCGAGCGCGAGGGGGGAGGGGGCGGGAAGCGAGCGAAGGAAAAATGAAATGCCTCTATTTTTCGCTCTCCGCCCCTCACCCCTGCTTCTTCCGTTTTGCGCTGGCGTCCAGTTCTTTCCCATCTCACCGCGCGCTCATCGTCGAAAAAACACGAAAAATGAGGGCTGTGGACAGTCTAGAGATAAAAAAAAAAACATTTGAATCTTAAGAGAAGTGCGCTCTTGGGAGAGGTTAATTTTGCAGTGTTTGTGTGTGGCTAGGTCCATGACTGAGCTGTTCATTGAGAAGATACAATCCCAATTTCTTGAACCTTCAGGAATATTGAAAATTATGTTGAGAAATTGGGAGGAAGGGGAAGGAAGGGGATACGAAAGGGGGAACGAGGGGAAGGAATAAGGGGAACGAAAATTGTTTAAAAAAAGATAATTTCAAGAAACCAAAGGGTTTGAGAAGTCAGGATTCTACTGTATGATCCAACTATGTTAGCTGAGAGGCCTGAATGGGTTAAAATGGGAACTGACATTTGGGCAAATTTTTACTGGGTAAATGGGATTTGGGTCACTGGGACTGTAACCTGTTGCAGGCTTTTGGTAGTTATGGGAGAGCGAATAGCGTGGGTGAGCGAGGAAAAAGTAACTACCGAGAGCCTGGAACGAGCTACTGGGACTGGGAATCACAAACAAGTAAACAGTGTAACTGCGACTGGTATTTGGAAAATTGGGAAAACAATAGGCTGGCAAATGGGATTTGAGCAAGATTTGGGTTGGGAAATGGGATATAATACCCCCCCCCCCCCACCCACCTCAACGGACTGTCCCCAAACTGTAGATATTTGTATTCCAACAAGACCACAGAGCAGCTATTTAAAAAAGACATGAAATGCCTTTAATAAACTCAGTTAAGCAACAACAAAATATGACCACTAACTTACATGAGGTACTTCCAAGTCCATGACAACTTGATGCAGTGGAATGGGATTAGCATTGAGAGCAGTGATCTTAATCTCCATTACATTAGAGAACACCGGCCTGCACTCAAATGAAATAATCACTCCATCTTTATTGATTGGCGGAATTTGATCTGGAAGATCTGTAAAAATTGTAAAGGAATGGGTCTTATATTAAAACATTAAAACTAAATATTACCATATTAATTTTTTTTTTTTTATTAATGTTTTTTTTTTTAATAAAAAAAAAAAAAATAATATTAAAACTGCAAAACAAATTGTTCAAAAAGGAAGAGGGGTTTGGGGTGAAGGATCAAATTAAAGAGCCTTTGCAATGAACTTTTGTTAAAGAAGCGCAGGCATTCTCTCCCACAATAACTTGCATTTTTCCTCACTTGCCATTTCTCTGACACTTCCCCAGCTAACCAAATGCCTCAGTGGAAGAGGTCTTTTATGCTTTTAGTATCTTTTCTTGTATATTTGTTTGTTTTTCAATACTTGGCCATACTCACAGTGAGCCTGGGTCCACAGTTGCATACGTTCCTCAGACTCGTCTGTGCGAGCAGTTGGATCGATAGGATCCGTCAAGCGACAATCCACAACTGAGTCACTTTCATGGCAGGGTCTTTGGTTAAGACTTCTACTTCTGTTAGCATTACTGACATCTGTGGAATAGAAACAGTACAGTAGAATCCCGATTTCTCGAACTCTAGGGGAAATGAAAATAGCTTTGAGAAATTGAGGAGGTTTAAGAAATCCCCAGGGGGGGTACTCCGGCTTGTAAATGACGGGGATGATCGAAGGATTTTTTTGGGTTTGAAATTTTCGATTCCAGAATTTTTTTGGGTTGGAAAATTTGGCAAGTATTTTTTTGGGTGACATAATTCAAATAGGGGATTTTTTTGGATATTAAAAACGAACTAAAGTGCCTTGGCGCGGCCTTGGCGTATTTATGGTATGATGAATAATCAAACTCGAGCGTTATTGCTCCTCCTGGCAATTTAGGGGTAATTTGACAAGGTATTTTTAGTCCAGGGATTAAATTTGGGTAATGTTGGAAGACTAAGGGATTTTTTTGGGTCCTCAGTTTTGCCATCATTCGATCATCCCCGTCATTTACAAGCTGGAGTACCCCCCTGGGGAGAAATCGCAGGTAAAATTACAGAAGTACTGTCCAAGGGAAACAAAAATTGGTTTGAGAAATCTAGAAATTGATGTCACGTACCCCGAGCGACATCCATGAGGATGAGCTCAATTCTTTCATTTCTTCTAAGATGTCTCAGCAGATGAAGGGCGTAAAGACCATTTGGTTGCTCTGGTTCTTCATATGCCTCCTGCTGAGAGCAACTACAACAAAGGTACAATGATCAGCTCTCCTAACTGCCTCACATAAAAAATCTCAAATTTATAGAGAGGCTGTTGTCTCATCCAGCTCAACTCAAGATTCTGTTCCCTGCAAAGTGTAGTTCAATAAATTATCCATAACTCCCCAAGGAAGGGATTTTTCCTAAGACCCTCCCCCCCCCCCACCCCTCTGGATATTCCAGACATAGACATCAGACATAATTTATTTGTTTATGTTGTCTCATCCAGCTCAACTCAAGATTCTGTTCCCCCACCCCTCTGGATATTCCAATTAAGCTTCAGACATTTCCTTAAAGTTATTGGCCTTACGAACCATCCCACCCACAGGAATTTACAATCTTTTCCGTGGGGGAGTACGGTCATTTTCTGCAACCACACAATACATGTATATGCAAAAACCCTGCCGTGCTTCAAGGATTAGGTAACATACAATCACACATGAATGCAAAATCCAAAGATAACCATGTCTTTTCACCCATTGAAAAAAGAAGGGGAAATTTCATCACTTTAATATTGTCACTGTGCATATGCACATGCTAATCAATGTCCGAAGTAACCATTTACAGCTCCATCTTCAACCATTTTAATTACCATTACCATTTTCAGTAACTATTTACAACTTTACACCAATTTACAGTAACTATTTTAAAACACTAACACAAATTAATTTTACAAAGGTGTCTCCCAATACTTACCAAGAGTATGCAAAAATGTTGTTTCCTTTTGGTCCTCTTTTACAATACTGCACTGTACCACTTTTGTTTGGCAACCTGTTTTCAGGGATAAGATTTTTTAAATTTATAAACTGAATACCAAGTATCTCAATGCTGCACTGTTTTCAAAAAAAGCAATAAAATACCCTGGGGGTGGGATGGAACTCCCATCTAACAGGGAGGAAAGATTTCCCTACCTCTCAGGGATCAAAATTTGTCCCGTTGGCTCCTGCATGGCATCATTAAGAAGCCAGCCTAGCTGCTAGGCTTCATGGTTTATTAAAATTTGTTTTCTGTTTGAATAAATTTGATTTCTTCGTTTGCCTCCCCTTTTGTTGTTCTTTATTGTAGAAGTTTATGGTTAATGAATGTGAGACAAAAAAGAAAAGAAAAATTTACATTTTAAACGATTTTATTATTTTCTTCTTACCTTATTCGACAGGAATCGATGATCAACAAATTCAGTGTGGTGTCACATGCTTGCATGGTTTCAAGAATCTCTTGAGCGCGCAGACTATCTTGCCTGTTATACTTTAAATTTGCATCAACAGGGAGGAGGAAATTTTCGCCACCATCCTCATATCCATGACCAGCATAGTACAGGACTCCATAAACACCCTTTCCTAATGACATAAATACCAAACAAATTAAAAGACATGCATTATTCGTATTCTTCGTACTGGACTGGAACTAGCTTGAAATGGAGGCTAATGCCCATATTGTACCAGGGCTCTGTTTAAACTAGCATCAGTTTTAATTTTTAGCTAAACCAGTCATTGAAACATCATTTGAATTTAATATCACTGATTATGAGCAAATATTAATAATTATTAAGGTTTGACTGTTATATTATCTCACCTAGCATCCTACAAAATGAAAGCACTGCAATTCGCATCTCACTGAGAGTTAAGTTTACCAATGCCACGACCTTAAAATAAATAAGACAGAAGTTAACTCTATGTTTAAATTAAGTACATAAAATTGTATACTTTGGAATTTAATCCTTAAGAGTTTCTAGTAAAACAATTATTAGACTACACGCCCTCATTTTCCAAGAGCTAAAGTCAACTAGGCTGCACCTCGTTGACTATTCCGTCATAGAAAATTTGGGTTTGTAGTCCAATTGTTAATTATGTATAATCAGAACTCATATTACAGTAATCTTAGTCCTGACCTTAAATCCAAGTGTGTAAAGTGCTTGGGCGACATCATAAGCGTCTTTTTCAGAATAGAACAGGCCCTTTAACTTGTCGCACTCATATTGTTGATTTCCAATAACAAGAGCAACTTTGTCTGATACAACTGTAAATTGAAAATCACAGTTATCAGCAAAATGTGAATGAGAACCCTGGTTATCAAACATTGTGATCTGTTCTTGAGCACTCATTGGTTGAATGTTATAATGGTTAATGAGAGTGAAGACTACGAAAATGGTGTAACCTGTATGTAACGTAATGTAAGGCAAATATTAGAACTTATTATTTAAGAAATTGCCCTGACTTTTCCATAAACATTAAGAACAGAAGTTATCCATCTGATTTTAGTTCAAAAAGCACAATCTTGTGAGACCAGCTATCTGTTATAATAATAATTTGTTTTGTATCTGATCTTAAAATCGGTTGGTAAAAAACGTATAAAACTGAATTTTTCGGTAACCTTCGTCAGAGTTAAAATTGGTTCAGTTTTTGCATAATAAGTTTTTATACACCGCCGGTCTCTAGGGATGTTCCCAATGTTAAATAAACTTGTGGGAATTGCACATGCTCATTCACACAGTTAATGTCCTGGATAGAATGTATAGTCCGGCGGCTTAGCTAGAAATTTTAGTTGAATTGTGCACTTTTTGATACAAGCATGAAACTTGGCACAATGAAAGTGGTCACCAACAGAAATGTTTTCAGATATAGTGCCAAGCCCGAAAACACAGTTTCCATGGAAACCTTAATTTATTAACCCTATTCAGACCGGGCTTTTTGGATCTTTTCAGACCTCCGTAACTTCCAGAATATTTAAGCAATCACAATGAAACTTAGGGAATATATAGTATGTCCAAACACCTATCTTTTGGTATACGTCACATGACGTGACAATTACATCATAATGTCAAAAAAGCCGCCATCTTGGATCCGCCATCTTGGATTTCGAATTTTTTTCCAAAACGTCATAAAACCGCCCAAAATTACTGCAAAGTACTTAAAATCAATAAAACTGTGCTTAAAAACCGTAAAAGGATGAAAATAATTGCATTAAAATTATTTTTTCATTAATAGAAACACGAAAATTACAAAATTGGGAAAACATGCCTGTCAAAATGCCGTTGCCATGGTGACGTCAAGTTCCTGACACAACAACTTACCCTACCAAATTATTTCCAGATAAATTTTAGATAAACTCGCAAAGTTTGGTAGCGTTTGGTTGAATCTTGAAAAAGTTATAAGCGTTTAAAGTCAGCGCGGGCACTTTCCGCCCCTCCCGGTCTGGATAGGGTTAAAATCAATGAAATTTCGTGAAATATTTGTTTGTCCTGGTTTATAGACAAATACTATTATTCCAGGTAGTGATACTAAGTCGCACGTACAAAATTTAGAATGAAATGCTGTAATTTAGACTGTTCACAGCCCTATATTTTCCTATTTTTCTTCTGTTAGCGAACGGTTCACCGATAGCGAGAGACCTGGACGCTAGCGCAAAACGAAAGACGCGAGGGAGCAGAGGGCGGGGATCGAAAAATCTTTTCCCATGCAAAAATTTCCTATTAAATTATTAATATCAAACAGATGGTAAAAAATAACAATTGTAAGCCTAATCAAAAGCATTCATATCTGTATTTATGAATAAAAATTAACAATAAAAGGTTTATAAAAGTACAAGAAGAAATACTTTGTGGGGAAGGGGCAGGGGGGCCTCTCGGCTGAAAATTTCATTGCTGTTTACTAGCTGAAAATAGGAAATTGGCGTTGGCACTATATCAAGAATTGATTAGTATGCGAATGCTTGTAATCCTGCAAAGTTTGGTGCTTGTATCAAAAATCGCACAATTTAGGAGCTAAGCCGCCGGACTAGTAGCGCTTCTAGGAATAGACGTTCACATTTCTTTCTAAAATTTTTACATAATCCGGATAAATGTCATGGTCTGTTGTTTCCGCGTGAAATCTTATTGCGCTTTAGTTTCGGCTTGTGCTCTGCGCCGCGCGACTTCCACAATCTTTTGCTCTCTCCCACATAGGCAAAATCACATGTTTTGCATTTGACTTTGTACACAATTCCCTTGATCTGATTTGTGGCGGGGCGGTCTTTTGGTTTCTTAAACATTATTTAACATTGAGAACATCTTTAGAGACCGCCGTTGTATAAAAACTTATTATGCAAAAACTGAACCAATTTTAACTCTGATGAAGGTAACAGAGAGTTACCGAAAATTCAGATTTATACGTTTTTTACCAACCGATTTTAAGATCAGATACAAACCAAATTTTTATTATGTCAAATACTGATCGCCCTAATAACATCAGCTATCTGTTGTTTCATGACACCATTGGAAGAGCAAGACACCAACTTGAACGCCATAAACACTCAGAAATTTGGGATTTTCTTGGAAATTTGCTACATATAAACATTGCTAACAATTATGTAGAACTGCAAATGAAATATATACAAAATAATATATCAAAAAACTTATTTACCTGGCCGTTCTGGAATTTCTGGAACAACATTGGGTTGTCTGTGAGCGGTAGGTTGTAATACAACATTTGGTGCTTCACCATGGTCTGATCCTATAAGCAGGAATGCAATTACTGTATTCATAACAATAAATGACTCAGATCTTGAAAAAGTGCTATGACCACATGCAATACCAAATAATTGTTAAACCAGGGCCATAACTAGCAAGAGGCAAGATGAGGCACTAGATTTTTACCCAAAATTAAAAACAAAATATGTTTTGTTGGGAAAATAATCCCCAATTGAACAAGATTGATTATTCTCAAGAAATACCTCATGAAAAATGTCTTTGAAAGAGCTTTAGAGCTTCTAGATTTCAAAATTTTCTGGAAGGCATGCCCCCTGAGCCCCCTAGCAAGATCTTGCCTCCTCTTTGGCAAAGGTCTGGTTATACAGCCCTGTAAATTGCATATTGGAGTAAATGTATTACTTGCATATGGTACATTGTACAAGCTGATTACACTTGTAATGGAGTTTAGAGTTGGGGTCATAATCAGAAGCAAAGAGTGCTAGCTACAAACTAGTGAAAACCAAACTGATGGAGTCGTAAGCAGGTTGTTTGGTTCCAATTATGATTTCAATCCAGTGAAAATTAATTTGTCCAAGTCACAAGCAGAAAGGAGTACTCAGAGAGCCCAAAAGCTAGCATTGTGATTGGTTTCAAAATTGTTCTTCTGCTTCTGTTTGAGACCCTGACAATCTGGTTTTCACTGGATCAAAACTGACAGAGTCGTAAGCAGAACTGAAAGAAAATGGAAATGTTTTTATTCATGACTCTGCTAAAGACTTTTCAATTTTCACTAGGTTGTAAACACTTGTCTGTATGACTCTAATTACAACTCCAACTAGGACTCCATTGCAAGTGAAAACCAGACATAAAGGACCCCAGTCAGCCACACCTTTTTTTGTTTACATATGAGAATTTTGGTATAATTATATTTTTCGCGGAGCGTATGGTTCTAAAGGAGAGAGATCACTGTGAAACTGCTAATCAGAAAGTAATAAAACAGACTTATTTCTATTTATAAAACAGACAGATTTCTCTTTGCCATACAGTTTTCATAATTTTGATGGCATTCAAAATCATATCAAGATCCTTTAAGCTCAACTGATAAATTTCACTGCAAACAAACAAAAAAATTTAAAGAATAACTACAATAAGCACCAATAATTTTAAAAGCATTTGTGGCAGATAAAGACCTCAGTAAAGCAAATGCACAAGGATGGACGAGGATTTCTTTTTGACATGCAAAATGTCTGAATTTAGATGGCAGAGAAAATGGCAGAGGCTGACTAGGATCCTTTAAGTCTTCATTTTTTTGTTCAACTTATTTAATCTGGTACTGCATGTACTGGTAATAGCTATTCAACTTTTTACTTACCATTTTGCTGGTCTGTTGCAGGATGTCGGACTGCATCAAACAACATAGAAAATGAAAAAAACAGCACTTGAAATCTTTATGTTAACAATTTATTCACAGTTAAACATTCGAGCAGCAGCACTTATTTAGTTAATACATGAATGAGTTGTCAGTGTTACGTGCATCGAAAGATGGAGGTCGAAAGATTGTCGCTATGCACGTTACACTGAAAGCGGGTGTAAACATAATGAAAAATTATATTTTGACATTACATACCTTGCGGTCTTGGTTCTAAAGCCAGCGGTGAGCCATAATCATAAAACATGGTGTGCTGAACATTTGCCAAGATTTCTTGGTAAGGACGGGACCCTTAAAAGAGGTTATTATTTAACTTGTTATTCCATTAATAAAATCATCATCATGCAATGTTTAAAAGTGATTCACAAAATAAAAGTCTAATACTTTTTACATTTTACATAACATGGTTGCCACAGATTAGTTTTCAGAGTTCCTTGACTTTCCGGTTGGCATCGGTTCAACATTGGACTGATGCTGTTCTAAATTGTGAACAGTAGCTTTCATGTGGGGGTGCAGACTTTTTCCTGCACGCAATTGTAATTATTTAATCACGAGGCTTGTTGCCTTTACACTACTAGTCTTGCGACATCTTATTCAGGATCCATTGGTCGAATATTTACGTAAGTAGCATGCTGTAAAATTACGGTAGCCCAGTCAAGTATAACAGGCTAGCATAGTATCCTAGTTTGCATGTGCTCATTACATTTCGCATCAGTTCGCAGTATAGCAACATTGATTTTATTAGCGTTTATCTTTACATTTGCATTTCCCTGACCAAATAAATACAATTATGTGTCAGATATGGTAGCAACTTCCTTCCTCCACTTGCAAAAAAAATGCCAAAATCACACTGACCTGAAAATTATGTTTCTTCCAACTTCATTAATTAGTGTTCAATCTCTGTGGTGTTATAATTTCAATTTCCCCTGACTTTTCTCCAAATTGTCAATTTTTCCTGACCCAAAACAAAATTCCCTGACCTTTAAAAATGTTTCCCCTGACCATTTTTTGACATGTGGCAGCCCTAACTAGCTTTTAACAAACTATAGTGTAGCACACAAATTGATCTAACTTACTTCCATCAGCTCCATCATAGTACATTTGTCCTGTAGGTGTCAGGTTGTTATTGTAGAGATACTCGTTTTCTTGAGGTGGACGTGTTTCTTTTAAATCTAAAAAGCACAAGGTTGCATTGTAAGCATGGACAAATCACATAATTCCCACCGAGACTGTGGGTTACTTAGTACTTTTAAGGACTTACTTTAATCCGACAACCTCAAGTACCTATTAATTGACTATCAACTAAATAAAAACTAATGCTTATTTATTTAGCGACTTCACACAATGTATTGAACCAGCTAGTTTAATTTTTGCATCATCAACTTCATTTACTTTTCAGTCTCCCTGCCACTTTTTCCTTGAAAGGTTTTTAAAATTTATTTCAAGATTGTATACTTTCTTTGTAATTTTTTTTTGTGGCAAATAAAATAAAATTAATTGCCGGTATCATTGCGGTTTTCAGTGAAATGAGAACTCTTAAATTCAATCCTCAACCAAAGGTTTACGCTTTTTGCTGCCGTCAATCATCTTTACAGACAGTCTCGGGAAACAGAAGTTCACTTCAATCGGGTCAAATGGTCAAGTCTTTCAGGTGTGATTGCTAGATTTTGATCCATTTTGTTTGTTTCTGTTTTTCATGGTCAGTAAGCTGTCGCCATAGTTATGACTGACGGCAGCAAAAAACGCAATAATAATTATTTATTGTTTGTTGGATTTTGAATTTCAGTGTTCGCGTTTCACTGAAAACTGCAATTATAAGTAAGCAAGAAAACACTGGCCAGCCAGCCCACAAGCAACAAACCTCCTGTAGAGTATGCTCCAAATAAGTTACCAACAGGAGGCTGTGGCATCTGATGGGGTCTGTGTGTTTGATGGATGTCTACTCTTGGTGGTTGTTGTGGTATATCTGTTATAAAGAGCAAAGAAATATCAACAGTTTTACACTGAACAAACCTTGAAGTTGACCTACAGACATTGACCTTGGCCTACAGACAATAAGTATCCCTGGATGTCGGATGTACTAGAACTGTGGGCAAACCTGGTGGGATCAAACTGATCATTTATTACAGTGCGGCTACTGTAACCGGGGTCACCCAGACAAAGTTAACCAATCACAAAGCAGAACTGAAACAAAAGATTTCCACATTTTTAGCTTCAGCCAATGAAATGTCGAGTACAGAACAAAGAAATTTCAACTTCTTCGTTCGCCACGAAAACAGATCGATACAAACTTTGGCCGTATGGCGGCGCTGAATTTTCAGTTAATTTCAATTTCATCCGTTTTGAACTTGAGTGGTTGTGACAGCAACATTTGGAAGGTAAATATTAGCGATGTTTATGTAAGAGAAGTTCAAAACTGTGTAAAAACGGGGAAAGAAACGACCGTATCGTCTGTGTCAATGGTGCGTGGCGGAGTTCGCTCGTGACAATTTCAAGTTTTCTCTACGGCATCATAACGCGACGGTCATAGGTTAGGCAAAGTGCGTGGCGTATTTGCAACCAGCGTGATAAATTTAGTTTTCTGCGATGTCCGAGCGTTGAGTTCCACCGAAAGCGTATCGGCCGTATACATCCGAAAGTTTCGGCAATTCAGCTAGCTTGAATAAACACGCAAAAACATAAGCTTCACGAGTGAACAAATTGAAATTTTATTTTTATTTACTCAAACGACAAAAAAATGTTGGCATCGCCACTTTCACTGGTACGTTATACAGCGCAGAATGTCTTCCTTCGCTAGCATCACGTGTATTTATTTTCCAAATGGTACAGCTACCAAAACTCCAGTTGATGCCGTAGAGAAAACTTGAAATTGTCACGAGCGAACTCCGCCACGCACCATTGACACAGACGATACGGTCGTTTCTTTCCCCGTTTTTACACAGTTTCGAACTTCTCTTACATAAACATGGCTAATATTTACCTTCCAAATGTTGCTGTCACAACCACTCAAGTTCAAAACGGATGCAATTGAAATTAATTGAAAATTCAGCGCCGTCATACAGCCAAAGTTTGTATCGATCTGTTTTCGTGGCGAACAAAGAAGTTGAAATTTCTTTGTTCTGTATTCGACATTTCATTGGCTGAAGCTAACTTTGTCTGGGTGACCCCGGTTACAGTAGCCGCACTGTAAGGTAGCTAAAAAAGATCAGCTTTCGAGGTGCACGTTCATAGCTCAGTTGGTTTGAAACCCATTGAAGCCCTGAATTTTAAAATTTAGGCTCTCATTTTTTTCTTTCAGCTTCCAAAAAGCTGCCCTCAAACCCTGGTGGGGGGGGGGACTCCCTTATAAGGGCTTAACAGGGATGTGCGGTCCGATAGGGTATGGTTTTTAGGCTTTTGTGTCTTGAACAGGGTATATATTTCACCCCTTTTTCTCGGGGGTATCTACCCATGGACCAATGTCAAACAGGATAGGCTTATATGTCAGCACAGGTGTAAATTTATACAAACTTAGCCACAAGCCTACTTTTCACAAATTGTTCCGTATTGCTGACTTAAGTTGTTTTCAGCATTGATACTTAGCTTAATTTACGATTTCAACAAAGTAAGCGAGGTTCTTGTTTACCGTATGTCTGAGATGGGGTATCAAAAATTGGCATTCTGTCTTAAACAGGGTAGGAAAATCAGAGGTTCGTGTCTTAAACAGGGTCAGGGTTTAGGAGGCCGGGCCGCACCTCCCTACCTGAGGTTATGTCGATTTCCCCCCCCCCCCCCCCGCCTCCTCGCAGGCCTCAAACACAAACCTTTACTCTCTTTTTCCACAAGCAGTTTGCTTTTGTTTATAAAAAAAACCCAGAACACTTCTTCTTAATTTTATAACACTTCCATGGCAACATCAAATTTGAGGCTCCCCCAGGGGTTTCAGGGAACATGGCCATTAACTTTTTGAGAACAAGGGAACAAAAGGAAAATAAACCTGGGAACACGGGAACAAGAGGCTATTTTTGGAACAGGGAACACCAAAAAATGAAAAAAATCCTTTTAAGGAACACAGGGGGAATTTTGCTGGGAACAAGGGGACATGCACCCCCTGGGAGGCCCTCAAATTTGGTCAGATTTTATTTTCACGCAAACTGTACGGCATCAGAGATCGTGTCTTTTAATAATAGCAAATCTTTCGTTCTTTAACTGTCTGCATGGAAGAACCATTCTGTGGCCTGGATGAAGTCAATCAATGAAAAATTGTTAAAGCTTAATGTATACCAGCAACAATAGGAAGGCAAGTCAAACAAACTTATCCAGTTTGCAAAAACGTCAAATTCCACAGCAGTATAAAACATTGTTTGTACTCGTCACGAAACCTTAAAAAAAACTATTTCACTTTTTGTTGAAATAGCTCAGCCTACGAATAATAGCAATACTTAACCACAAACGGGCAAACATTGGTAATCACCAACATAGCAACAAATCACTTTGATGAAGCAGCTATCGATCCCAAATCTGCGTGCCCTAACACATCACGGAGGTAACAAATAATTTATATGAGATCGAACTGAGTATACTATTAAACTGCCCGTCAATTTACCTTAAGATCTGCTCTACTACAGAATTTACCTGTAAATTCCACAGGCCTAAGTAGTTCAACTGCATCATCTCTTCTCATTCCCTTGAGAAGCTCGATCAAATCTGTCACTGTTTTTGCTTCTCCTTGATCGGCGCCCGACATCATCCATTCGCCCAACAACGCAACTGTCGGGTTTTTCTGATACTCTAAGTTCCTCACGCGTTCGTAGGTATAGCCCATTTTTCCAGCAAGATATCTAAAGTCTTTTAGAGGATGTCTTGGATTAAGTTTCATGCTAAGCTTTTCGAGTATGTCCATGCTTAAACTTGTCATAAGTGTTGGAACACGAACGAAATCTGTCTTGTTGGCCGCCATGTTGTCTTCTGTCACTTTTGGTTCCAGGGGAGGGTGGAGGGTATTCTTGTCGCACTCATTACGTCATCTTACCGGAAATTTTTAAAATGCTGCAAGAATGTTCCCTCAGCCGCTCAATCCAAAACAATGTTGGATTAAAAAGCTTGATCGTTTAGCCGGAGCCCCCCCGGGGGGGGGGGTACTCCCATAAATTTCGGATAGGGGTGTGCCGCCAAGGTTCTTAAACCCTGACCCGATAAAAAAAGCGAAAATTGATACCCTTTTAAAGGCCCAAAACCGAAAAATGACACCCTATTCAAGGGGAAGAGAAGCGTTCCATGACGACCCAAATAACGGCTAACCGCGCACGGCAAGACACAAATCTCTATAAAATCGCTTTACTAATAACTGAACAGAAAATTCAGTTTTAAAATACCTTTTTTGGTTTAGCTGGGCGTTTATTTTAGCTTATAGAATTTAGGTACCCTATCTAAGGATCACACCGGGAACTTATTGCCAAAAGGAGCAAAAATGATACCCTATTTAAGGACCGAGAACCTCAAAAACCATACCCTATCGGGCGCCACATACCTATATAGGCCACAGATGGGAGTACCCCCCCCCCCCGGGGCCGGAGCTTAAACGAGGCTCGAAACCAACCGATTATTCCTAAGCATAAGAAGTAGCTCGTAAACAATGAAAAGCAACACAAACGTGATTTTATGAGACAAGTTCGTCAGATTTTTGGTTCAAAAGGTTTGCCACAGAAGCAAGAATAATTATTCTGAAGTAAATTCACCCCTTCCATATTTTTTCGTTATATCGTGGTGTAAACATGGCCCTGCTAAATGCAGTGTTTCGGAGGATGGTCAACAATATTTATACCATAACTGAGAGAATTCTCGCGCGTTGATTGGTCTAAAGTTATGGTCGATGAGAGTGTAGACCAAAATGTGGTCGATTTGTTAATCATACCGGGAGGCTCGGTTCCGGGGTCTAAACTTTTCCATTTTTGACAGAAATGTAGCCTCTTTCACGTGCCTACAGTATAAACACTGCATACCATTTCTATAACCTATATAATACTTTGATGCATTAGCCTTAAGTTGCATCTAAGGTATTTTGAAGGAGAAGTTTTATCAATGACAATTTTCCCTACCCTTTTTCATACTTCAACTCGTGAAATCCCTACCCTTCATATACCACCAGCCTGAAAAAAGCCCCTGTCGGTCGGAGCATCCTCCCATAGTCCACTCACACCCCTCTGCGGACGATTGAATCAAAAAAAGCCGAATCCAATCAATTTTAAATAACTATATTTACCAGGAGACTGTATCTACAAATTGTGTACTAAGGTCAGACTTAACAAAGATTTAGCCAATCCTAAAAGTGGCTCTTCTCAGTTATTTATTTCTTGAGAGCGGTGGTAAATACTTTCGCACGTATCGAGTCCGCCTGCGTGTTTAGTGCTGGTTTTCTCTCGCGAATTAAGGCGGACTCGATACGTGCGAAAGTATTTACCTAATTAAATACCGCACGCACTAACACTGTGAACGCTATTGACCGCGAAACACTGCTTTTAAAATATTCTAATATACTCTATCACCTCTATTTGCATTTAAACTTAACTCGACCGTTATTTTTCTCATATCTACTTGAGTAGTATAGGAGTTGGGGGTACGAGATCATAAAAATTTTTATAATCTCTTACATCCCCAACTCCTATACTACTGCACAGCACTGGATCCAAAAAATAGAATCAAAAATAGAATCAAAAAATAGAATCAAACATGGAATCAAAAATGAAATCAAAAATAGAATCAAAAATGGATTCAAATATTGGAATCAAATATTAGAATCAAAAACTGAAATTCAAACCCTAGAAAACCAAGCCTGTAAAACCAAGCCTGAAAAACCAACCCTAACTCAACCCTAGGTTCAAAATAAAAAAAATCTCTTATAGTGTTTTTTAAAATCTTGGATTCAAGTGCGTTTAAAACAAACTGAATCCCTTGAATAATTATAACAAATCGAACGATGGCCTCTCAGCATTGGAAATCAAAACAATTGACCAATGGCAATCGTTCGATTTGCATTTCTTAAAATTGCATTAGTACTTATATCTTTATTAGTAGATAATGTTAAGATGACATGAACCATCGTCCCTTTAGAATTATTAGAAGAAACGAAAGCATATGGTCCGTTTTTTATTGAAACGATTTCAGCATCATATAATTGGGTATTTGAGTGTAATTTACATATGAAACCCGAGGTTATGATATTTGGGATATCATAAAATAAAAATCGTCCTTGAATCATATTATCATTTGGTTGGATCAGTGTGGTCTTTCGAGATATTATAGGGATGGTGTTAATAGCTTCAATTAATGAATAGTTAACTAATTGATTGCCATATCTCTCAAATATATTTTCGCCTAGTAAGGCTGATATCGGAACAAATTTTACATGTTTAAACCGATACTTCTTAATTCTTTTACTAAAATCGGCAACAAGTTTATCATATATTGATTTATTCCAATCAATTGTATCAATTTTATTAATAGCTATAACTAATGAATCAATGCCCATGGCTTTGGCTAAAAGAGCATGCTCGATGCTTTGGCCAAGAAGTCCGCTGTTGTACTCTTTCGATCTGATAGAAATTACTAGAATGGCGATATCTGCCAAACTTGTCCCCAAAATCATTTCTGAAACTAGTTCTTTATGCCCAGGAACATCTATGATTTCAAATTTTTTACCTTGGTACTCAAATTGAGCTTTATTCATGGAATAAGTCTTGCATCTCATCCTTTCATTATCATCAGTATCTAATAAATGAGACAGCTTGAACTCATCAGACTTTTTTTTTATCTTATCAATCACCTGCCCATCGATAGTTTTTGATCCAACCAACAAACGGCCCGCTAATGTGCTTTTTCCGTGATTTACGCTACCAATCAATACAAATTTCATAATTATATTACTATTATTACAAATACTTTATATATTTTTTTGTTTTATAGTGTGTTTATATATGTTGTAGATCCTTCATTGGTATCCAACTATTAAAATCATCATTATATCCCTTCCATTTGACAAGAGCCTGTTTCTTTTTGTAGTCTCTACGGATCACTTTATCAATTCTGAATACATCCTGTTTTGCTTTTAATAATTCAGGTTCATAAAAGCTTCCTTGTATGTCTTCATTATTGAGATCTTTCAATTTGTATGTAATGGGATTAGTATGTTGGATCTTAGTAATTACGAACATTTCTTCACTCCAATTCGGTGTATAACCCTTATCGAAAACAATTCGTTTATACTTAGATATTCGAACCTTGTCACCAACCTTAAATTTGGGTTTAGCTGATAATGGCTCCATATCACCGTATAGGTTAAAGTAAACAGTTCCTTCATTCTTTTTCTTTGAAGCTTCTATGGGTGTCATTTTGATAGAGCTATGTTTTGTATTATTATATTCTTTTACTATTTTTGGTAGCATTTCAAGATACTGTGTATTACCTTGAATAGTAAACTGTTTGTACATTTTATTTTTCAAAGTTCTATTAAATCTCTCAATAACAACAGCTTTACCTTCATTAAAAGTGGAATATATGTTAATATCATTTTGCTTTAGCCATTCCTTGAATGTTTTGTTATAAAATTCAGATCCCTTATCGACCCAGAGATATTCAGGTTTACGCTTGTCATTAATGATAATATTGTTGAAAGCGCTAGTTATTGATGCACCTTTCTTATCTTTCAATTGTATAGCCCAAGCGAATTTACTGAATACGTCAATTATAGTCAATAGATATTTATAACCTTTATTCCATTTTGAAAGTTTATCCATAAAAACTAAATCAGCAGACCATATGTCGTCAATTCCATTTGATATTACTCTTCTAGTTTTAAATTTTCGTCTGATTGGTTTATGTAACTCATCGGCTAATTGTTGAGACCAATCATTTTTACTCAACGCCGTTTTCCGTTTTTTGGCTTCCTTTTCTGTTTAACACCAAGTCCGATTGTCTTTTTTCCTTTAATTAAAGCTTGAACTGCTGTAGTGCCCCATGGACGATCTTTGAATGCTATTTTTGATATTTTCTTAAGCATAAGATCATCTGCCTTATGTTTATCAGCTAGTGATTTTGAATTACTGTAATCAATATCATGCTGTTGGCATATGCTATCAAGATTGTTTATTGGATCTCTATATTTAGGATCATTAGAAGCCAATCGTTCTTTTAATTTAGTACCAGGACCACAATAATTATACTTTTTGCCTGTAGGTGTTCTCATGTGTAGTTCTCCAAGTTTTGATAAGTGTTTTTGAATATCAAGACCCTTACCCTTTTTATAGTAATCAACATTGTCTTTTACACCTTTGAGAGCTTGCCCTGCTAAAAGTCTTGCCATTGAAGCAAAGCTAGGTGATGGAGTTACGAAATTTGATGCTACATAGGCTATTTTATCAACAGTAGAAGGGCCTTTATAACGTGCAAGAGCCCCACCTTTTATGAATTTACTCTTCTTTTTACCGCAAATATAACAATTTGATTTTTCCATAAGACGGCCATTCTTTGCTTTGACCTTTTTAGAATTCATTGACTCAGTATTCTTTTTACATGAAACACAGTATGACTTACACACACATATATATATATATATATATATATATATATATATATATATATACATTAGATATTTAATCACAGTATGTGTTTCGCCATTTTTTAGATTTCTTATCCCAAATAGTACCAGAGCATGAAGGATCTTGGTGTTCACTTGGAGATGTCCAGAATTTCTTTGAGAATAAACCATTCTTCTTATTAAAAGCCCCTTTAGCGATATTGCCCGACCAGTAACGTTTAAGCAAATCTTTATCGCCTCCGGTAGCACCCATGATAGCCGATGCTAAGTCTTGAGCCTGTTGAAACCCTGGAATCTTTTCGCCGACCTTTTTGTTAATCGTTTCACCAACTCCTCGCCCCTTTGTCTTTTTATTATCGCTTACAAAACGGGTTTTAGTGATCCCGCATTCGGCGCATGTGCATTTCATCATAGTTCGACCATTTTTGGTTTTAACAAATCGTGCACTTCCTGAAACGCATTCAGTCTGTTTCTTTTGTTTCACGCAATACGACTTCATATATAATATGTTTACATATTTTTAAAATAATTGTTTCTAAAACGTTCATTGTACATTGTGTCAGTCATTGATAATTGCATTAATATATCATGATACTTTCTATCATAAACCAATGCTTGATGCAAGAAATAAATACAATAATAGCCACAAAGTACTGATTTGATATTCTGATATTGTGTGTTATTATACAAAACTTGTTTTATCCCATCTTTCTCAGCTCTCATTTTAAATTCATTTGGGTATGGCATTCCGAAGCTATCAAAGTACCACAATATGTCTTTTTTAACACTAGGAACACAGGCAACCCAGTGGCTACCAACACCTTCATAGCTGTCTAAATTAATGATACATGGGCTATGTTTTTTAGGCATGTGTTCATCTCTGCTGTATATCCCTGTGATATTAATATTTAAATACTTACACCATCTCATTAGATCATTGTTACTTAGAGCTTTTTTGATAAATGTAGGTTTTTTTACTTTTTTTTTGGTTTCAAGATCTTTTTTTTGGAAGCACCAATCCACCTGTTCTAAGAAATTTATCATATTCACCCCAAGAACCGATGAATGGTGGCGGTCTGTAAGATAATGCATTTCTCTTATTTGGTAGTTTAATTTTGCCACCGTTTTTTTGATCTTTGTTTCCTAATGATTTGTGGTGAATAATAAGGGTATTCTATTTGCATTCCTGTCCCTCCTTGAGGGGGAGTGACTTGAATTCCTTTTCCAATCACCTTTCGCATTTTACTTATTTGTGTTTTAGATAAACTCAATGTAATGCCTTTACCCTCACTTTTTACTTTATTATGCCGTGTTATTTGTCTTTTTGTAAGGTATAACTCAGTATTACCCTTCTTTTTGATCTGATGCTTATCAATCAATAAACTCACTTCACTTGAATTTTTGATTGCTCTGGCTAGCTTTTTCATTTGGCCTTCTGTTAAAGGAATATATGTTGAAATATATTTTGTGCTCATAGTCTTGCTCTATATATAATAGTGTTAGATTAAATATTACATAAAAATAAGTTCATTCCCAATTTTGTCAATTACAATTTTTTCTTCATAAAGAACTACAGCGTATATCATATAATCGTCAGTAGCTTGTACATTCAATCTGTAATGAAACAATAACTGTTTTGGATCATCAGTAACCGATTCCTTATGATTTCTTAAATCGAAATAGATAACAGGAAATAATTCAGAATAATTTTGTAAATTTAACTGAGTTCCTGTATTGTAGTCGTTGGTTCTGAATGCATATTCTTGAATGTCATTATATAATCTTGGTTTAAAATCACAATCATACTCTAGTTCTGGAGTAAAATATGAATTCCCAAGTTGCAATCGACAGGTAGATAGTGTACATGCATTATCACCCGCATTTATTTTAAAAGTATCAAAAATAAAGGGATTTTCTAATTCATTATTTGACTTGTTTCTTTGCAGATATACAAAAACATGTTTTGCATTTTTAATAGCTGGTGTAATTTGATATATCCCAGAAATAGCAGTTGTTGGTGATGAATGTTTAATAAATTCTCTTAAATATGTCCATTTTGTTGCTGTTAAAAAACTACTATTCACTAATTTTTGTCCTGCTGATGTAAAGTTCAAACGTGGTAACCATAACTGAAAATCTAGAACCACATATCGTGTTTCAGCACCCCCAACTCTGTAAATAAATTCTCTATCATCATTTAGTGTTATGTTTAGTTCGATTTGCATAGGTGGTATCATTTTATCTCGTAGTTCTTGAAAAATGGAAAACCTATTCAACGGAATACACGCATATACGTCTTTTGATTGTGCGCACAATTCACCTCTTTTAATTGCTCCTACTTTTGGGGCTGTTGTCAAATTGCCCACTAATACAGCTCTATCGTCAAGATACCAATTAAAATTGGTAGCTACTGTACGGCTATAGTCATCAGAAAATTCAAGCAATGCTTTTATGAAACAGATTTTATGCAGGTCATTACCATCGTAAGGTTTTTTACCTCCTGAAGTTATCATAATGTGTTTTATAATACTGGAACTATCATTTATCGTTGACGTTAGCACAGGTTTTTCTAGAGCATTGGCATCGATAGCTGTACCATCAGCCTTTTTTTGAAGTTTGTATTTGACGATAAAGTATCCGTTATACCAATCGAACCAAGAAGAACGATCAGTCATATTGAATATATACCCTGTTTTTTCCTGATATAAGCCATTTGCCGGCTGAATAATGGGTGTTTGCAGATTGAATCTGAGATAATCAACTTTTTCAACATTTTCTATGCTTCTGAAACTCATTTATATTATTAGATTAGATAATTTACTTCAATTGTGCTAATCGTTTCAAAATAAGATCCCCAGCTTTTTCACTTCTATTTAACACGGTTTTTAAACTTTTCTTTTGTGCTTTGATTATTGGTGATTTATTGATATCTTTTATCATTTTTTTAGAATATTGTCCGATATTTGATAAATCATTAGTTATTAAACCTGATCCTTTATGGCGATATTGATATAAACCTTTTTTAGGGTTATAAAATTTTGTCCATTCATATACTCGATTCATTTTATATTATTAGTTTAGATTAATTAACCTCTTTGATAATAACATGAAACGCAGTATCGATTTCATTAAGATCAATGGGTCGGTTATAAGAATCTGTAATATATATTCTAATTGAATCAATGCTATTTTTATTAATTGGCGAAAATTTCAATCTTCTCGGTTCAAGAGTGAAAGGAAATGACCTACGAATTCCCTGTGCTATAATACTAAAACAAAATAAAACGTCTCTTGATTCATCTGTCAAGGATCTGTTAGTCAAATCGCAATGAATACATATCATATCAACGCTCCTTGTTAAATCAGGTATTTTGTCACTTATATTACTCCCCGAAGTTAAAATTTTCTTTTCAAAACCCAGAATCAAATTAAAGTCTGATACAGATAGATCTAATTCATATTTTGGCTGTATGGTTATTATTGTTCTAAATAATGATAAATCAAACGTAACTGAAAATGGATAATCATCACCATCTTTACCAGTTGTATTTTTTAAAATAGTATCAATGTCTGTATATGAATACATTCCATTAGGGAATTCAACATTTTTAAAATTTGTATCACTACCTGTTGTTTTTCGATATCTTAATTTATTGTTACCGAATGATGCTGTCACGTTATACCAGCTATACGTCATACTGATTATTTCATCCAACGCCATTTCATAATTTTTGTTTGGATCTAGGAATAAAGGCTGGTCAAGATAAATTGTAAAATCATGTGCTTTCTGATTATAATTATTGGCTTGTCTTTTCGCCCTGAATGAACTAAGTATCAAATGTTTTTCCATTATATATTTAATTTAGATAAAATAGTTGTTATAAATTTTTTCATATAGACGCTTTGTAATTCTTTTCACTCTTAACAGTTCATCCAATATTGTAATACCTTGGTTTTTTAATTCATAACTCGTATTTCCAGCGGATATGCTTCCACAAATTATATCCAATTTTTCAATAAGTTTTTCAGGGTCTCTGTAATAAATAGCCTTATAATTATGGGCTAGACCACTGCCTTCCCACTCATCTTCTTCTCTATCAGAATCAGGCGCTGTCTCCCTCCTAATACCCTCTATCTTATCAAATAATGATTTTTCTATAGCTGGTTTTTTCTTATATTCAGTTTTACGGGGGGTCTTTTTTAATTTTTTTGATTTTTCCTGTAAATCCGAAGCTGAGAAAGGAGCTTTTTTGTATTCCATTCTTTGCTTTTTTTGTCTAGTCAGTAACAGCTGATCTTCGATTCTATCAATTTTTTTTGTAAAATCTTCGGATAGTCCCGACAGCTCATCATATGACTTTCCTTCATATTTACCTGATTTGATAAAATTTTCACCACTTTTTGAGAGCTTCCCTAATAAAACGTTGACGCGACGTCTTTCTTCAGCTAGATATTTGCGTTCATTATCTAATTTCTTTTGATCAGCCTTTTTGAAAGAGCTAGGTGTCCATTCTTTTCTCTTTCGTGTTGTTGATGGCTCAAAATCAGACATTTCACCTTCATCTTCTGTTTCATCTTCATCAATTGGTGGTGGTGGTTCAAAATTGGGCATTTCATCTTCATCAATTGGTGGTGGTGGTTCAAAATTGGGCATTTCATCTTCATCAATTGGTGGTGGTGGTTCAAAATTGGGCATTTCATCTTCATCAATTGGTGGTGGTGGTTCGAAATTGGGCATTTCATCACCCCCATCTTCTGGTTCAATTGGATATTCTGGAAGAGGATCACCCTCTCTTACCCCTTTATTTTCCAACTTTTTAGTTGCTTCAATTTGTGTGTCGAGACGAGATGTTACTGGTTTAAACATTTTTATGAATTTGATTTGTCCTAATTCATCTTGCAATTTTGAAGACATTATTTGATTATTAATATTCTTGATTTGATTCTCAACTTCCTCTTTTTGGTCAGCAATTTTTTGCCAAGCTAATAGACTCATTTATATATATATTAGTGTAGATTATTATCGGTCTTCCAGAAGTCTTTCATCAGTCTTTCATTAGTCTTCCAGAAGTCTTTCATCAGTCTTTCATCAGTCTTTCATTAGTCTTTCAGGCGTCTTTCATTAGTCTTTCAGGCGTCTTTCATATTATATAACTGATATATATAATATGAAAATACCAAATTATGACACTGAAGACGATATAGTCTCGAACTTTAAACAAGTATACGATTTCATGCCAAATCAATGTTTTCGTATGCTACTTTGCGCTCCGAGTAATATGGGAAAGACTAATACTTTAATGCATATGATTTACAATTTATTATATTTCGATAAAATATATTTATATGCAAAAAATTTAGACCAGTCTAAATACCAGAATCTTATCAATGTGTTCCAACCAATAAGCGATGAAGCTGGTTATAACATTATTGAAGCTAGTAACGACCAAATAATTCCTGTTTCTAAACTAAATGATGATAATCAAAAGCTCGTGATATTTGACGATTATGTTTGTGATAAAAATCAAAAACCATTAATTGATTATTTTATACAAGGGAGACATAAAAACTGTAGCGTGATATATTTGTCTCAAAGCTATTTTAAAACGAAAAAAGACATAAGACTTAACTGTTCGCATTTCTGTATTTACGAATTCCCAAGTGCTAATGAGAGGGCACTGATATGCCGTGAAAACAGTATTCCAAAAGAGCTATACGAGCAAGCAACTAAAGACCCATTCAGCTTTTTATATATTGATAAACCACGTAAATTCATAACAAAAAATTTCGATGAGAAGATTTAATCTAACATATTAACAGAAAATGGGGTACATTAATGACGAAAATGATTTTATGCATACCAAATATTCTCAAAGTACAAAACCTGCAATTGGTTTTAAACAACTGGGAGCTGATTTCGATATGGATAACAAAAAGATATTCAGGTTAAATACACAAGCTGATGTAGCTATCGATGCTGATTACGATTCGTATGCTCTTGATTTGTCTTCAGGTGTCAACAAAGGATATCTTAAATTGAATTGTTTGACAAAAGATGATGCAGGGAACAATTTTGATGCTAATCAATCAGTGATACACAACACAGAACCGTATTATGATGGATTGTACCAAAAAACAAGTCTAGTATCGAAAGAATACGTTGATTTAATGGATACCAACCTTGAACAAAAAATAGATAGTAAAATACAAAATAAAGCTGATCTAGATACCCACGATGAACAAACGTTTAACAGCATAATAAATGTTCCGAATTTTGATCAAGGATACAGCAATATGTCAAACGTAATGAATAAAGAATATATTGACTCCAGAGACGCGCTTAAAGCTGATAAAACATATACCGACAATACTTTTCTAACGAAGAAAACAGGTGCTATTTTGGCTAATACCCTTCAGAGCAAGGCTTCCAAAATATATACCGACAGTACTTTTTTAACGAAGGCTGTTGGTAATGGCTTAGCTCAGAGCATACAAAATAGGCTCAATATTCACGGTAGTAACATGATGCAGGCAAATCTCCATATGAACGATAATCGCATAACAAATCTAAGCAAACCAATATATGGATCCGATGGTGTAAATAAATTGTATGTTGACAGTTCACATATTACCTCTATTGATAAAGGAAACGTTTTCAATAATATAATGATTGACAGTGATAATCAACTTAGTGAAGAGAATGATATCGAGCTTGGAGATTTAATTCATCATCCAAATCCTGTTCATCAAATCAATAAAAAGGTAATAGGTACAAAATTACTTCTCGATAGTTCGAAAAATTACTACTCAAGCAGATTAGGTATCAACATGTACCCTATACCAATTAATTATTATACAATGGCATTTGAACTCTATTTTCTAGTTGAAATAGATGAGAATAGTGTTGATATCAGTGTTGTGTCATTGATTGATACTGTTAATAAAGTAACTACACGAGTTTATAACGGTTATAGTCGAACAATAGCTCAAGTTCATAAGTATCAACAACATAACAACAACTATCTCTATGTCGATATCGTTTTAAAAATGAAGTCAGGACACTCGTATGTACCAAAACTGCAAACTTATATTATAATATATGGGATTAAGAATTATGAAAGTAATGTTGAACCCAGTATATACGATCAGCTATATTATGTTGAAAATGATAGAATAGCTTTCAATGCATCAATTGATATGAAAACACAGGCCATTCATGGTATTGCAGAAGGTACTACTGATGATCAAGCTGTTAATTATAAACAGTTGGTAAGTCAAATCAATATTCTCAAAACAACTCTTGAAAATCAGATTAAATTATTACAGTCCAAGAGTTTTTATAGTGAAATATTTGAGTACTATTTCGATCCAACGGATGCCTCTAAATTCATCATGTCAGATAGCAACGGAGCTGTATTGTCTGAATTAAATGATAATCTTGTCTTTAATCCCACAAAATTGTTAGCAGATTTTGATCCAAATATGGGGTTTATGAATGATTTTGAAATTAATTTAAATGAAAATATCACTGAATCCAATGACTGGACTATATATATGGCATTTAAATATGACTATAAGCCCAGTGATAATAAAAGGATTAAAATTGAATTTATCGATGGTGATAGCTTTAGTTTTCCGTGGGTTAAAGTGGAGCATAATAAGCTATTCCTCGATTATGATCTAGATTCATATACAGAGCAAATTAGAGATGGTTATATAGGTAAATATATGAATCTCTGGTATACAAAGATACAGGATCAATTTAGAATCGCTGTTTGCAATAATGTTATGAGTATTGATCAAACATTTTCTGGGTTTAATATCAATACATCTAGCATTAAAATTTCTTCAGATTACTTTGTACAAAGAATCGGTTTTAGTAAAAATACATACCCGATAAATGGGCCCATCTATCATAAAATTCAATTTTTAGATAAAACATACGATGTATTCTTTGAATAAATCGATTTTATCTAATTCACTTATATGAAAACAGTGAAATTGGTTAGCAATATTATTGATTCTATTGAGAGATTAATTCAAAACATTAGGAAGCTGTATTACACAATAAAGAACAAGCGCAATGCTAAAATGACAAAATGATAAAACAAAAAAATCATATATAACTAATATATATGACTAAACATCGAAAATGCATATTTACATGGAACCATATATCAAGCGAACTGACTGAAGAACAAATTATAGAATTGAAAGCTTATTATCAAACATATCATCGAAAATGTTGGGCTTATAAGCAGGCTGTTAAACGTTTCAAAAAATGGAAATTATTAGGGAATTCATTGTCTATTCTCTTTGCATCCGGCTCCCTTGCATCAAGTATTGCTACAGGAGGTATTAGTTTGGTTGCAATTAGTACAATAGCGCTTTTAATACAAGGCTGGATGCATCATCAAAATCTCGATTTAAAAATTCAAAATAGTACATATGCATATCAGAGCTACCAGCATTTACTCAACTCAATTAAAAACACGATGAGATGCGGTGATTACAATCCGTCTAGCGTCATAATTTCAATGAAGAACATTGACGATTATGTGACGGATACCGGTCCGATAATCGACAAGTACCTACGAAAATATGATAAGAAATTTATTGGATGATCCGATTTATTTCGCCAAATTTTAATTCTAAAATCTCATTCCAATACAATTGATAAAAGGCTAACGTTTTCTTGTTTGTGCTAATTTTGATAAATTCACAAGGTAGATTCATCATCAAAAAAAGCTGTTTAATTATGAATTTGGTTGATATGAGTCTTTTTCTACCTTTGTTTACAATAGGAATAGCGGATTCGATAATATTAAACACTTTATAAATCCGATTCCTTTGATCACTAGTCAATTGTACCCTATTTCCATAGCATATACTATTTAGCATATTTTTAATATGATACTTCCGTTGATATACCGATTTTCGGCGTATTTTATACATATTTGCATAAAAATCAATGAACTCATTGTAATAAATAGAACCATGAACCAAACCGCAATTAATACAAACATTTATACCATTTTGATTTGACATATCCTGCTTACTACAGCATAGCTCAGCATCCTTGTCACCTTCTATCAATAGTTGATCGCATAAAGGGCATATAGGTTTTTTTAAAATTTTTAATTCATCGTGGATTTCAGAATTACAAACCATTATATATATATAACACACATAACTTCACGGCACAGCTGTGTTTGGCAGTAAATTTTAGAATAAACTTTTTGAGTAAACTTTTTGAGTAAATTTTACTCAAAAAGTTTATATATAAAAAACTTTTTACTTGTTGAAATATGATTGGTCAATAGAAATCAAACCAGATTAAAATACCTGCTGACGCGTCAGCAGGTTTTTTCGGTCAATGGAAAAAAACATTTAGTCATTAATTATTTATAACTTATGGCTAAAACCGTAAACTGAATAATTATGTATTTAATGTTGATTCTTACGAGGTCTTCCACGTCGTCTTTTCTGGTCTTTAGGTATACACTCTAAACGTACATGATTTTTGTCTTCATTTGATATTTCAGATCTGCTGTTAAGGTCTGAAGATAGCATTTTAATAATACTAATATTAGCGTCAAGGATGCTCTGAATACAATACATTTTATTAATGAAGGCTATATCATTCGAGCTTTTATCAGCTTCTAGTAGGTGTTTGATATTTAATGTTATATAACACATTCTATATATATTAATAAAGAAAATAATTATCTGTTTATATCTACAAACGCACTATAACTGGTATAAGCAGATATTATGTAATGTATACTGTAAAAAATCCACAGTATATATTTTTCGCATATGCTGTTCATTGTTACCATTTGGTAACCAAAAATGAATTCTGTTTCTGGTTATCTTATATGCATTTTTTGTTATGAATATATTTAGTACTGTTCTTCATTTGCTTTTCACATCGTGGACATATATAGATTCTTTGTAGCCAGCTTTTTGCCTGTTCTTTATTAGCTTCTCTCTTTTCCTCAATTGATGTATATTTACTTGGGCGTTCGTTCAAAGACTTGATAATGTTTTCAGGCATATCATCTTTCTTAACATATTCGAATTTGTACGAATGTCCGTCCTTTCTTGAGATCCCCGTTTTGCAATAATTAAGATTTTCAGCTACCATTTTAACGATACCTGCATTAATACCGAGGTGTTGCTGTATTGAATACATACTGTTGTAATATGTTACTTCATTGGTATTTTGATTAATTACTTTAATAAATCTTTTATTCTTATGATTGTCTTTAACAAAACTGTAATCTCGATATTCAGCACTCTTCTTACAGTTCTCTTGCTGTGACATTAGTTGCAGATTGCATAACCGGTTGTCAGTCTTATCGTCATTAATATGGTCAATAACCATCCCATCTGGGATCATATTGTTGAAGCACTCCCAAACAAATCGATGCACCTGATATGATTTATAGCTACTACTACCATGTTTTCGTACACTAAACATCAAATAACCGCGATGAGCCCTGTTTCCCTTATGTGTGTCGCCCCTTTTAAAAATATGTATTATATTTCCATTAACATCGCTGGCATAAAGATCGTATATGGGATGGATATTGTATGATATTCCATTTATATCAGTCGTCATTAGCATGTAATTCTACTTACGTGCCATTCCTTTAAGTGTCAATCACAAAAATATTTTTTTAAAAAGGTACTTAAAGAAATATTTATTTTAATATAATAAATAAAAATGACACAAAAAAATATCTCATATATTAATATGAATGAATTAGATCTAGAAAAATTATCTAAAACTGAACTCATAAAACTAGTATTATCACTAAAAGCAAACCAACCAAGAGTTTACAAACCTAGGCCACCAATCCCAACTCCTCGTAAGAGTGTAAAACAGAGGGTGCAAGATTATGAGGAAAATATCATTCAGCCACCCCCTGAATTCAGGGATGATTACAAGCCTAAACCCATGCCAAGGACTATAAAAAAAGCCCCATTACCAAGGACTAAGATAGAGGAAGTTGCTAAAGCTATGAAAGGCTACACAAAGTCTTTTGAAATTGGTATAAAAAATAATAAAGACCCGTTATTACAGCTTCAAAACACAAGAAAAGCTGTAGAAAATCACATAATAAAAGAGCTATCAGCAATGAAAGGTGTTAAGTTCATTGAAACGCTCAAGGTGAAATTCACTAAAATGTCTGGGGATAGTGTAATATATAAAACCGCTTATTTCAACAGTAAAGCACAGACCATAATTAATAATCTGGAAATCGTTGAATCACTACAAGCATCTAAACAACAGATATTAAATTTCGTAGCTCAATGGATATCTGAAGGCTCAGGATGGACTATTGAATCAGTTGATGGTCATTATATAAATTTAGTTAAATATGAACCAATGAAAGGCGAATCTTATATTCAGCTACCACCAGAACTTAGAAACAGTGCTAAAGGATTAATAAACATGAAAAATGAAGATAATGAATGCTTTCGGTGGTGTCATATCAGATACATAAATCCTCAAGATAAATATCCTCAACGAATTAAAAAATCTGATAAGGCATACATCCAGAGATTAGATTACTCTAAAATTGAATTTCCAGTAACAATAAAACAGTACAATAAAATTGAGAAGCAAAATGAGATTAATATTAATGTTTTCGGTTATGAAAACAAACAACCATATCCCATCTATATATCAAAAGAAAAGTATGACAATCAGATGAATTTATTATTGATAACTGAAAATGAAAACAAGCATTATGTTCTAATAAAGGATTTCAATAAATTCATGTATAACCAAACAAAGCATAAAGAGAGGAAACACTTCTGTATGCACTGTTTGCAATGTTTCAGTTCTGAAAGAGTATTAAACGATCACAAAGATAATTGCATTCAAGTCAATGGGACACAAGCAGTTAAAATGCCTGATAAAGACAATAATATACTAAAATTCAACAACTTTCATAAGCAACAAGCCGTCCCATTTGTGATATATGCTGATTTCGAAGCTATAACCGAAAAGATTTCCGGTTGCAAGCCTAAAGATGATAAATCCTATACTCAAGCTTATCAAAGGCATACAGACTGTGGTTATGGTTATAAAGTAGTTTGTTTTTATGATGATAAATACACTAGGCCGTTACAAATTTACAGAGGTGAAAAAGCTGTTTACAAATTCATGGAAAAGATGCTTGAGGAGGTTAAATATTGTAAAAATACAATGAAAAAACACTTCAACAAACCATTAAAGATGACTAAAGATGATGAAGAAGAATTTCAACAAGCAAAAGTATGTCATATCTGTGATAAAGTGTATAATGATGATGATATACGAGTGAGAGATCATTGCCATATTACTGGTAAATACAGAGGGTCAGCACACCAAGACTGTAATCTTAAATTGAGAATAGAACCAGATAAAATAAAGATACCTGTAATTTTTCACAATCTCAGAGGTTATGACAGTCATTTTATAATGCAAGAGATTGGTGCTATTGTCAAAAATCATACATACAAAAATAAAAAAGGAGAGATTAAAGAGATGAATATCAATGCTATACCCAATACCATTGAAAAATATATGGCATTTATGCTCGGTAATCATTTAACATTTCTTGATAGTTTCCAGTTTATGAGTTCCAGTCTTGATAAATTAGTAAGTAATCTGCCGAGAGAAAAATTAATATATACTTCTAAAATGTTTAAGGGTGATAAGCTTAATCTTATGTCGAGAAAAGGAATATATCCGTATGACTATATGGATAGCTTTGATAAATTTAATGCAGAGCTACCAACTAAAGAAGAATTTTACAGTATATTAAATAATGAGCATATATCAGACAAAGACTATAAGCATGCAGAAAATGTGTGGAAAACGTTTAAGATCAAAAATATGGGTGAGTACCATGATTTATATTTAAAATCAGATGTCTTATTATTAGCAGATGTGTTTGAAAGCTTTGGAAAAACATGCCTAAAATACTATAAACTTGATCCATGTCATTACTTCACAAGCCCAGGTTTATCGTGGGATGCTATGCTTAAAATGACTGATATCAAATTAGAGCTAATGACTGACGTTGATATGTACCAATTCATCGAACTAGGAATGAGGGGAGGTATATCGTATATAGCTCATCGATATGGGATAGCTAATAACAAATATATGAAAAAATATGATGAAAATTCAGCCTCAAAGTATATCATGTATCTTGATGCTAATAATCTCTATGGTTGGGCTATGAGTCAATATTTACCAACAGGTGGATTTAGATGGTTAACACAAAAACAGATAGATGAAACAAACTTAGCTAAGTACAAAGAAGATTCTAATAAGGGTTTAATTTTAGAAGTTGATCTAGAGTATCCTAATGAACTACATAACCTTCATAATTCATACCCACTGGGGCCAGAAAAAGTAAAGGTGACTAAAAATATGCTATCGAATTATTGCAAAAACATTGCTAAAAAATACAATATATCATCAGGTTTAGTATATAAACTGATGCCTACATTAAACAATAAAGAAAAATATGTATTACATCACAGGAATCTTCAGTTGTATTTAGATCTAGGATTAAAGCTCACAAAAGTCTATCGAGTTTTAGAATTTAATCAATCCCCATGGTTGAAGCAATATATCGATTACAATACTGAAAAACGTAAAAATTCTAAAAATGCTTTTGAAAAAGACTTTTTTAAATTGATGAATAATTCAGTATACGGCAAAACCATGGAGAATTTGAGGAAGCGAGTCGACGTTAGGTTAGTGACTAATAAAAATAAATTATCAAAGTTAGCTTCAAAACCAACATATGTCAGTAGCAAAATATTTAATGAAAACTTAGTAGCTGTCCATAAAATCAAAGAAACATTAACCCTCAATCGACCTTCATATGTAGGAATGGTTATATTAGATTTAAGCAAAACACTAATGTATGATTTCCATTATAACTACATAAAAAAGAAGTATGGAAACAAAGCCAAACTACTATTTACAGATACAGACAGTTTAACTTATGAAATTCAGGCTGAAGATGTATATAAAGACTTTTTTAATGATAAAGAGAAATTCGATAACAGTGACTACCCTGAAAAATCACCATTCTTTGATAAAACAAACAAGAAAGTCATTGGTAAATTCAAAGATGAAGCTTCTTTTATTCCTATTTTAGAATTCATCGGTCTGCGATCAAAAATGTATTCTTATATTAAAGACAATCTACAAGTAGGAAAGACTGCCAAAGGAATCAAGAAATCCGTTATCAAAAAAGATATCACACATGAAAACTACAAAGAGACCTTATTCAATAAAACACAGATGCATCATACTATGAAAACCATCAGAAGTCAAGGCCATCAACTTGGAAGCTATGAGATTAATAAAATATCACTGAGCTGTTTTGATGATAAACGGTATATACTTGATGATGGCTTAACAAGTTATGCTTACGGGCATTATAATATAAAGCAATAATTTTCATTATGATTTCTAGTATAAGAGATTTTTAAACGCACCTTGATTTCAAAATTTTAAAAAGAGTATAAGAGATTTTTTTATTTTGATTAAAGGGTTTAGCAAGGGTTGGTTTTTAAGGCTTGGTTTTACAGGCTTGGTTTTCTAGGGTTTGAATTTCAGTTTTGGATCCAATATTTGATTCCAATATTTGAATCCATTTTTGATTCTATTTTTGATTTCATTTTTGATTCCATGTTTGATTCTATTTTTTGATTCTATTTTTGATTCTATTTTTTGGATCCAGTGCTGTGCAGTAGTATAGGAGTTGGGGATGTAAGAGATTATAAAAATTTTTATGATCTCGTACCCCCAACTCCTATACTACTTACTTGATAATGAACTCAAGATGAGTTCGAAACGTCGTGGCTTATTTTCGCTTATTTTTATACTTAATTGTATATCGAAATGTTCTCTCATTAGAATATCTTCCAAACAATGATTTTTTGAAGCGCTAAATTCCTCTGACAAGGCCCTGTCCCCGCTACTGAGTTATCAAGTCGTTCTTTGGGCTTGTTCGGGCGGAAGGGGCCTGGTAAGGAAACTGGAGGGACTGAAAGGTTATGAATGCTGGACTGAGTGTTTTTCAGACATGTCAGAGGGATAAATATAAGGCAAAATCCGATTCCCTGAGAAATTTTTACTTAAGGATTTTTCACTTAAGGTTTCGACCCCTCAGGAGAATTATAAACGAAAAGTTAACTAAAAAATAAAAGAGAATAAATCATGTTAATTCACTAGATAGGAAACTTTTATTTAAATGGAAAAGTGTATTAAATTCTGTTCTTCTTTTGTTTTCTTACATTTGAATTTTTGATGTAGCCTTTGAATGTTAGCTGGGCAGCCAACTGCTTTGTCCTTACCTCTGGAATTTAACGAAACAAAATCCCGACCGAAACCCGGATCTCTAAAGCATAGAGCCTGTGTACAATATTTAATGGCCTAAATCTTTTCAACTCTCTACTCCTTGTCTGTTCCTTTTCGTTTTGTTTTTCTTTGTTCAGACATTTCATCCAGCTTTTTATCGAGCTTTCGATGCAGCTGTCCTTTACGAGTTGCGTCCAAAGCCTTAGGTTTACCGCTCTTTGGTTTGCTGGCAAGTTGCCTGGCTCTCAATTTAGCCGCTTCACCGCAGCCGTGAATTTCGGGGATATGATGCGACAAGCAGTACGTTCTTTCGCAACATTTACACAACTGTCCCAAAGTTCTTATGCTCTGTTTGCACGCATCAAAAGCACACTGTGTGTCGAGCTTGGTGAACGAAGCCAGCAACTTGTCGAAATCTTCCTCTGGTTGCTTCGCGGCCGAGGGTTTGGCTTTGCCTTTGTTTTTCGGCGGTTTGGAGTTTAGTCGAGCGGGCGTTTCACAACTCTGTACCGTTTTACTGGTTTCCCCTATTTTTGATCTCATCATTTGCTCACATCGCAGCGAGTGAAGCTGAAGATTACAGCTTGGAACTCGCTTCTTGCACAAAGGACAAGTACTTACTAGTTCAGAATCGTCTTCGTCATCTATATGCACAAAAGAAAAAAAAAATTATATATTTTTTTTGCCTCGGCAGCATTAAAATAAACCGTGCCTACACCCCCTGCTGCGTTTAAAGGGCTTACGCGTGGGCACGTGTTTAATTAAAAACGAAACAGAACAACAACAAAGCTACGGAGAAGGTGGAAAAAATATCCAAGTAGTATAGGGAGAATACTCTGCTAAGCCAAATCACAACCTTAGTCCCAAAGACCCTGGGGCCGAGATTGCCAAATCGTACTTTTCCCAACACTATCATCAAGTGCAGCCCCAGTAAACAGGCTTTGCGCGCTCAAAATCCCTCTCAAGGGAAGTCCGACATTTGGCCCGAGTGATTTGGCCCGGTTTTGATTGAAATTTTCGCGAGGCGGAAGCAACCACGCTTAATACTGTAGCGCCTCGCTATGAGTATGTTATTTTCATGGTGAAATCTCAGGCGTCCCTTAAGCGGGAGATGAATTATCGTGTTTACTGAGAAGGTTTTGCGTGTTTTCAATTAACATGTCGAGACACCCTTCCTCACTCAGCCGGACTGACCTTTTTTGTAAGTGGAAAGGTATCACAGAGATGTTAAACAAACCTTTTGAGGCTGGTTTCGCTTTCCCAACCACAATATATCTATCTTTTCCCTCTCCTCTGCTTTCATGGCTGAGCGAAAGCTTTTCCGCAATGCTGTGAACATCAAATCTCTGTTGGGAGTTCAAAGAGTTCGGAAAAGAGAGCTCCACCTTTGACGAATCTTGAATAAAGTTCAATATTTCTTTTTCAAGAGTTTCACGGCTGTATCTGGCCGTTGTTGTGCTATTAGTAGTTAATGTTTCATACATCTCTTTCTTGTCAGGCTTTTCAGAAATACCTTCAGGGTTTTCTTCAGTAACAGCGGCAGAGTCAGTAGAACTAGAAGCATATGACGGATCTTGTTTCGAGACTTTCTTTGCAGTGCTAATTTCTTCATGACTATTTCTCGTTTTGTTCTCACTAGTTTTCAAGTCAGCTTTTCCTTTCGAAACCTGTTCTTTAGGATCGCATTTCTTTGCTTCTATACCCTTTTTCTTCTTGTTATCTCTCGTGGTTCTGGTTAATAAAACGTCCTTATGTTCGCAAGTGTAAGAATCAGTCGCAGTTGTGAGTGAATCCTGAAGATACTCGTGCGCAGACCTGACCTCGCCTTCACTGCTCATGTATTCCACCATAGATTTAAGGAAGTCATCATGGCTAACAGTCTCAGAATCAGCTACAACGGCAAGATGGCGGCGAGCTCGGGTGATAGCAACGTTAATACGTCTGTGTTCGGCAAGAAAACCAACTTCTCCTGAAAAAAGAAAGGTGTAGGAACATTATTTTTAACAATATTAACAGCAGTAATGTAAAGGAAGAAGCGTTTAGAAATCTAATGCAAAGAAACACGTAACTTGTAGTGAGCGCTAGCCTGTTCCAGGCTCTCGGTTTGTGGGGAAGAGCGAAAAAAGCGGGCGGGTGGGAAAAGACGAGCGGGGAAGAAGGCCGACTTTTCCGCGCCCGCCCGCTTTTCTCGCTCTTTCACACAAACCGAGAGCCTGGCACAGGCTAGATGAGCACGGAAAAGCACGCAACTTATGTGTCAAACTTGATTTAGGCCCCTCATGGTAATTTTATTTGAGATTTACTGAAAAATTAGAAAGGTATAGAAAGGGGTTGCTGAGATTAGGTAAGACTTTACAGACAAATCCTTCTTATTTTGGGATAAAATAATTTTTGGTGACATTTTCGTGTATATTCAGTGCTGCGGCAATTTTGTTGCCTGTTAATTTTTAGCTCACGTCAACACTTATGTCCTACACGGTCACATGATAGGATCCTGTATCGTTTATGGTGAAGAAGACGACAATAAAAAAAGGCAGTGGAAACATGTTACATTACCTTTTTTGTTTGAACGAACCAAGGATATTACAACAGCTTCCTTTTCTCTTCCCTGAAAACCATCCACGGATTTGATTTCCAGCGCTGGGTACGTTGACGATAAACGCAATCTTAGTAACTCCACCTACAAGGAAAAATTGGTATAGTATTTGTCAATCCAGAAAATTGCCCGGGAGACTAAGCTTTAGTCTTAGGCCCTGTTCACATTAACCCGGGTAAATTTGAAAACGGAGAAATAAAAAACGCCGTATAAAATGTTTTCCGTCCACATTAACCCAGGTATTATTGAAAACGATACGCTTCATCGCACGCAGAGTAACAACGCACGCACAGATCTATTGTTAAGCTAATTAACAAAAAAATACTAAAATCACGGTATCGCCCGTTTTCGCCGTCCGAACTACATCAACTACCCGGCGTTTTCAAATTTACCCACTTTGGAGAGCGTTTTTAAAAAGTACCGTTTTCGGTGACCGGGAACGCCGTTTCAGTGTGGACAGTTGGCCTATCCGGGTAAAAAAAGGGCGTTTTCAAATTTACTCGGGTCAGTGTGGACAGGGCCTTAGGCACTAAGACAGATAATAAAGATGATGATGATGTATCGGATTGTTAACATAACTAGCTATTATTGGTCCATGGTTTCCAAGGCAATTATCCACCAATCATAACTCACGTTGTCTACCTCCAACGTTCTGTTTCCGTTTAATCACCTGCAAGTTATAAGGAGCGATGACAGCGATGTCACCTGGCTGAAGTCCAGCGGTAATAAGTGCCACAACATGCGCAGCTACGATGTCAGCCTCGCCTTCATTTCCTTTAGACACTTCGTCTTCCACCTCCTTCTCTCTTACGTCACATCCGGCGGTGTCAATCAACATAAGCGGAAGTGACGTCTCATCTGTTTCCTGTACTCCGGGAAGATCTTTTAACAGATGAGATTTGACAGAGCTGTGTGCGTTTAGACGACCCTCGTAAAGTTTCTCTGATGACCATTTCATGATCGCCTCATTCATTCTGTGTCAAAAGAAAATTTTACACTGTAATGTTTCAAATATTGCAAACAATATCAAGACTTGTACCTAAGCATAAGAAGCAACCGCTTTGCAAAAAACTGGGCTGGAACACTGTCGTGTACTATGCTCGCTTCCTACCTTATTTTATAAAGGGTGTTTCTCTTGATTTCTTTGTGATTTAGTAGGAATGAGAGGGGATTTTGAGAAAAATACCAAGGACAAGACAGAACTGCTTCCCATCTGTTGTACAAGCAGTCTCCTTCGCAGCTGTTAATTGAGTCCACAGGGTTCCATGATGCAAGCAGTACAAGAAAATTCCAACTTTTCCTTTTTTCCGGGGGGAGGAGAGGGAGTACACTTAACAAAAGTTTTGATAGGATGGTACTCCCGAGGCGTTTAAACCCTGAGTCGGACATTAAGGCCAAATAAGGGAGGGGTTCCTTGCTTTTTTGCGCCAGTCAGACGAGTCAGGCAAATATGCTCTGGACTAAAACATGCTCCCGTGAACACCAAACTTGGTAGTAATTTTACCAACCTATATTGAGTTGTTAACATGCGTACAGCGCCATCTCCCAATAGATTTATAAGTCTCTCCATTAATGTGACTTCTAGACCTTGTTTAGCCGCCTCCTTTGATAAGATTGTAGGAGGTAACTGAAGATGATCACCAGCAAGAACACACCTGTGATAAATGGAAAACAGAAGATAGAGCTTAGTCTGAGTAAATTTAATTCTGTTCTGCATGTACACTCAATTCTTTCCCCGCTAAAAAGTCGAGTGAGATTCCACACTGACGACAAAGCTCTACGGAGATCCATGTAGTGTCTCTGATTGGTTGCTTGTGCGCGAAAAAACAATCAATCAGAGACAACACAAGGATCTTTGTAAAGCGTCGTCGCCAGCATAAAATTTTCGGGTCAAACCTTTGATGACGTCAAAACGTGGTGGTGGGGGGAGGGGGAGATAATTGAATAGTGAAAAGAGAACTCTTTGTGCTCATGATACTTTTGAATCGAGACAGGAAGCACCGGTTTTGGTAAATCCTCATGAAAAATCCAAAAGGTTATGATTCTTGACTTCAAATAATTTTTAGTACCCCATTTTACAGCTTGTCTTACTAGCATGTCGCAAATAGTATGTCGTGTTATTATATGGCTACAATAGTACGCGCGCTCTGATTGGCTGCTGAGCGGGCATTATTTTCTTGTAATGACCGGGCATTATGAAAAATTTTCTCGGCTCGGCGGATTTTATATGGTTTTTTGAGTTGTGAGTAAAAACTACTAGCGCAATTGCGAGAACGACAATAAATACCGACAAAATGTAACTATCTTTTCAACAACTGAAAGAAAAATATTAGCATACCGATACTTCTTTAGTATGAGCGACGAAGAGAGCCACAGAGAGCGAGAGCGAGTTTCACCTCGGTGTTATTTAGATATTTCAATTTAGAATAGCGCTAAAAGGCCATATAATAAATAACTTATTAACCTCGTCCGTTCGGTCATTACAGGCAATCTCAGACCTCGGCCTTGATGTATTGACCTCGCTATCGCTCGGTCAATACATCAAGGCCTCGGTCTGAGATTCCCCTGTAATGACCTCACTCTCGGTTAATAAGTAGTATATATTGTTAACCCAGGGGAACAGACCAAAAAGAAAGAAAAGAGAAATTTTTCTCCTTCGGGTGTTTCATGGTTACCGTAATAGGCATGGGTTAGCTACCTAACAAAAAAAGCGTTAGCGCAGCAAAAATTGGTTCATCACTGAAGATATTCATTCTCGTAATCTTTTCACAAATCGTTTCATCAGGATCGTGCTTGGAGAAATAATAATTATGGTGTAGGACTTTCAACAACGAAACTCCTCTCCCAGAAACGCCACTAGGAGAGGTCCGCTAGCTATTAGGATTGTATTTGACATTGCCTGTTGTATCGGCGACTTTAGAACGTACATTTTTTGCCCTCCGACGACTAAAAAAACTACCAAAAGCACAATGAAGCAGGATCGTCTGATCTGCCTAGTTATGTATGGTCACAAACTGATTATGAACACACCGGACGCTGTTAAGATTACAAAGAGTTAAACTACGCAAAAGACTTTTTGGGAAATATAAGTAAGGCCGGGGGCCCGCCCCCCCCATGTTTCAAAATGCCCTGCTGCCTCTGCCCGTGTTATACACATACCTTGGTGCCCGCAGTAATGGTATCCAGCAGCCAGCCTCAAGTGACTGTGCAGCCTCGTCGATAACAACTAAATCAAAGTGTTCAAGCTTCACAAGTTTAAGGGGGCCATCAGAGGATGCACTAGTATTGGTTGCCAAGACAACATCAGCTTTGGTGAGGATTTCTGTTATGGCTTTGTCTTCTCTCTGTTTTAATTCTCCTCGCAAAGATTTTATTTCTTGTTTAAGATGCTTCTTCTCTGATGGATTTCTTGATTTTCTTACTTTTACCTGATGTAATTCAGAGAGAAGACAAAACTTGTTCAAACAATTTTTTCAAAACGATTTTACATACCTGGGTGGAGAGAGGCGGAAAGTGAAGTATCTTCTCAAGAACACAACACAATGAGCCCAGCCAGGCTCGAGCTAATCCTAGTCCAATGCAACTGCACCTTCAGTAACACTTGAACTCTGAACTTTAGAACTCAAATAACGGTTGAGTTTTACACTATCATCAATCATCTTGGTGATGTCTCAGAAAACAAAAAAGTTTACTTCAACCAGTACAAAATGTCATGCATGCCCATGGGTTGAAATTGGAAGGTTTCAATCAAATGTTTCACTGATCACAGTGTAAACATAATTGCTAATTAGGTTTTTAACTTCAGAGCTCATGTGTTATCATAAGTTGAAGTACCGGGTAACCATTTGGTCACTGTATTTCATTCAGCAAAGTTTGGAAAAATTAGGTTTTGGCACCTTTTGGACAACTTTCTTATGGGTTTAACCAAAATCTAAGATGAGTTTTGTGGAGTTGCTAAACAATTACACAGTAAGTTACACTACATCTGTTTGTCTTGAAGATTTTTACATCCACAACTGAGGAAAAGCACAGTGAAATAGTCCATTTTACAGTTGCCTGCCAAGTGACCTGGCCTTTGAATGGTAGTGAGGCTGAGGGTGACCTTGCATTGATAAAAACCCCTCTGCTTTATCATGTAAATGCAACCTAGTTAGCATCAAAACAACATGATTTACACAACAAAAGCAGTGAGGTCTGTATCAAAACAAGGTCACCTCCAGCCTCACTTCCATTCAGAGGCCAGGTCACTAAGCAGACAACTGTAAAATGGTCTATTGGAGTTACATGTAGGCTAGAACAATGTTCTTACCAGTGTGTCATCAATATCCTTTCTCACATCTCGCACAATGGCTGTACCTTCAGAATTAGACAGCAAAGCATCCAGGGAATGCTCTTGAACAACACTGAGCAGACGAGCAGGGTGACCAAGCCTCACAACCTTATAAATTAAACAGAAATATTTATTGAAGGAGTAAAAATACTCAACAACGTTATTGTACTTTGTACTTCATATACCGTATTTAACAAAACAACTTTTTATCTACATTTTTCATTTTGACGCAAAGTATATAAAATAATTCTTTGCAATTTCTTTAATTGCAATTCACTGCCAGGATCAATTCTTCACTTTACATTTGATATTGTAACAATTTGTATATTTATAGAATATTTAATCATTATAATTTCATTATAAATATCACTTGCAAGTACTTGTGCTTACTTGACAAATAAAAGTAAAAATGTTTTAACTGCTTTAAACTTACCTTAACTTTGCCTTTTACCAACTTCTCGACCATGTTATCAACAGCAACATTTGAAGGTGCACAAGCTAGGACCTGCAACAAGATCACATCAAAGATTGCTCGACGGACCTATCAAGACCTATCAAGAGATTTAAATGTCTAACAGGTAAGACAGGTGTTCCTTTGATATTGAGTGCCACAATTTAAATGTGCCTACTCTACAGACTGATGTGTCTTCAGTACTCATCACGTTATGACAGATGATTCTAAACTAGTCCAATCTCTTCTACCTTATTGTTACTTATTTTTGCGGGCACTTAATTTCGCGAAAATGAAACGCCAATATTTCGCGGGACTTAAATTTCGTGATTTGGCCAAAAAAATAAGATTACGGGAACTTAATTTCGCGAAAAGTGTCAAAATACTGGTCTACATTAACAAACAGTAAGTCTCAAAATTGGTCCAACTGATTTTATTTTTCCACTGTGCACAACAATTTACAATGACATTGAACAAAACCATATAACAAACTGACAAAACTTTAAAAACAGTTTAACATGTTCCTTTGCAACAAAGTAGAGCTAGTTTGACGACTGTGCCAAGGTAATTACGTAGTAAACTGACGGCAACGTTGAATATTCAACTAATTATATAGAAGGGTATTAAATTTCGCGTCGTTATTTTTCGCGAGAACCTTTTTTGAAAATCGCGAAAATCGCGAAAATTAAGTCCCGCGAAAATAAGTAACAATAAGGTACATACATGGACATAGCTAAGAAAACACTTAACTGGCTCATCAATAAGCCCAGCTGGCTTTCTGGCCTTGGCTGCTCCAACAGTTTGCCTAAGTCTTTGTTTTCATGTAAAATTTCAGCCGGACTTAAGTTCTCTTTTAGTCGGTGAATTTACCCGCAGCCGGCCCTTAGCGACATCCATGTACATTGAGAGAAAAGGCTTGCATATGTAACATAAAAGCTCACCTCACCTTCATGTTGAGATTCTTCACAGCCTGAATAATGATCTCAACTACAGTCGTTGTTTTACCAGTTCCAGGCGGACCATGAACAATGGCTACTTCTCTCTGACATAATGCAAACTTTACAGCTTGCTGCTGTGAATTGTCAAGATCAGGATTGAAGAACACACATGGTGTCTCTCCTCCTTCAGTAAAAGGTCTTATTTGTAATGGAGGCCCAGGTGACAGATTGCCAAAGAGCACATCAATTAAATGAGTAGAAGGTCCCTCTCTGTGCTTAGTTAAGGCATCAAGTGCACTGAAAGCCGTAAAGCAGCAGATTAGTCTTTAGTATCATGATTAATAATTCTCAAACTCATTAATAATTTATCAAGTTAAAACAAAGAAAATTATAACTGGGGTGATCGGTCTTAGTTAGAATAGTTTTTTACGATTTAATTCTCTTTTGTCTCCACAGTTTTTGTTTTGATTGAGAAGATGTACCAAACACTAGAGACAGTGTTTCATCGGCTATCCAAACACCTCGAAGTTCGTCAAAAAATAATACTTTGCTGTGCATCGTATTTTCAACTCTCTTAACAGTGTTTGGATATCTATGGGCGGCCGTTACCACCAAAAATACAAGGATTTCAAATAGATCAGTAAACATATAAATGGTCTAGGGATCAGTTGCAGAGTGGTATAGCCAATAAAGAAATTGTTTAGCCAAGTTATGAACGGTGTAGGCGCCTGTGTCGAATTGGATCATGACATTGTGAAATAAACTAGCCTAAATGCGAGTAGCTTAGCTCTTGCTTGTAAAACAGTATAAGATAAAGAGAAATGGTCTAGGGAAACCAAAAATGAGCTAGCATTCAATGTTGCAACAGCACAGTCTATTTTTGAACGGTCTAGCGTGACATCAAATGACACAGCGTTGTGTGAAACAGCGTAGCATGACATCAAATGGTCTAGCGTAGCATGAAACGGTATAGCCTTGCGTTAAATGGTATAGCATATCACAAAATGGTTTGGTTTAGTTTCGAGCAGCTTAGCGATGCATTATTGGAACAGCTTTTCACCAAATAGTCTAGCGTCAATGAGTTGCATGGTTCAGCGTGACATCGAATGGTCTGGCGCCGAAACCACCAAAAATACAAACTGCAAGTTGAACAGCCAAACGTGAATTGGAACAGCGATCTGCGGGGGCATAACGTCAATGAATGTGAAAATTGGCGCCAAACCATCACAGTGAGACGCGAGCGTACCACTTAGTCAATGTGTGAACGTCACCATTCAGTGATATTTCGGTAAGTTTTTTTCTCTTGTTGCTCCACTGACATTATATTTTTTTCGTCATTGTTCATTATCAATGATACCCGAAACAATTTCTAGCACTGTTTGCCGGTCGCCAGCTTGTGATACAGTAGAACCGGCCCGACAACTCGAACTCTAAATAGAAGGGAATCGAAAAACAGTTCGAGTTTTCGGGGTTTCGAGTTATCGGGGTAGACTGAATATTTAATTTTCCATAATTGTTTTTTTGTTTACTGATTTTAAGCATTTTAGTGTACAGTACAGTGCAAATAAAATTTATTTCCTAAGAAACTCTCACACGATCAAACATTTTTATGTAAAGAGTGGAACATGACTGTCAAATACGAATATCTGTTCATTGTTCAATTAAAATTAAATCTGCTGCAGTGTTTGTTTTAGTGTTTAAATCTAAATACAAGACAAAAAGAGCTGGTAGAATATTTCAATGGGCATCAGTGGCGAGTTGCATAAACCAGAATTCGAGTAATCTGGGTAAATTTGACCAAGATAAACAAAAGTTCATAGTTCGAGTTAGCGGAGTTGTTCGAGTCAGATCCGAGTTCGAGTTATCACGGGTTCTAGTACTACTGTAGTTTATAATTTATTTCGATGGTGCACGAGTCAGACACTTTGACCAAAGCAATTTTTACACTTAATGTTCATTTGTAGAGCTCTTTTTCCATTGTAAACCGAGCTTATTTTCATGAATTTAAACTTTGATGGCTCTTTATTTCATTTTCAAGCCACCAAGTGGAGACAAAGATGCAAAGCTATTCCTATCCTGGCTACCCTTCTCTCAAATCCGCATCTAATGGTCACATCATATGCTTTGCGTGACAAATGACAAGATAACAGATATCAGGTTGCTCACCATGGTCTTCTCTGCCGCTGATTACTCAAAGACTTCTGAAATAAAGAGCCATCTGTTTGGCGACCGGCAAACATTGCTAGAAATTGTTTCGGGTATCATTGATAATGAACAATGACGAAAAAAATATAATGTCAGTGGAGCAACAAGAGGAAAAAAAATACCGAAATACCCGGGGAGGGTACTCCCATATGTGGCCTATATAGGTATGTGCCGCCCGATAGGGTATGGTTTTTGAGGTTCTCGGTCCTTAAATAGGGTATCATTTTTGCTCCTTTTGGCAATGTGTTCCTGGTGTGATCCTTAGATAGGGTACCTAAATTCTATTAGCTAAAAGAAACGCCCAGCTAAACGAAAAAAAGGTTTCTTTAAAAACTGAATTTTCTGTTCAGGTATTAGTAAAGCGATTTTATAAAGATTTGTGTCTTGCCGTGCGCGGTTAGCCGTTATTTGGGTCGTCACGGAACGCTTCTCCTCCCCTTGAATAGGGTGTCATTTTTCGGTTTTGGGCCTTAAAAAGGTTATCAATTTTCGCTTTCTTTATCCTTAAATAGGGTCAGGGTTTAAGAACCTTGGCGGCACACCCCTATCCAAAATTTCTGGGAGTACCCCCCCCCCCCCCCCGGCCGAAATATCACTGAATGGCGACGCTCGCGTCTCACTGTGATGGTTTGGCGTCAATTTTCACATTCATTGACGTCATGCCCCCCCGCAGATCGCTGTTCCAATTCATGTTTGGCTGTTCAACTTGCAGTTTGTATTTTTGGTGGTTTCGGCGCCAGACCATTCGATGTCACGCTGAACCATGCAACTCATTGACGCTAGACTATTTGGTGAAAAGCTGTTCCAATAATGCATCGCTAAGCTGCTCGAAACTAAACCAAACCATTTTGTGATATGCTATACCATTTAACGCAAGGCTATACCGTTTCATGCTACGCTAGACCATTTGATGTCATGCTACGCTGTTTCACACAACGCTGTGTCATTTGATGTCACGCTAGACCGTTCAAAAATAGACTGTGCTGTTGCAACATTGAATGCTAGCCCATTTTTGGTTTCCCTAGACCATTGCTCTTTATCTTATACTGTTTTACAAGCAAGAGCTAAGCTACTCGCATTTAGGCTAGTTTATTTCACAATGTCATGATCCAATTCGACACAGGCGCCTACACCGTTCATAACTTGGCTAAACAATTTCTTTATTGGCTATACCACTCTGCAACTGATCCCTAGACCATTTATATGTTTACTGATCTATTTGAAATCCTTGTATTTTTGGTGGTAACGGCCGCCCATAGATATCCTGATGAAACGCTATTGCTATGTGCCAGTTTATTGCGGTTTTCAGTGATATGCAAACTCTGAAATTCAATGCTCAACCAATGGTTTACGGTTTTTGCTGCAGTCAAACATATTAGCAAACCTCTCGGGAAACAGAAGTTCAATTCAACCAGGTTAAAAGGTAATGTCTGTCAGCTTTAATTGGTAGATTTCGATCCATTTTGTTTGTTTCTGTTTTTCATGGTTCGTTGACTATCACCATTATTATGATATTTGATGGCAGTAAAAAATGCAATTGTTAGTTGGATTTTGAATTTCAGAGTTTGCATATCACTGAAAACCGCAATAACAGTTATTATATATAACTTTATTCTAAATAACATTTTTCCTGGCACACCTTTTGATCCTCTTGTGGGTGATGTCATTTGCCAGTTTGACAAGTTTATATGGCCCATCGTCATCAAATGTAAGGCTGTCAGCTGTCTCATCAAATGCTACTGTTATAGCTGTCTGGGTCACACGGCTGACTATTCCAGAAGCAATGTCATTGGCTTTTTGCTCAGAATTTAACCAGCCAAGTCCAACTATATCTCCTGAATAAAATGACTTTGTGTTGAACAGCTTTTAATTTGTTTATAGTGTGCACAATATAAACTATTTTTTACGTTTTAACCTCCCATAAACCCGGCGCATCCAATCGAACAAATTAACCAAAAATCAATATTGAACCCAATCAAACACCAATCGTTCGATTAGGTTCGGTAATCGAACAAAATAGAACATCAATTTATTTTTTGTCTGTGAATTCGATTTCCAAACCAACTGAACCAATCGAACACAATCAAACTAAATCCACTTCGATTTTGTTTGGAATCCATCTTTTGATAAGTAAATCTACGGAGGACTAATAAGGGGGACGGTTCACCATACAAAATGTCTGCAATATAAACAAACATGAGTTCAGTTACTAATCGAACGTTCCATTGAGTATGATTGTTGACTGTTCGGTAATCGAAGGTTCGATTTTATTCGATTGTCGACTGTTCAGTAATCAAAAATTTGATTTTGTTTGATTGAACAAATTTTATTGTGAGTTTGATTATGTCTGATTACAGAACCCTATGGAACGATTGGTGTTCAATTGTGTTCGATTGGATATGCTTGGCATAAAACAAACATCTTTGGAACATAAGGAAGGTGTCTACTTACGGGGCATTGAATCTGGTGAGATCTATTTTATACTCCACTTTGGGGCTAGAGAAGAGGTACCTTAATAAACCTCATGTCTTTGTCTTGGAAAAATTGAATATCCTCTCCCTCCCCCCCCCCCCCCCCACACACATGCACACACACACACACAAACTGGCACCCCCACCCCGAAGGATGAAAAGGAGCATGGGGCCATAACACATTGCTCAGACGTAATACAAAGCGATAAAATTTTCTGAATTGGAAGAAGATATTTACCTGGTGTAAGAGAATGCGAAGGAAGTTTCCCATCTGTACCGGGCTTGTTGATTTCAAAAGTCAATAGTGATCGTCCATACAGCCCAGTTCTGCGGCCTCGAACACGAAGCTTCAGCAAGCAAACACCTCTTCTCTGAAGCTCTTTTGGACTTACATTTTCCTGCAGAGATTTTGTTTCCTCGATTTCAGCTTTTCTTTCTAAATTTAGAAGAGAAATCGTTTTCACCACAAACTGAGAAACGTCGGCCGCCATGCTGACTCATTTCAGTGTAACGTAAATGAAGTGTTATTTCAATTAGCTCCCAGGTCCTTCCCGCCGTCTCCGGGCAGTACCCTTTATCTCAAACTTCAACTGATGAAGGAAAGCAGTGCAGTTTGTTTTTTGACAGCGAGCAGTAAGTATTTAACTTCGTCTATTCGATTCTACGTCTTCTATTTATTAAAAAGAAGTAAAGACTCTTGCTTGTTAAAAATCAGTGGAAAAAAAAAAACTACGGTATTTGTCAGAATATGTGGCTATAAGCCACACATTTCACACGCACAGCTGTCAGGCAGTATGACCAGTATCAATCAGTACAAGAAGTGTCTGTACTGTGTAAAATATCTTTGGACGAATAGTCATAGAGAAAATATTTTGCAGCTTTCTAGGTCAGTTGTTATGATACATAACTTTGGTTGAAAGGTTATACACCTGGCTTCAGGGGAGTTGGAGGGGGGGGGGGGTACATGTGCAAAGAAAAATAACAGACAACAACAAAGACAAATGACTAGCTAGACTGTTTACAGTCCCCTATTTTAGCGTGAAGTCATAGAGATTGATCGTTGAGTCCGACGGGCCGCCATCTTGGTTCATGAATGTGGGCAAAAACTGGGGAGAAGTGTGGGCGTTAATACCCACCAGGTTTTTGCACTCTTGACCCAGCTTCTGCTCCAAAACAACATGGCGGCTTCTCGGACTCGACGATCGATCTTTACAACTTCACAGAAAAATAGGGGACTGTGAACATGCAGTCTAAATGACAATAACAACATTTATTTTATATAAGCTTATTACTGTTGTCTACAAGAAAATTATCTGGGTTCCAGACAGCTGGTCGCAGCTACAAATAATCTTGTTCTGAAGCTAAGGTGACCATCAAGGCTAGTTAAAATGTCAAAAGAATTTTTTCAAGTGATTGACTTATTAAAGAATTATTTATGTTGCATTTTCATATGGTTACCTTATTATTTTTTTTTAAAAAGGCTAAAAAGAGATAAAAGTTATAAAGTTCTAAAACAAAACGTTTGACTCGAGGTCATCATCGTGTAGAACATTACATTCCTTGTTTTGTGTTGTATGTATTCCCGGGGGACAGTTTGGGGATAAAACAGTGCACCTGTTTTCATTGGTTTTCCGCATCACGGCCTTCCATTTCTGGTTTTTTCCGTGCGCGTCCATGTGTTTTTGATTTGCGGGTGCGGCGCTCTGGTTGGGTCTTCTCCTCTCTTTCCCCTGTGTACGTTTTGTTTCGCCGATTCTTTTCCGGGTCTTGGGGATTTTGCGGCTTATTTTCGCGATTTGGCAAATACGTAATTAGCATAATACATAGAAATTGTTTAGAATTAATTTTCGCGGGTCTTTAATTTCGCGATTTTTTCGCGAAAATCGCGAAAATAAGTCCCGCAAAAATAAGTAACAATAAGGTAGTGAATATCTACTAGGAAGCGGTTGAAGGGGTAAAAATTGGAAACTCGGATTTGGGTCCGGTAAATTTTCACAGGGAAAATGTCCAATTTAGGCCACTGGTACTGGGAATAACAAGAAATGGGACTGTGACTGAGATTTGGGAAAATTTGGGAAAACCAAAGACGGAAATGGGATTTGGGCAAAATTCCCCCCCACCCCTCCACCTTCTAGACATAGCTGGTCTTGCAAACACAAAAACCTGTGAGCATGCACTTTGAGGTTTTAAAATGAGCAGGAAAAAATAAACACTGAAGATCATTGCCTTTAATTGAACCTGAAGATTATTTTGTAAAAAAATTATTAAACTCAAATTATTTGCACAACTAGACAGCTATTGCTTATAATTGGATTTTAAAACCACCACACTAGGGGGCAATTCAAATATTAAAATATATCCCCAAATCAAAAAAATAGAAGTGTGTATGAGAATGTAAAAATCACAGAGTTTTTGCATGAGAAAAAGGAGAATGGATTTTGTTTATGCAAGAGATATCAAACATTTTTTTAATTAATTGAAATGTTCTTTCATAGTTTGCAGCTGTTGATGGTGTGAATTTTAAACAAAAAAGAATTTTTTTTTATCTCAAATATTAAACACCAGTCAGAACAAGGCAAGATGGAGATAGTTATGCATTTCTTTTCTTAAATCTCCACAGGAGACAACGCTTAATGCCTTAAATATCGAGGTTTTTGTTTAAAATATTCAATTTAAATACAATTTAAATTCCCGTTGCTCTGTGACGCATCACTTAGCACAATAGTCATGCAAATTTCTTTGTTGCGTGACCGAGCAATTTCATTGGTTGAAAAATCGCATCTTCTGGGCCATCTAAGAATCTGATTGGCTAATGATTCAAACGCCGTTTGTTTGAATGCTTCCTAAACTGCCGAGCTTCTTCGAATCGCTCATTCCTTCCACGAGTACAGTCAGCTTGCGCTGTGAACATTTTAATCGAGACGTTTGCTCAGAATTTTTGCCATATTCACAATTTTTATCAAGGTGGAAAGCTGAACACGGACTTCTTCGTATCACAGCACTTTGCTTTGCGTGTAAAGCTGAATCGCAAAGATAGAAAATAGCGACTTCCGACGACCTTGAACGTTGAGCCGATTGAAGATGCATAAAGCCGCTGCAAGAGATAAATACAGTTCTGCAAAAATTCCCAGAGATTTGGATCAATATATTGTGGATCCGACGACCAAAAAGCGTTATTTACGCGGCCGTTTTCTCGGAAAGGTACACAATCTGCCCCAACGGTCATTGAAGAAAAATGCTCGGCCATCACGAGCAAAGGAACCTTTGATCGCAAGTTTATTCTAGACTTCTAGTATTTAAGTTTGTGTCCTTAAAGTAATGTTCTTGCTTTATAGGGAGGGTTTGCAAAATGCTACGAACTCACAGATATGGAGACGAAGGAAATCTTGGCTGGCAAGATCATCTCAAAGACCATGCTAACGAAGCCACATCAAAAAGAAAAGGTGAGGCAAGAAACGCCGAAACTCGATCTTACGCATTGTAGAGCTTTCTGCATTTGACTTCCACACGTTTAGATATTTCACTGATTTTAAAATTATTATCCGATCTGTGTAGATGTCGATGGAGATTGCTATTCACCGTTCAGTTGGCTACAAAAGAGGCCTCGAGGAAAATCACAGGCATATCGTTGGATTTCGTGGATTCTTTGAGGACGCGGACTACATTTACATCCTGTTGGAGTTATGTAGAAGAAGGGTACGCCTTATGCTTAAATCGTCAGTAGAAGGAGCTTTAGGAAATGTCTCTCTTTTATCATCATGCGTAATTTTTAAGACTGTTAAATTCCCTGGATTGCTTGTTCGATTACGTCTGTTGATTTGTAAGTTATTTAAATCGGATTTTTAAAACAAACGATCGTGACTACGTTTCGTTGAAATGCAGGACGCAGGAGAAAACACTGTTTCTTGCCTCCATTTCGCAAAGACAATGGTGAGAAAAGGGGTGTTTCAGCCGTAAATACTGATTTTAGTTTTCACAAAGGGTCGATAAGTGGGAAAAAGCGTATTTTTTTAATATTCATAAACTTCCAAACATCCACGTAGCCTGACGGTTATTTTGCTTTGTTCTGAGTCCTTTTCCGTTTTCTTTTTACACAATTACCTTAAAATATTCCTTGCTGTTTGTTTTCCTTGCATTAAACTATTTTTAATAACTTTCTTGCTGGGAAAGTTAAATTACCCGATCATAAGGCTTGTTTTAGATGAAGTTTTATAGGAACTAACTCTGTTTCTAAACCACCTGTTGCTACTTCACACAGAGCTAAAATATAAATATTGCATGAACAATGCACAATAAAGAAAATCGCATCCTAATGGTACAAGACAAAAAAAACTTAGGCTGGAAATTGTTCCTTAATATTGGAAAAGTACACAGTTTAATGTGCAATTTTTGTTTTAAAATTAAAATTTTCTCCAGTCAAAAGCATGGTCTTTGATCTTTAAAGGTCTAATTTATGCAGAGAAAGGTTTTGTTGATAGTACAGGGGAAAATTTGCATGTTCACCTGGTGTAAACAACAAGGCTGGAAACAAAACATTAATTTAGTTTTATTTGACAATGAATTAAAATATAACTTGGGATAAATTTCATTCTTTAAAAAGAAAATCATATTTTATTACTGTGAATCTGGCATGAATAGTTTTGATTCTTACCTAGGCTTGGTATCATAATAAAACTTAAAGTTTTGCTTTATTCTCTTTGTTATTTTTTATAGCTTTCCAAGAAAAATTAAGATAAAAAAAACCACATGGTCTCATAAAATATAAAGAGGTTGTCTAAGGCGACGTGAATGTGCTGTGTTTTTTTTATATGTAACTTTCAATTATACCATTTTAGTTATGTATAGTATGTTTCTTTACAAAAGGGTTTATGAATATTTTGTTTAATTTATTATTTTATAACAAAGTATTTACTGAACATTGTATTTTTTCGACTTTGCCTGTCATAAGCCTATGTGGCTATCATGTGGACAAAAGACTGAGATACCAGCTGATAATCTGCCCTTAGGCTAACATTATTTTGAAGAAAAAATTATATTAAAAGAGTAATTAATTTCCTAGCTTTTTGGTTGGTCATTTGGTTTATTGGGTGCTTACCTCATACACATAGCACTTGGTGCTTTTAATAAAAAAAATTGTCTTAAGGGGGGCATTCAATGATTGGAAAGAGGAATTAATTTAAATATTTCCTGTGGTCAATGTGACTGTTTTCTAATATCCTTTTTTTTTTTCATGTTTTAGTCCATGATGGAACTTCATAAACGTCGAAAAGCCCTGACAGAACCTGAAGTGCGTTTTTTCATGAAGCAGATTGTTGAAGGCTGTAAATTTCTCCATGACAGCAAGATCATTCATCGTGATCTCAAACTTGGAAACTTGTTTCTAAATGACGACATGGATGTCAAGATTGGGGATTTTGGTCTCGCAACTAAGGTGGAAATTGATGGGGAAAGAAAAAAGTAAGAAAACTGAATATATCTATTTACCCGGTAATTAGATTACCCTATGTGGTAGATGTTGGTAGAATCTGGATCATGGTTTCTAAAGTGTTTTCAATCATTTTTTTTTTTGTCTCGAGAACCCTTTGTTGCATGTACTGTAGCTCCAAGAGTAAACCTGGTTTCTAAAGCACCATGTATTGGTAGCTTGTAAATTTTCTTAAAATCTATAACAAAATTAATAGCAGGCATTTATTTTTACATACACATGGAAAGAAAAGAGGCAAGCAAAGGGAAAAGCAAGGCTATTCAAAAGGGATGGGACATCTTATGATGATCCTTTTGCCCTTAGTTTCATTGTGCAAGCAAAGGTACTTCAAAGCTCAATGATGGACCAGGAAAACTGTGTTATTTCATTGAAAGACACAAAATGCCAAAAATAGTTATTCCTGCATGTATCTTTCACCATTTAAATTTAGAGTCTGGCACTAATATTAATCAGTAATTTAAAATTATAATATTTATCTTTCTCTAGAACTCTGTGTGGCACTCCAAACTACATTGCCCCTGAAGTACTCAACAAGAAAGGACACAGTTTTGAGGTTGATGTCTGGTCATTGGGATGTATCCTGTAAGTGAATTATTAATCATTTCTTTTTCATAAGCCACAGCATGGCATATTAAATATGTAATTCCATTCTAATGTCGTAAGAGTTAAAAACTAGAGCAAAGTAATTAGCCCATTAATTATTTTATATTTTTAACACTAAAATGGTTTACACAATCATGTAATCAACATATTTATTTATTTATTTTTTTTTATCATGTAATCAACATGGTATATTAAATATTTTATTTGTTATCCCCACAGGTACACTCTGCTTGTCGGCAAACCACCTTTCGAAACTTCAAGCCTGAAAGACACATACCAGCGCATAAAACGAAATGAATACTACATTCCATCAAAAGTCTCACACACAGCACAACTTTTAATCATCAAGTTACTAAGACCAGATCCTGCTACAAGACCAAATCTACGAGAGGTTCTTGAGGACGATTTCTTCAAGGGATTCACACCTAGTCGTATGCCAGTCAGTAGCTTAACTATGGTGCCCAGATTTGCAGCAGGGTCATCAGCATCAAATCTTCTTGCTGCTTCTAGAAGGCCACTCAATGAGCTGAACTCACAAGACACCCGCCCCGTTACCACTGCAGGAAGAAGAGACAAGGCTCCGTTTTTGGAGAAAGCTAACAATAGGAGGTCACTTGGTATTAGAGTTTGTGGTGCGGAAAGTAAGCTGATCATGCCTGGTGAAGCCGTTGCAGCGGAGCTGAAGGACGAAGGGCAAGAAGGTACATTGAAGGAGTTCAAAAAAAAATGATATTTGTCATGATATATACATGTGCATGTTGCAGGTGCAATGACCTATAAAGTGAATTAGATTATTTGAAATCAAGTCAGCTGCTGTGATCCCTTTTTGTTGTGTTCCTGGGCATTGACACTTACTCATCTCTTATAAATGGTTCCTCTTCTCTAGCAAGAAGCTTTACCACCGTTTGCATTGATATGCGACTCCGAAATGAACATCTGCAGAAACGTTTAGAAGATTCCTTCGGGTGTGATTTTCGCCGGGGTCATGTCCGGTGATCATTTTATGGCAACAGAGGACAAACATTGTGAAATTTAACTTTATTACACGGCAAAGCCCAACAGGCTTTTCTGGCCTTCCAAGGCAGGTCTAAAAGATTACCTAAGTCTTTGTTTTCATGTGAAATTTCAACCAGATTATAGTTCTCTTTCAGCCGGTGAAATTAGGTGGCAGCGGGTCCTTAGCTACAACTCTGAATCCCTACGATTGCTCTGAACAGTCTTACTAATTTTAAACAATTTAGTTCACATTCTTTTACAGTTACCGGTACTTTAAAAGTTGCATGTGTAATAATAAAAGTTTATACATTGCAGTTGTGTTATTTCTGTTACAGAGATTCCTAAAGATTGCTACCTAGCCCAGCTCCATAGTCAACTCACAGATTGTCTGGTCACCAAACCATGTTACAGAGACTGCATCAATGAAGGTGAATTTTATTAATATTATTAAGTCATTTTCCATTTATTATCTTTGGACCTCAAATCAAAAGCGCTTCATATCTGGTAGTATGGGCAGTGTGGCTTCCCTAATCAGTGACTTAATTATTTTTTTCATTGAGCGAGATTCATTTGATAATTGTTTTTTTAACAGATGACGCAGAAGACCCAGCATATGCTCCAGTGTACTGGGTTGGTAAATGGGTGGATTATTCTGACAAGTACGGCTTTGGTTATCAACTAAGTGACAACAGTGTTGGCGTTCTTTTTAATGACGCAACGAGACTGATTCTTTACCAAGATGGAGAGTAAGTAACAAGCTAGCATACATATAATATAGCTGTACCGTACTGGCGTAAAATTCTGGTTATAAGCCCTGGGCTTATTACAACTGTCCAGCACCCAAAATTTGTGCTTTTAAGGCTGTGCAATAAGTGTTGAACATAAAATGAAAGAAAGCGAGCCTCCAAGTTTATTTTTTCCTTAGTGGCCATTTGGCCACTGACTGCTCAAGTTTGGTCGCCAGTGAAAAATATTAGTAGCTAAACTAAGCTCAAACTTGTAATCCTTCTTCTCTAATTTTAGTCGCCCTGCCGACTAAAATGGTCTTAACTTAAAGGGTTGGAAAGGCCTGTTGGCCATGTGCTACCTTGCTGTACCTGTATATTGAAATCAACAGTTAATTTAAAAGTAATTGACTACTGGGTATAAATTTATTGCCCCATAGTTAAAATAATATTAACATATTCACTTGTGATTGTTTTTTCTGTAGAAATCTGCAATACATTGATGAAGCAGGAAATGAACAGTATCACACCTTGAAGGGCTTTCCTGAGCACCTTCTTAACAAGAAAGTTAGACTTCTGAACTACTTTCTTAACTACATGGATCAACACTTGTTGAAGGTATTTTTATTGTATACATTCTGTAACTGTGAATTTCTCACCTGAGAAAATTAGGCAGAACTTGTAGACCTGGCCTGACCAATCAATGAAAATCAATTATCGGAAATCAATCGATGATGGTTAGTTAATTGATATTGATTGGTATCGGTCAATCGATAGTTACAAAAGAAGGTTTTTGAATTGCGTTGGGATATCATCTATGTCTCGCGGTGAAAAAAGTGGGCGGGGCACTATCGTAAAAACAAGGGCCTATTCCACAGTCTCAGCCATTTCTGTAGTAAACAGTAGACAAACCTCTCCTTAGGGACACCTAACAGTAAAATACGGTTACAGACCAGTTTGCCTGGTCCAAAAGATTCCAAAACTCATATAAACTCCACTTCTGTGATATGGACAGCCTTCCCTGTCCCTTTGGTGTCTGTATTAAAGAGTTTCGGTATTTACTTGTTTGTTTGTTTATTTATTTATTTATTTATGTATATTTATTTATTTATTTTGATGCTATTTATAGGCTGGAGCAGGCACTAAGGGTGCCGCCAAAGAAGATGAAACAGGCAGGTTGCCCTTCTTGAAGCAGTGGTTTCGCACAAAAGAAGCTATTATACTGCATCTTACTAATGGCACTTTACAGGTTGGTAACTATTGTTGTTGCAGTTACCAGCGGATTCAGGTTGAGCATTTAATTGCCTTAGTTGTCGCGTTCATTGTCACGGTTGAATTGATTGCGTTGCGAGGCAAAATGACAGACGTTGCACACAGGAATGACGACGTTCTGTCTGGGAAAAAGCACGTTGTGGTTTTCCCACACAGAACGTTGGCATTCCCGCCTAGCAACGTCTGTCATTTTGCCTCGCAACGCAATCAATTCAACCGTGATAATGAACCCGACAACTGAAGCCGTTAAACACTCAGCCTGAATCCGCTGTAAATGATTCTGAGGAGTAGGGGTAGGGCCCTGGTGAGAGAACTCACCTCCCACCAATTTGGCGCACTTGCTCAATGGTTAGCGTGTTTGACTCCAAGTTGAACAGGGGCGCTGCGTTGTGTTCTTGGGCAAGACACTTTACTCTCACAGTGCCACTCTCCACCCAGGTGGATAAATGCGTTAATGGGTACTGGCAAATTTACTACTGGGGGGTAACCCTGTGATGAACTAGCTTGAGTAGCAATACTCCCTCTCGCTTAATGCTTCAGAAACCGGGATAAGCACTAGCTGTATAAGACACTTGGCTCGGACACAGACTTTTACAAAAACCAACACTTCTAAATTCCAATTCAATCTTAGATGCACATACAGGTCTTTAGAAGCTCCTGAGCTTTTCTGTGTAGCGTGGGTAAATCAGATTACAATTTACACCCGCTTTCAGTGTTACATGCATAGCGGCTTTCTGTTGACATCCATCTTTCGACGTGCTTAACAAACAACACGGATCGAAATCCGCCAATTAAAGCCCACTAGCATGACCTTCTGACCTTGTGGGCTCATTTACATGAAACCAACAACGGTATGCATCAGGTTTGATTGGCTCATTTCAAACAGCACGTCGAAAGACGCTGTAGAAAGATGGATGTGGAAAGATGTGCACGTAACACTGAAAGCGGGTGTAACGTTTTCAACCTCCGCTGATCGCAGGTTACCTCTGCTAAAACTACGCAATTTCGACATTTTTCTGACACTGATAGTATTATGTTTTTTGCAGATCAACTTTTTTAAAGACCACATCAAGATAATCCTTGATCCTCTCATGAATGCTGTGACCTACATCGACGAGTGCAAGCGAGTCAGAACGTTCCCTCTTAAGAACATTGAAAAATATGGATGCAGTAAAAGTGTTGCCGGCCGGCTTCATTACGCTCGTAAAACGATCGAACAACAATTTTTTCAGCAGGGAAAGGCTGAATCTGAACGAAAGGGCAAGAAAGAATAACCCCTAGGCAGAATAAGCAACTATATTTATTAATCAAACTTGTTAAATCCTTTCTTCATTTATCTGTCTTCAATTCCTGACAGAGATTGCAGTCTGCCTATTTTAATCAATTAACCCTATGGGTTAAATTTTACCTTTGATTGAATTGTGGATTTTTTCCATTGTTAAACTATTTATTTGCGGGGTGATAGTAGTTTCATCATTGATTCTGAATTCTAGTTTTTCCCCGCTGGGTAATGTTGCAGTACTGCTAAATGCACAGATTCTCGCGTTTTTGCATGTTTCGAGTTGATTGGATTGTTACTATATTCTGAAGATTCCAATTTGTAATTCTGTTTTCTCACACGACTAAATATTTTTTGAATGCTATAAATCGACCGATGGATGTTGAATAAATCCCACGATCGTGTCTTTATATATATGTAAGAGATTTTCCGGTTATAAGACCCCTCCCCACGCTGGTTGGCCAAACAAGCAACAAAAAAAGATATGTCCCAGTTAGAGCGATTTTCAATTGAGTGTCTAAACACGTTTGCTAAAGGTTTTGCAATACTACGCTTAGTGATTGGCTAAAACAAAATGGCGCCACGTTCTCAACCATTCAGAAGTATTAAAAACAAACCCAATCGTGACTTATTTGCACACGTTTTCGCGCGCTTTTCGCCGGCTACATGTTCTTGCTTCAAATTTTGATTGGTTCACTGGATTGTCCGCGTCCTTTGTGATTGGCTAGAATGATTACCTTGATTTTGGTTTACGACGCTTTATCGAAAATCGCTCATAAGCGCCGGCTCTAACATGAACCATAACCAGGACAAAACTCCTTACGAAGTTGTAAATACCCAAGTGTTTAATCCTTATGACTAGTATTGTACACTATTGAAACAATGAATGCTATGACTCTGGGGCTTAGTGTAAATATTGGCGATAGTTTTTTTATTTCAAAGATTATTCAATGTCTAAAAATAATCAAATTTAAAGCGATTTGTTCTAGCAACTATGAAAATGTGAAATTATAGGTTCACAGTAGTGAAAAAGAATGTTTGAATAGATACACTTTATCTCTGTTATTGTAAATAGCTATTTTATCTTAAATTAAAGAATTGTCTATGTATAGTTAGTCTTCTCTTCTTACACCGTGATCGGCCCTTTTTAACCCACCGCCCCCACATAAAACTAACCATAACTGACCACAACTTTAAGAAAATATTCTTTTATCAACTAAATGCTGATTGCCTCAAAACATGGATTGTGATGCCGGCTTCCGTTAACTGTCTGGTCGGCCAGGAAGTTTTTTTTAAACTTCGTTTCAGTTGGGACAATTCAGCATCTCCCAGCAGGCAAAAATTTTTAGGAGCCCACCTTCAGTGAGAGCTGAATCAGTAGTTTGGACTAGCCTGCGAACAGGCTCCCAAGTGGAACAGGGCGTGAATCCCGGGGGGTACTTAAACAAGTTTTATGGGGGGAGGCTCTGACCCCTTACCTATTTTGACAGAAATTGTACCCCTTTCGTATACTTTTTACTTAAAAACAAGCGACAGCCGGAAATGCGTCTGGGTTCGCAGGCTAAGGCTTATTAGACCACGACGTTTTCTTGTCATTTACATGTAGCGCTTAATGAATTAAAATAATACCGCCATAAATTTGGTCTGTTCGAATCATTTTTTTATTAAAAGCCCTTTAAAAAACCTAAATGACGGATTTTCACACCCTTTCGTGTACCTTAACTTGTGAAATCCCTGCCCTTATATATACCAAAAGCCTTAAAAAGGTACCCCTTTCGGGCGTATGTAAAATCGGGAAAAAAATCGGCGAGCGAAGCGGGCCTCCTTGAAGGGCAAGCGTAGCGTACTGAGCGTGGCCTAAGGGAAGAAAGAACGTCCTGCTCCTCGCAGGCTAAATTTGGAAATTTCGACAAGATCTTTAGCGTGCATGCATGTAAATTTCCACACAGCACAGCTTACGTCTTTAAAGAGAGATTTTAGTTTTATCCGAACAAGTGAATTGAATTAATTTTCCACTAGCCATTGTTGAAAGAAGTTTTTATCTGAAACGGACTAAAACTAATTTTTCACGAAATTTGTACAGCGAGACATTGCGCGCGTGCAATCGAGCAAAAATGACCTAAGCAGCGCTGTTTATGACGAAACGATTGAAGACGGTTTCCATGGAATTGTTGAGAAAACTGAATCATTTGCTTCAGCTATCGGTGCGGTCAGCATTGAGATTTGAGCAAGAGAGATGTGATATAGTTCCACAGTCAAACCGAAGAGAAAATTTCCAAACCAGAACCGGCAAAACTGCGAAACAGAACACAGATAAAATTTTATAGAGAGAGTCGTTGTTATGCCAGAAATTGCAGTGAAAACGCGATGGCGTCCTGGCTTAGCCGAGAGATTGAAGGTGACAAGAATCACCTTTCAGTGCAACAAAAATCTAAACTACTTCTCCGCTAAGCACCCGTTTGAGCAGCGACATTAGAGCAAGTTCCTGGTCATTAGACGAAGCTGATGAAAAACAGCACATTCTGAGGGATTCCGTAAAAAAGCTTCAAAATATTTTTATTTTGAAGCTTTTCTACGGAATCTCTCTTACTGAATACGCTGCAAAACGAGCAGCCATCACGGATTCCAATCGTGGCCAAACAAACTTACTGTCAAGGGCAAACTCTCCAAGAATGTGCATAGCTGCAACCAGAAAAAGACTTTTTCTGAGGAAGATACAAAGGTATTGCCTTTTTTTATTTTATTTGAGCAAAGATCGTAACGAGCCTATTTTATCTGGTCTGGATAAAAGCAGACAAACTACTATTTTTTAGAAAATGTACAACAACTTTTAGTTTGTAACAAGGCATGTTTCGATCGTTCAACGATCATCGTCAGTTGCAGCTGCGGTTGAATTTTACAAGCAATGGCGTAACATTTCAAACGTGACACATTTTAAAGTTAACGTACAGCATTTAAATGCGCGAGACATGGAGCAATGCGCGCGAGTCTAAATACACGGCAAAGGAATTAACCAGTACAAATAACAAAGTAAATTACAATTATTACTCAAAATGATTAAAATAAATTAAATTAAATTACAAGATTCTAATGTATAAGAAAATAACATAATATTAAAACGAAAGAGTTAAGTCAGCATGTTAGAGCTGCTTATTTAATGTTGAGTTTTCCCAGCGGATGTGGACAGCCTCTTTTAAAATTAGTTGGGTGCGGAATCCACAAAAGAATTTTATCTGTGATTAATAATAATAATAATAATAATAATAATAATAATAATAATAATAATAATAATAATAATAATATCTTTTATTTAGACACGATAAATTTACAGCATAGCTGATGTGGTCGTGTTTAAGTTACCTAAGAAATAATCATAACAAAAATAACGCTAAGACAAATACGAATACTAACTAAACTTATTTACAATATACAAGATATTTACAATATTTACATGCACTAGCCTATTTACAATTTTCTATTTACAATATCAAGATTTTTGATGGCCTTTAGTTCCTTATTGAAGGAAGCTAAGCTTTCTTTAGCCCTCCAGGCATTAGGCAAATTATTCCACCTTTTTGCGCCAATGTATGAAACTGCATGATTTCAGTTTAAGGTTAGTTTTTGGCTTGGGCAAGACTAAGCAGTTCTGACGTCTCAGGTCATATATACTATGCTGCTTCCGAAAAAGAAATTGGATACCCAATGGAGCAGTTCCTTCAAATACTGTGTATACTAGAGTTAGAATTTTAGTGTTAGGGACTGACCATTATTTTTTTGGAGGGGGGGTGGGGGATGAAAAATATTGAAAAAAATTGTTTGCAGGGCCTAAAAAGACAAAATAAATTGTTTGCAAACACGATACGTATAACAAAAAATAGTTAGAATTTCGAAAAAAATGTTTGCAGAGGTGCATAAACTAAAAAAAAAAGTTTGCAGAGGAAAATTTTTCATCCCCCCCCTCCAAGAAAATAATGGTCCGTCCCTTATAGTTAGTTTCTAGCGTTCGCCATTTTACCCTTTGAAGGTAGGCATGAATAGATTGTGCTAGTAAATTCAGGAAAAGTTGCTTCACAATATACCCAAAAGTTGCTCTAAAGTTGCTCAAATATCAAAAAGTTGCCACCAAAATGTAGAAAAGTTGCTTGCTCTAGAGTCGTTTTGTTTTAGATAAATACTCAAAACGTTGTTTGTTAGTTGCCATTTAAACATTTTCATGAAATATTCTTACAATCATTAAAAGAGGCCAAAAAGCCATTGTTATATAAGAAATATTAATACTTTGTTGTAATCAATATACTCTTTAAACTCAACATAACTTCAATACTAGATACGTATTTTCTAGTTAAAGTTCCTAACTAGTCAACCTTGCAAAGTTTACTTGGATGGGCATCATAATGTTTACTACGTATAACCAAAGTTTTAATAAAATCCTTCGAAATAAAACGACCTTTTATGGTTTGGATCGGTTTTATATCAACTTGTTGCTCAAAAGTTGCCAAGGAAGGCAGAAGTTGCCTTAGGTTGCTGGTACTACAAAAAGTTGCTCAAAACGCAAAAAGTTGCTCAAAAGTTGCCGAGCACAATCTATTTATACCTATTTGAAGGACATCCACAGAGGGTGTATACCAGTCTAATTTATGAATTATTTTTGCAGCACGGACATGAATCTTCTTAAGTTCTTTAAAGAGAGTACTGCCGCAAGAACCCCATACAGTTATGCCGTATGTAACAGATGGTAAGATGACTTTTTAGTGTCATTAAACATGCGAGCAAAGTTTTAAACTGTTTTGGGTGTTCAGTTTTGAACTTTTGCGATGAGTACATTTGGCTTTTTTCAATATGCCACTTTTAATCATCAAGGGATAAGCATTTCTTCGAGATAAGCGTGATGTGTCTACGCCTCATTATTTTTTTCGGATTCTATTCTTACTACTTTTTTCTAAGCAACTTATTTTTAGTTGTTTTCGGGAATTTGCACCGCAGCCACATTTTCCGTTTTCACTGCGCTGTAAATGATGTCACAAATCAGTTATAACCTTCCTTCTTAGTAATTCTTAAGATAGGTTATGGCCTTTTCTTTTTCCAGTGCCACAACAATTTTAAATGCTAAACCGTCACTTAGTTAAAATAAACGGTTTATAATAGTTCGTTTCACCGGAAACATGCCACAAGCCGAAAGGTTTAATAACAATTAAGTCTTTACATGGGACGCAACTTTTTCATGAACACTAGACGCAAATTACTCGCCGTCAAGCAATCCTTTTAACGAGCCATGACACGATATTTCAAGTCATTTTTCTTCTCACTTTCAAATTGAAGGAAACCTCGAAATAATAGTTTTCTTATGTAGGAAAACACCAACTGAAGAATAAAGAGCACAAAATAAACAAGGTTGGTTTTGATTGAGAAAGATAATAGGGGGGATTACAGTGAGAACACACGAAAACCGTGAACACTTTAATTATACTTTGAAAAGGAAGTAGAGGAAATGGGAAGATTATTCACGAAGAATATGCTGCAGATTCTGGTACTTCATCTGTGTCGATTAGTTTATATTCTCTGCAGTTTGAGCTATCATTCGATAGCTTTATGCAGAACTATACATATGCAAAATAGAGTTAAGTGTTCACGGTTTTCTGGTTCACACTGTAAGAGGGATTACGAATGAAAATGTTTTAACCCTTTGCCAATTTTTTCAAAATGTGTTGTCCAAGACGTAGCTACATAAGTACCAGTGAAGTCGGAACGTAATTTTTAGTGTTTAATGCAGAAAAAATAACAAATCTTTAAGTTTCCGAGTTATTGCTCTTGTGCTGGCCCTCCAGAGAAGAGGCCCTGTCAGGGTAAATTCCGACAAGCGACATGGCCCAAAAAGTAGCGACAGCATACTAATAAAATCGCGACAAACGACAACCTTTATGGAAAAACTTAAATTCCGACAAGGACAAGCAATTTTCCTTCAATTTAATTACCGACAGCGACATGAAGAGCGATAAAACAACGACACGGCAGATTTTAAAATTTAGACAAGCGACACGGGAACCCCCCTGGCAGGGCCTCAGAGAAGGCTGATAACCCTCTCCCGCAAAAATGCCGTCAGTAACCAGAAGCAGAGTGAATTCACTATTTCAAAGTGGAGCTGTGGCAGTAGCTCATAGGAGAGAATTGATGACGCACAGGAGCCAAAGCCAACAAGACGCCTCGGGGCCGATCAAGCCACTGATACACTCTAAGAAAAAAAGGAAGAGGCTGGTTGGAAGCTCATAGGAGGAAGTGCGGAGGGTGTTTAATCAAGTCTCTTCGAGATATCGACGTTTTTGCATGAAGTATGAGTCGAAGGTTTATCCTGTGCATTGTTCTTCGAACTTATCTTTACAGTTTCTTTGTAGTTTAGTTTAACAATTTCCTATCTTCGCGGAGGAAATGCAGCCATATAATTTTGTCAAAAATGGCTCGTCCGCGCCGGGTATTTATACACATATTCCTTAACATTACACAAATAAACAGTGCAAATTTCACCGAGATCTGACAATTCTATACTTTAAAATTGCCAGGACCTTTCGAGGCAGTCGATTACGGCAGCGAAATTAGCAAATGAAACAGCAAAATATGCGTTCGACGCTTTGTTTTTGCGACGCCATATTTGAATTGTTATAGGTAGACCGCTGTTCAATGTGTTCAAGGCCGTATCGTTACGATTGATCCACGAAAAGGCACGAAAAAAAAATACGGATATTTCTGACTACTGTCGGAGAAAACATTGCGCATATAATTGCGGCGTAAACAAATCGTTACACTCAAGCTGCGTTTTGTCTAGGCTCTGCGAGGGTCGGATATCAAGACCCAGGATTAAACAAAAGCCATATATACAGTGAATGCTTTCGAATTATATTTGAAGATGAAATACGAAAGAATTTTGCTGTCTTTGACTGAAATTCCACTCGAACCACAGGCAGCCCAGGCTCTCTCGATAATTATTTGTTAATTATTTGCAACGGTCGTTGTCGGTTCGACTCAAGCGATCGAAAAAATGATCCATGAATGGACGAATTTGAGATCTTTCGTTCCTAAATTACAATAAACTGTAAGCCATATAAATAAAGATCACTTACCTATTGTTGTTTGTCTGTTTTTGTGTGATTTTGAGGGGTTTTGGGACGTTTATTCCTCACTTGCCGCTGACGCCCCCTATTACTAATAATAATGGTATTAGTAGGGGGCGTCAGCGGCAAGTGATGAATAAACGTCCCAAAACCCCTCAAAATCACACAAAAACAGACAAACAACAATAGGTAAGTGATCTTTATTTATATAGCTTACAGTTTATTGTAATTTAGGAACGAAAGATCTCAAATTCGTTCATTCATGGATCATATTTTTCGATCGCTTGAGTCGAACCGACAACGACCGTTGCAAATAATTTACAAATAATTACCGAGAGAGCCTGGGCCGCCTGTGCTCGAACTGCGTAGATACGATCGCATGTTGTAAAGCCGATTCATGCAACATTGCTATCAACGCGAGGTCTCGTCCCTAACGACCTAGGCTGATGACGAAATAGAATGGCGCTTGCATGTAGCGACCAAATTTGGCCTAATTTTTAACCGCTCCTAAGCTAAAAGAAGCCCCCATCTCTTGCATTTGTTTTAACTTCAATAATATCTTTGAAAAGAGCGAGTTTTTTTGGTATGGTTTATTTTTGACGTTTGTAATTTTTAAACGATGTAAGTGCTAGTGATGATTTATTCGTGTTTTAGTTACGCAATCCATTGTTTGTGCGACGCTTTTTATAGATCGCCTTTAAGACACACGTGCGTTGAGATAAGAAAGCTGACATGTCACTTTTAAAATTGTTATATAACGTTTGTAAATGTGACAAGTCACGTTTTTTCCACGAGATCGTAAGTGATCACCCACAGCGGAAAGTAATCCCTTGAGAAATTAAAACAGTCCCTTGAGAAATTAAAAAAGTCCCTTGAGAGTTTACAAATATGTGGTTCCAAATTTTGTCCACATAACCCCTATTCTACCATTTTAGCTTGTAAACAAGCCAAAACGTCGAAAAAATTAAGGCTCAACTTTTCAAGTTGTTTCCGAGCGTCTTTAAAAAAATCGACATTTATAGCCGCAGATTGATTTCTATCTGCAAACTAGGGTAATATCTTCATTTTGATGCTCATAGAGAATGTTTGTCACGGGTTAAGTTGTCTAGCTACCACTAATTTCAGAACAGTTTAGGAGGAGGAGGAGGAGAATAGACCATTTCAACCAGAATATTCTTTGTTGTCCCTCCAAAATTTTGCAAAACCATTGTTTTCAGTTTCTCTTGGGACAGCAAAAGAAATTTAAAACAATGCTTCTGCAAAATTTTAGAGGGACAACAAAGAATATTATGGTATTTTGAAAATGGCCTTCAATGTAGTTGCTGGTTTACATATGGGTAACTTATAAAACAGGCTTCTGAAGCCTATAGTCAAACGACTACCAACAAACAACTGAAAGACCTTTATTACCAGAATTACAGCAGATTGCGTTGATACATGCTGGTTTTAATAGCACATGTACATATGCACTTCTTTCACTACCGTCCTCTAGCGCTAAGACAATTACAACAAATAATTTATTGTTATATCAATATTTTACAAATGATAGGTAAAAAGTATGTGTTGAAACAATAAAGTTAAAAAAAAATCTGACAGTACTGGTTCTTCTGGAAAATATTATGGATATCTGACTGCTTTTTTGGCAAAAGAGGTTCTGTTTGTTGGCCTAGCATGCATACTGACATGGTTGTAAATATTTTCCACTATACTTTTACATCAAATATTTTCTCTATCTGGACTGTCAAGATATCTTTATCAACAAATGGTTTTTGGCACAATATGGGTCACAAATTAAATAAATTTTCTTCCCTAAGTGACTACTTCATCAAGATTTTCCAGCAATCGGACGTGGCTGATTTCCTCCGGGAGGGGGACCTGGCATCCTTCCTGGTGGTCCCCCAGGGGGTGGCATACCAGGAGGTAAACGCATTCCCCCTGGTGGTGGCATTGCTCCAGGAGGTGGCATGTGAAAAGGTAAAGCCCCAGGGGGTGGTATAGCTCCTGGAGGTGGTGGCATCATTCCAACGGGTGGGGGTGGCATCATTCCAGGGGGTGGTATGTGGGGAACAGCTGCTGGTGTGGAGCCGGCTTGATATGCAGCAGCTGTAGTAAAAGAAAGAACACAAGATGGAAAAGTCAAGATCTCAGGTGGTTATTTTTCCACCTTCTGCCTATCTTTTACATTCCTGTAAAGGTTTGTTCTATCCAAATATTTCATATTAAACAAATTTATTTACTATATTTGAACCTTTTTAAATAGAGAATTTTTAAACATATTTCTAATTTGTAAATTATATTTTATGATTGAAATGTAAATAGTCTTTATTGCGAATTTTATTCACTTTTTCCTCTTTTTTTTTTGTCAATAGTTTTACAGTCAACTTTTTCTAAAACGGACACTGTGGGACCGACTCCAACTGTCTGTTTTAGAGAGGTGTCTGTCTTATAGGGAGTTAAGTTAGAGTAGAATGACTAAAAACGATAAGAACAGGACCAACACCAGGTGACCATCTTAAAGAGGTGTCTGTTAAGAGAGAGTTGACTGTTTCTCTTTTTGATTTCAGTATGAAGGAAGAGCCCCCAAGGGGGAGCTATACAAAAAAGTATTTGTGTATGTATATGGGTACTCTTTTCATTAAACACTATCTACAAAAAACAGAAAATTAAAACAAGCCACATACTTGTTTGATCAATTAAACTTTGTGCCTGCTCCTCCATCCACTTTGTGTAGTAAAACCGCACATTTTCTTTGTGCTTTCGGCCGCCATTATGTGTCTTGCGGACAGATGGCTGGGAAGACAAGAAATAATCAGTTAAACTGAGGATTTTAACGTTTAGTTTGACATACACACTGTATATGGTAATTACTATTAAATTCTTTTCTTTATCAACCTGGCTGTGCTTGTTTGATTATGGACATTCATTTAGCAGTAACAAGCAATCCATGGAACTAAACATAACTCTGTATAGCTTTGTCGGCAGTTTTTTGGTTGAATCACAGACATTTCTCACTTTTGGGATGAATAAAGCACACGAGAAGGGAGGTCTGTTCACTTACACCAGGCTAAATAGTTGGTGGTTAGATTGATTAGTACATCAGTGTTGATTAGTTTGTACTGCCAGGTGATGGATGACTCTGGTCAAGAGGTGTATTACTTATATGTGTATTACTTATATTTTATACAAGTATAAAATTAGAAATGAAGTCACTTTTCTTCAAACAATTACCGAGTATTCAAACTTACTATTCTAATACCCAAAGGACACTACTGTCGCTTGCATCTGCGTGTGAACACTGGCCACCGAAACATGATCTAATTGGGTATCAATCTTTGCATGATTCGTTATCAAATGTTGAAATTTTAGGAGACCGTAACAGCAACTTTTGCGCTCAAATTGCTCACCATAAACACTGAGTACAGGCGAAACTTTACACCAGAAGTGATTCAAGTGAACCTGCAAATGTATATCGACACAGATCAGGATCAATTTGTCTGAAGAATACAGTATCCAACGTTGCCACCATTACGAAACCAGAATTCGGCACAAAAGTTGCTGTTACAGACTGCCAAACTTCAATGTTTGATGAAGGATCATACCATGTTTGATACCCAATTAAATCATGTTTCGGTGGTGAGTGTTCACGCTTAGATGCAAGCGATGGTATCCTGTAACCAGTCGTTTCGCCTATGATTGGTTTCGCTAACGACCAGTTCACTAATGTCTTAGGTTGATTCACCTACGTCTTAAGTCATTTCACTAACGGGCTGTAGTCACCCTTTAAAGCACGACGGAGAATATTTCTCGTTCTTTAAGCGTGAGCAAAGGGTGGCTACAGCTTATTTGCGAAACGAATTTAGACATAGGCAAATCGACCTAAGACATTAGCGAACTGGTCGTTTGCGGATCCACTCGCAGGTGAAACAACCGCAATTCATCCTTTTGGTCAACAGCAAGAACCAAGATCACTGCCCAGACCTGATTCTTTTGGCATGCATTGACGAGTCATTTGTGATTGGCAGTCGATCAGATCTAAGTAAAAGTCCATAGATAATGAACTTTCAAATTGGAACTGGCCAGAGATCTTGATCTCTTGGTGCTGACCAATGCACTGAACACTTTCTTGGTACTTTTAAGTAGTCTGAAGCAAAATATATTAGCAATCTTTCTTGATAAACAGTTGGAACAACTGAGAGTCCACAGCGAAAGAAAGTTACTTTCATTTATCGATCATTCTTTCCTTTTTTACTACATGTTCTTACGGAGGTAATGAACGCCTAACACTCTTCATAACACGCTTTAAAAAATTTCATCGCTCATTATTTTTGATCAAAGCCTTATTTGTTGGTTTAAAATCACATATAAAGCTTATAGAAAAGCTCCAGTGGCTAATCACCAATATAGACACTAGAGGTAAGACTTGAGACTTCTGAAGAGAAGAATATCTTATAGCTCAATCATAGATTGATGTTGTTTTCGTTGCTAACTAAATTAAAAGCTGTATAAACAATTTACATGACATCAAACTCACCGAGTCGTGTGTGAGGTAAGTGTCACAGTAATCGCAATAGTACCTAAAATAAAAGGAGAATTAAAGCGCATAAACATCACATAAGTTAAGCCAATGCATAATTTAACAGATCTGTACCAAAAATGCGCTTAAAAAGGGCAAAACTCCTTACTTTTAAGGGAAAGAAATCGACAATACTTACTTCGGCATTTTGTCACAACGATTCCGCCACGTTTGCGCAGTGAAAGCTTGCGCATCAATTTCATAAAGAATGCAGTGGATGTTTAAAATGCGGGCTCACGTAGAGTTGCGTCACACGTGCGTGAAGAAATCAACATGGCGATGCTTGCGGAGCCGAAGACGAAGCAAAAATGGAGCGATGATCCGCGTAATACAACTTGGACTAATGGTAAGGAACTGTTTTATACACTCAAAGATCGTTTCTTGCTGGTACGCGGCTTAAAATCTGTCTCATTAGATGAGCATTCTTTCAGTAAAGCTGGCTTCTTTGTATGCGTTAACTTTCTGGCATGGCCAGTACAATTTGTGTGTGATCATAATGTTTTTAATAGTGATAGAAACTATTTTTTAATAGCAGTTGGAGGAAATGCATATTTTTTTATGATGCCACGTAAAGAAGTTTTTAGATGGGGTTGCTTCAATTCAAAACAGTGGCGATTTTATTATTAATTATGTCTTGGTTACTGTATGTGAATCGAAGTGTTCAAACGTAGTAATTGTTGTGAAATAGAAGTCCTAGTCCCAGTCTCTATTTAGAGCACGTGTTCGCCGGTCTGTGTATTGCCTCGATTTCATGTAATAAATTAGAGTTGTAGTTTGTACAGCCATGTTGAATGTGTTCATTCACATTTCATTAAATACTAAAGCATAACATGGTGTCAGAAAGCGGAGAATAATGAATCAACTCCCACCACCGAAGCCGCTATCATTCGAGGGAAATGTTGCAGAGAATTGGAGACGTTGGATTCAGCAATTCAGGCTTTTTCTCAACGCGACGGGCTTCGACAAGAAACCAGCGAAAGTACAGTGTTCGACCTTGTTAACAGTTGCCGGAGAGGAGGCGCTGGAAATCTTTAATACATTCGGTCTCAGCGATGAAGACAAGGATAAGATAAATGTCGTGATCAAGAAATTCGAAGAATATTGTACGCCAAAGAAGAATGTAGCATACGAGCGACATGTGTTTAACACGAGGGCACAAGGAGCGACCGAAGGAATCGATGCTTACGTCACGGAACTGCGCAAGCTTGCAAGAAACTGTGAGTTTGGAGAATTGCATGATTCTATAATTCGTGATCGTATTGTGTGTGGTATCAGAAGTAACGAGGTCAGGAAACGTCTTCTGCGAGAAAAAGATTTAAATTTGGATCGAGCAGTTGAAATGTGTAAGTCATCTGAGATTACTGAAAATCAGGCGAAAAATATGGTTGTAGATCAGGATGACCGAGAGGTGCACTATGTGAAAGACGATTCCAAAAAACCACCTGGAAAATCGAGACGAGGAAATGGAAAGCACAACCAAACAAAGAAACCGTTCAACTGTAGAAGATGTGGAAAAGTACACCAGCCTATGAAATGCCCAGCCTATGGTCAGGTTTGCCACAAATGTAAACAAAGGAATCATTACTCGAAAATGTGCCAGTCCAAGCCAAGGGACAGTTCTAAACAAGTAAGTGAGTTCACATGTGATGATTCAGATACAGATGAGTTGTTTATTGGGGTCTTGGGAACTAAACCACTGACTCAGAAAGATTGGATGCAAAGTGTAGTGATCAATAAACTCCAGGTCAATATGAAGTTAGACACTGGTGCTCAATGCAATGTTTTGTCGTATGCGTTGTATTGTAAACTGACACGTGAGAAAATGAAGAAGTCGAAAACCCGACTCGTGTCTTATACAGGCCACAAGATGCCAGTGATGGGTAAAGCTACACTCAATGTGAAACTTAGAGGAAAGTCCCACCCTGTTGAATTTCAAATAATTGAGCATCCAGCCACTCCAGTAATTGGTCTTCAAACCTGTCATGATTTAAATTTGGTCAAGAGAGTCAGCTCAGTTGATACCCAGGGGGAGGAAAACCTGTCCAGTGACAATAATCAAGATGTCAATGAAATCCTCAAGAAGTATGAAGATGTGTTCGATGGTATTGGATGTTTGAAGGGTACGTATCAAATTAAGATTGATCCTAATGTAAGTCCAGTGGTACATCCACCTCGCAAAATACCTTTCACTCAGAGAGAGAAAGTCAAGGAAGAACTTGACCGCATGGAAAAACTTGGTGTTATTCGTAAAGCTGAGGAACCAACTGAATGGGTTAGTTCTTTAGTAGTCGTGGAGAAACCAAATGGTCAGGTGCGATTGTGTTTAGATCCTCGAGATCTAAATAAAGCTATCCAGAGAGAGCATTATCCTATGAAAACTGTTGAAGAAGTTGCAGCTGAATTGAGTGATGCCAAGGTATTTAGTGTTCTTGATGCCACATCTGGCTTTTGGCATATTAAGCTTGACGAGAAAAGTTCAGAGCTGTTAACATTCAACACACCATTTGGTCGATACCAGTACCTTAGAATGCCATTTGGTATCAACTCAGCCCCCGAGATCTTTCAAAAGAGAATGACTCAAGCCTTTGAGGACTTGAGTGGAGTGAAGACAATCGCTGATGATATTCTTATCTGGGGCAGAAATGAAGTTGAGCACAACCATCGCCTAGAGCAAGTGTTGGAACGTTCAAGGAAAGTTGGACTGAAGCTCAACCGAAGTAAAATGAAGATTTTGACAGCTGAAGTTCCATACATTGGCCATGTGTTGACATCCAACGGATTGAAACCAGATCCTAGCAAGGTGCGTGCAGTGGAGGAAATGCCATCTCTAGCAGATAAGCCAGCACTTTTAAGATTCCTTGGAATGGTGAATTACATGGGTAAATTCATACCCAACCTAACAGACCTAACTCAGCCACTAAGAGAGCTACTGCACAAAGAGGTAGAATGGCATTGGTCCGAAAGACAAGAGAAAGCATTCCGAGCCATTAAAGAAAAGTTGACAAGTGATGCGACACTCCAGTATTATGATGTTGAAACTCCCCTTACAGTATCAGTAGATGCATCATCCTATGGACTTGGGGCATGTTTGCTTCAAGAAGGTAGACCAGTGTGCTACGCATCCAGATCACTTAACTCTGCTGAAAAAAATTATGCGCAGATAGAGAAAGAACTGTTGGCAATTGTGTATGGTTGTACCAAATTTCACCAGTATGTTTATGGCAAGAAAGTAAAAGTCCAAACCGACCACAAGCCTTTGGAAGCCTTGTTCAAGAAACCATTATTCCAAACACCACAGAGATTACAGCGAATGATGTTAAGGTTACAGCGTTATGACCTGCAAGTGGAGTATGAACCAGGCAAAAACTTGTTTATTGCAGACACTTTAAGTCGTGCTCTAGAAGAAAGCAATGAAACTGCAGCCAACACAAAGGATGAATTTGAGGTACTCACCCTTGAAAACATGCCAATCAGTGAAGTGAAATTGGAACAGTTTAAAGATGCAACAAGAAAAGATGCAACACTACAGAAGCTCAAGACCACAGTGAAAAGTGGATGGCCAGAAAGGAAGTCTCAAGTAGACCCTGAGCTTCGCGAGTATTGGAACATTAAGGAAGAAATTTCTGTGTGTGCTGATTTGCTAATGAGGAGTGACAAATTGATTGTACCTATTTCGCTCAGAGATGAGATGCTAAGAGTAATACACAGCAGCCACTTAGGCATCGAGAAGTGTAAACGAAGAGCCAGAGATATTTTGTTTTGGCCAGGAATGAACCAACAGATAGCAGATGTGGTATCCAAGTGCAATACCTGTAACATGTACAGAAATTCTCAAGCAAAAGAACCACTCAAGAGCCATGAATTACCTGAAAGGCCATGGCAAAAGATCGCAGTTGATTTGTTTGCACTTGACAAACAAGAATATGTGGTTATGGTTGATTACTACTCCAAGTTCTTTGAGGTGTCCCACTTGCCTAACAGTAAAAGCAAGACAGTGATTAACCACATTAAACCACAGTTAGCAAGATATGGAATACCTGAGGTGATAGTCAGTGACAATGGCCCTGAATTCAGTAGCCATGAGTTTGCAGAATTTGCTAAGGAATATGGCTTCAAGCATATTACCTCATCACCCAGATACCCACAGAGTAATGGTCTTGCAGAACGAGCTGTGCAAACAGCTAAGAACCTTATGAAAAAAGCAAAAGTTGAACGAAAGGATTATCAGCTTGCGTTGCTTGACTACCGAAACACTCCAATTGAGGAAATTGGCCTCTCACCAGCACAGATGCTTATGGGACGTCGAACTAGAACCAAACTACCTACTACACCTGTATTGCTAAAGCCACTATATCCAACCGAAAACATCAAGGAAGGTCTCAGTCGTCGGGCAGAAATACAGCAGCAGTATTACAACCGAAATGCAAAAGTTCTGAAACCTCTGAATACAGGAGACACTGTTCGAGTTAGAAAGCCAGGACAGAAAACATGGACACCTGCGGTAGTTACCAGGGTAACCGAAGCGCCAAGATCGTACGTTGTTGACTCAGAAGGAGCAAGCTACCGAAGAAACAGGCGCGATCTGATTAAGACAACTGAAGCAACCAATCAGCAGCAGGATCTAGAAGAATCCAAAACCAACACCACCAGTCCAGTCCATGATTCCGTGAGCTCTGAGAAAGTCAGTTCCAGTGGTCGAGTTATCCGACCACCTGTTTGGTCCAAAGACTATGTGACCAGTTAGTGAGAACATTTCATAAGTTGTTACCAGACTTTGTTGATATTAAGTGAACAGTGTGTCTGATGCAAGTCATGAACATTACGAATAAGTCAGATTTTTGTGTAGACTACGAGCAGTCCCTATTTTTTCGCAGAGTCCGTCGAGCTTGAAGCGAATTTTTTTTTTCGAAGAGTTCATCGAGCTTATAGCGAAAAAATTATGCGCGGGGGGAGGAGGCGGGGCAAGGCGAGAAGCGAAAAAAAATAGGGACTACCCGCAAAGCCACAGCGTTTGACCTTTCACGGCCGAGTGATTTTTGGCTTCCATTTCAAATCTAATTTGCCGTGTCCAATAATATTTCCGCATTTTGACGTACTGTCAATTGACACCGCTGCACTTGGTTGGGTTTGTCACGTACGCATCAAACTCAAAGCTTTTTTGATGAATCATCTGCAAAGTTTTATCTCTGGCGATTTATACAGTTCCAGCAATGTTTATTTTTTAACACTGATTCACCTCTATGGGCTACTTGATGTAAAGGCAGCTTGATGTAAGTGCTTAAAGCGCTTCTGTTTGTTTAAATTTGTTTATTCCCGGCTTGTAATTACGAAGCTCGCGCAAAACAGCCGTTGTCTTGTTTACGAGCCTTGAATTTCTGTGGAATAAAGCTACTTTTGGTTGAATTCTCCTCTCTTATTTTCGCTCCGTACTTTGGCGGCTTGCTGCTCATACACTGAATTAAAAATGTTCTTCGGAGATGCAATTTTATAGCGACAAAGTACGATTCAAGAAGCGATTTCGAGAGCTCAAAAGCTCCCGCTCCCATCGCTTCGCAATATGACATGCAAGTGTTAACAACGTATTGACATCTTGCTGTCAACGCTCCAAGCGTTAGCCAATCATATTTTTGCGTTGTAAGAGCAACGCATAATTCAAACACTGTGGCTTAGCGGGTAGTCCCTATTTTTTTCGCTTCTCGCCTTGCCCCGCCTCCTCCCCCCACGCGTAATTTTTTTCGCTATAAGCTCGACGAACTCTTCGAAAAAAAATTCGCTTCAAGCTCGACAGACTCTGCGAAAAAATAGGGACTGCTCGTAGTCTAATTTTTATGCTCATTTCTTGTAGTTTCGTTTATTTTGTTGCATGCAAGATTTTTGTTAAAAAAGGGAGATGTTGTGAAATAGAAGTCCTAGTCCCAGTCTCTATTTAGAGCACGTGTTCGCCGGTCTATGTATTGCCTCGATTTCAAGTAATAAATTAGAGTTGTAGTTTGTACAGCCATGTTGAATGTGTTCATTCACATTTCATTAAATACTAAAGCATAACAGTAATAACCTTGGAGTCCTTGGCTAGATAAAGTAGAACCCTGCCTTTATTACCACCCCCTAATTTTGACCACCCATTCTCACTCCCCACCCCAGGAAAACATAGGGGAATTACACAGATGTGTGGAGAAAAAAAATTCACATGTAATGGGGACAAGGTACACTCTGTATAAAGGCCCAAACCTTACAAAAGGTTAAGATTTTTTAAAAAATAAGAAAACTCAATATAAAGCCCGGGCCAAACGAGGATGAGAGTTGATGAGAGTTCAAACTCTCACTCTCGTTTGGCATGGAACTCTCATGTGCTCTCATCGATTTTGGACGTGCTCAAATTTTTCGTGAGAATCAATGTGAGTTGACGGACTCTCGTTCTTGTTTGGCCTGAGTTGATAATACAGTTGAACCCCGTTATTTCGAACCGTCAGGGGAAACAAAAAATAGTTCGAAATAGCGGGAGTTCGAAATAGCTGATAGTAAATGACTGAAAGGCAAATCCAAGGGAAACGGGTTTTAGTTCGAATTAACGGGGAATTCGAAATAACCGAGTTCGAATTAGCGAGGTTCAACTGTAGTCTGTGAGAGTTGACGAAAACTCTCATGATAGTCAATTCTCGTCAACTCTCAGCCCTGTTTGGCCGAGGCTTAAGGTGACGTAAACACAAGCACCTGCAAGCAGGTAAGAAATCAAACCCCCTAAAATTTCTCTAACTAATACTATGCTCTATGTTAGCCTGAGGTTGAGGGGCAAGGGGGAGGGTTTGTCAATTAGTTTTGAGAAAAGGTGTAAGGCATTATGTATGAAATTTTATCTCCACTTTGTGATCAGATACCAGCAGATTTGGCTACCAGATGTTAACTAAAATGGGATGGGAGAGCGGCAAAGGACTGGGTGCTAAAGAGGATGGAGCTACAACACATGTGAAGGCTGCAAAGAGACGAGACAACTTAGGTAAAGAATAAGAAAGAAGAGGCATTGGGGGTAGCAGTTGTTGAAAAATGCACTAAATGGGAAGCGGCGAATGATGAGGCGCGAAGCACCAAGAGATTTGACATTGGCTTCACACCTCTTGCTCTTGTTCTAAGACTGAGTGCATTCGCAAAAAATTCGACTGTTTTGCAGTCTACCAGTAGAATGCACCTGGAGCCTTTATTCTAAAATCAGATTTAGAAAACTATTTATATTAGTGACAGCTGTCACTATTTCAGGGCTAAAACTTGATTTGGCCAATTCTTGAGCTCTTCTCAACTCATATGAGTCTACATAATTTTTGAATAACTACAGTTGATCATATAATTCTCATGTTCTTGTCATTTAGGTTTGGGAGCTGATAAGTCCCAGGAAGATAACTGGTTATCACACCAACTGGCATTCGATGATTTGTTGTCACGCCTTAATGATCACTCAGAAAATGGCAGTGGTGAGTTATCCAACTAATAATATTACTGTTGAAAGCCTTTTAAATGGCCACCTTGGGGGAAATCATACATGTAAGTGGCTGCTATTAGAGCTTGGTCACTAAATAGGAATTCCTCAGAAATAAGCATAATGCAGGGTTCAAAATAGCAGCCGGCTGTCGGCGGTAGCCGGCATTCTGACGACACTTGCCGGCTACTTTTCACCGAAGAAATAGAAAATATCTTGCCTTGATCGGTCAACTGAAATCAAAGTTGCGGTAATGTTAAAGTAAACATTCCATATCAGAAAATAAAGCAGTTACAGGGCTAGAAAGGGCGACTCACTGGTCGCTAATGCGGCCAAAATTTCATCTTTGTCGACGAAAACTTCTGGTTTTACGGTTTAGTCGCCAATGTGGCGACTTTATTTCTGTGTTAAGATGAATAACGGGCCGCCCCACCTTCTCAGGTATTGTGTCCCTCCAGAAAATTATATTGAAGATCTTATTTGCTTCTCAAACATTCAAAATAAGATAAGAAGTCACATTGCTCCAATCCATTCTTTTGCTTTGCCGTAAAATATTGTATCACTTCTGAAAACCTACAAATGGCTGACTGTGTTTGAAATTGCCCCAGAATGCATCTGGGTACATCATGTATGCAGATGGATTGTGTCCCTTGAAAATGCATAGCTCTCTAACAGCCGGGAAAAAATGAGCCTTGACAAAAAAAGCTGACAAATTCAGGCTAAAAACAAAATTTTATTTTGAACCCTGATAATGGTGGATTTCCACTCATGCGAAACTTTTTACATGCGTGAAAAAAATAGAGACAATGTATGAACGGCTTGCGTAAACGTGTACGCAAGCCGCTCATACATTGTCTCTAAATTTTTTTACGTACGTAAAAAATTACGCGTCAGTGGAAATCCACCATAAGGCTTGGTAAAAATATGAATTTCTTGTCAGGAAATCAAAAGATCACTTAGCTTAGTGACTAACAATAGAATAAATGAAATTGAATGTTTTTATCAGTCGTCACTTCCTATTTTGCGCTCTTTTCTGTCATTATCATATTCTACATGTAATAAATTCTTGGTGGCCACCTAATAGAGGTAAAAACAATATTAATGCAAATCCTCATCAGGATGGTCGAAAGGTGGCTGCAGCCACTAAGTAGAGGTGGCCGCTAAATAAGGGTTTTCTTTACAGTATTTGTCGTTGCTTTCTGTCTTATCGTCATCATCATCATCATCGTCATTGATATTATTATACTGGCAATGCTTTTGGGACTTTGATAACTGGCCACTTAATAGGGGTTTGACTATACATGTAGTATTATCATACCAGTTTGGAGGTGGGGCTAAGTTTTATAGCAATTTCCTTTTACCTCTTAATTATTTGTTTATTTCGTTTAACACAGAAGGAGAGAAGCCAACAAAGAAAAGAAAGAAACATGAAATGGAGAAGACTGCAAGACAGTCCCGAAAGAGAGTGTTGTGAGTATAATTAATATCGATATCCCTGACTGTTTGACACGCATTCCTTTTAAAGTTAGTTTTGAGAAATACATACAGTAACTATGTACATTGAGACAATGTGTGGCTCTAGCAAATTTCCATACCCACCCCACAGAAGGTCATTGGAAATTCTGAGGGGATGGGGGTCTCTAAAACCAAAATTTTGAGGTATGAAGTATAAAAGCATGAAGCTAAACTGGAATTTCTCAAGGGGTGAGGGGAGGAGGTTAAACCCAAAAAAGCCTTCTGTGGGGGATAAGACACAGACTTGTTTGACTTCATGGCTCAAAGGACGAGGTATATTACATGCATAGCCCTCTTTGTAATCTTTTACCAGTGGTATGATAATTGAGGGAATTTTGACAAATTGCATCTGTTTGTGTTTATTTAGCCTACATAGCAGGCACACATGTAGGTTTTTGGTGCACACAGGATGGTCGCACAACAAAAAACGCCCAAAACCTACACTAGTGTACATTTGACATGAATAGCTAGGGGGACAACTGAAAGGGTTCAAAGGGCAAAATATGTATCGAACTACCACAATCTAACAGATTTATAAATTATTATTGTTTTGGAAGTTATTTTTAAGTGCATTGAAAACATGTATAAAAAATGCGATGTCTGACTCTTCTCAAAATGTTCTTTCCGTGTTGTCACCACAGTCTCTTTGCAATTTGTGGAAGATCATAGACTCATCTACTGTCAGGAGACCTTGGGAATAGTTTTACCAAAACTATACAGTAACTGACTGACTGACTGACTGTTATTTTAAAATTCATAGCTACAATCGCTTCATCCAGAGCAAGGATTTGTCTTCCAAATCTGCAGAAGACATGGCATGTATCTTTGGTCAGCGGAGTAAGTCAGCACCTGGGACTCCTCAAGAACAGTCTGAGGTTAGTGCAATGGTGCAAAATTCTCTTAATTATTTATCATAAGTTTTCTTTATTCTAACTTGAGAGAATTTAGCTTTTGATCAAGATAATTACCATGTGGTTATCAACATCACTTAGTTTTATGGCCTGTCCACGTGACATTGTTCCTTTTGATAAAAATGATGAAAGGAAATTAATGGGAATTGAAGGGTTTGGAAAGCCTTTGCAGCTCAGAAATAACTGGCCATCGATTAAGAGAACGGAAGAAAGAAAACCATTAAGACCGACCGTTCTTTTTATTTCTAGTCAAGGTGATTGAACAACTGGGTCTGAAAATCCCAGGAATAATAAAACAATGGGTGTCTCTAGTAACAAACCTAACATTTGAACGGAAAGCTTCAAATCACTGTTTGGGGACACTTCGCCAAAATATGATAGCGAACCCGAAAATTTTCCGTTCTGAGGCTACTTAACGTTTCTTAGCAACCTGAAGTCCTCTACAACTGTGGGATCAAGATTTCGTTGACTCGCCTCCTAGTCAGCTCCTATGAGAAATTGTAAGACTTTACTGAAAACGAGACAGGAATCCGGCTGTTAAAATAACTAATTGCAGCTTGCGAAAGATGAGAGGCTTTAAAAAGAGGGTGAAGGTCTATGATGCGATCTACTTGCATATCAATTTGAGCTTCATATTTATGTTAAAAGAATCGTCTTTCTTTCCTGTTAGGACGAAGAATCAGACGATAGCACAGCATCTTGTCCGCCGCCATCTTTTCAGGGTGTGCAGACCATAAACTCAGGACAGAGCATTCAGGAGTACTTTGAGATGAAAATGAAGGAAATGAAAGCCGCTAGAGAGGGCAAGGAAGTAGGAGGAGGGAATCAAGTTCAAGTAGAAATTGCTAAAAGTGAAGTTCAAGAAAATGGCGCACAAAATTCAGAGTTAGCTGACGAAGAATTAGAATCGAAGAAAAAGAAGAAGGAAAAAGGGAGAAAGAGGAAATTGGTGACAGAGGATGGTGAATTCAAAAACGACGAAACTGGTTTGCAATGCGTTGAAGACCAGTGTTCGGCAAAGAAAAAGAAGAAAAACTCGAAAGCGGGGGATATGGAATCTGGTGGAGAAAACGAGTGTAAAATTCTGAAAGATTCAAAGAGTGGAAAAGAAAAAAAGAAGAAAAGAAAGGAACTGAAGTTTGTTGATTCAGAAACATGCGAAATTAATGAAATGTGGAGTGGGAAAATGGAGAATTTGGAAACTGAAGAGGCGACGAAAGGTGGCAAGAGAAAGGATAAGAAAAAGAGAAAGAAAGACAAGACTACAACTTCTGTAGAAATGGAAATGTCATGCGAGATTGAAGAAAAATATGACCAGAAAGGTACACTGAAAAAGGCTAAAAATTTTGGCGAGGAGAAATCTTGCAAAGATTCGCTTACAGAAGTCAAGGAAATAAAAGAGAAGGGAGAAAAAAGAAACAAAAAGGACAAAAACTTGCTTTCTCATAACGTGGATACTATTGAAATCGAGATGAAAAGGAAGGACAAAAAGAAAAAGAAGAAAAAGGACAAATCTAAAGAAAGCTGCGAGAAATAACGCAGATAATTTTGCTGAAACGAGTGAAAGGGGAATGATAGTGTTAAAATTGTTAATAATAAAATCAATATAGGCGTATTTTGTTGTCTTTTTGTAATTTTGTAATTCGATTATTACCAGGGAGGGAAAAGCATGATTAAGGTAACTTGGGTAAATTTGAAAACGCATTCTTTTTTCTCCGGATAGGCCAACCGTCCATACTGAAACGGCGTTTTCGCTCACCGAAAACGGTACTTTTCAAAAACGCTCATCATAGTCGTTAGATATTAAAACGCCGGCCAACCTCGTTCCCAGGGTCTCTCTCACCCCGCCCCCTCTCTCTCTCTCTCTCTCTCTCCTCTCTTCTCTCGCTCTTGGGGGCGGGAGAGAGAGACCCTGGGAACAAGGTTGAACGCCGGCTAAGTGGTGTAGTGTGGGCGGCGAAATCGGGCGAAAACGGGACTTTTTGAAAACGCTAACGTCAAAGAGTCGTGTGATCTCTGTCGAAACAAAAGGTTTTATTACCGGTAGCTTAACAATAGCTCTGTGCATGCGTTGTAACTCTACATTCGATTAAGTGTATTTCATTTTCAAATTTATCCGGGTTAACGTGGACGGAAAACAATTTATACGGAGTTTTCAAATATCACCGTTCAAATTTACCCGGGTTAATGTGCAGGACAGGGCCAAAAACTAATAACGCAAGAGGGGTGGGCAACGTTTTAAATTTTTTTCATGATTTAATATATTGTCTACAACAAAAAGCAAGTAAATTTTCTTGAACTTGTTGGAACAGAACAATGAGCGGAGGATGTACAAGTATTTTTTTATATGGCTAGCTCCGCGAGCGTTCTGATTGGCTACCCGAGCGGGCAAGATGAGCCTGGATTGCCTACGATTTTCCTGCAAATTATTTGTTGTTCGATGTTGTGCTTGCCGCCAGCTCTCGCACTGAAATTTTGCAAGAAGAATTTTTTTCATTCCTTAAACTTGTCAATCAGTTAAATCAATTCATACTTTCGTTTGATCCATTCGCAACAAAGAGGTTAACGTTCTTAATAATAATAAGAAAAACTTTATTTATCCTGACAGCGCATTCTTGCCGTCATTCGTGCCTTGAACTGGCTTCAATTCGGCTGACAGTACAGAAAGTCATTTCAGTTCTAAATTAGGAGTCATGAATGGTTCCTCAAAATGTCGCAGTGCTCGCAAAATTTTAGTGGTTGCTCGTTTGCTCGTGCTCGCACATTTTTACAAGTGCTCGCATGCTCGATTTTTAGTGGAGGTAGGTTTTTGAAAAGTGCTCGTTGCTCGCAAGGCTAATTTTTGTCAATGCTCGTGCTCGCAAAGAAAAACGCTGTGCTCGCAAATGCTCGCAAAGACCATTTGATACCCCTTAAATTCATGACTATTTCCCATATAATAAATCTTTTAAGGTGGATTTCCACTGTCGCGTAAATTTTTACGTGCGTGAAAAAAGACAATGTATGAACGGCTTGCGTACACGTGTACGCAAGTCGTCTCTAAATTTTTTCACGCACGTAAACGCACGTAAAACATTACGCGTCAGTGGAAGTCCACCATTATTGGACAAGCTTACTAAGCTTGTTCGGTCAAGATGGCGGGATATTGACCTCGTTCTTTTTTGCGTGTTCAGGCACTCCGGTTTCGCCTCGGTCCATAATCACGAAACAAAGGAAATTGGCCAATATCCTGCCATCTTAACCTCACGCTTGGTCAATAACTCATAGCTACTCGTACAATGTATATGCAAACTGTAAAACTCCAGTAAATGCAATAGGAATAGGTTATATCAACTAAGCTGGCTTGAGCACCATGAATTCGTTGCTGCAAAAGATCTAAATGGGAAAGAAAGGAGTTCTCAAAAAGAAAACAATAGTTGAAATTAACGCGAAACGAAGAAAAAATTACTTCCCAATAAGGATCAATTAAGTAAATTAAAGCGAAAGTGAGGGTAGCAAGACGCGAAGTACACGAAGAAAAACACTTGTTGATACAACAGGAAAGAGTTAATTTCAGCACTAGGCCTATAATCCGAGGCGGAAACAATGTTCGTGATACTTTATCCAAACGTATGTGTTAAGCGAAGGAATCTGACCGCTTTGAGCCTTTTTCACAGTTTCAGTGATACCGGTAGATTTCCACTCTGATGAAATAATGCTTTTTTCCGAGGAGATTAGAACGTTGGGATTGTATCGAGAAATTGGGGCCAAAATAATGGAAATTAAGGTCGTGGAAATCAACGCTCCACTAAATTATCGGCGCGAAAATTAACGTTAACAAAAAAAATTAACGCGACGTTTTGAAATTCGCGTTAATTTCATAAAGCGTTAATTTCCTACAATAAAACGTAATTTAAATCGACAGCAGACTCTTTCCCAGGCTTCTCTCGCGACAACTCGGAAGCGATAACGTGGAAGAAGAGATTGCGTAGGAAGAGTTAAAGCTTAAAAACCCCCTTAACCTTGCACCCGCCGTACATGTAGTAAGCGATTACGCCCACTGACAACTCAAAAGTGATAACTTAAAAGAGACAACACTAAAGAAGATATTGCGGAGGAGGGCGCATTTTGGAAGAGGGCGCGCTGAATATTCCTTCGAGTGTTTTGAGACCTTTTGAGGGTCTGGGCGAGTTAAGAAACGGACAAGGGAATGAGAATTAAGTAATTTATTTTAGTCAGGCTTCTCACCCTTTGAGTTCATGGATTTTCTTGCGCTTTCCCACAGAAAACGTCTGCACTGCACGAGACGGCTGCGCGCAGGCTAGCTACATGAGGGGTCATGAATGGTCTATCAAAAATTTGCATTGCTCGCAAAATTAGGTATCTGCTCGGGATCCTCGTAAAATTTTAGCGGGTGTTCGTTTGCTCATGCTCGCATAAATTTACAAGTGCTCGCATGCTCGGAATTTAATGGAGGTAGTTTTTGAAAAGTGTTCGTTGCTCGCAAGGTTAACTTTTTTCAATGCTCGTGCAACGCTGTGCTCGCGAAGACCATTCGATACCCCTTACATGTACAGTGGAACCCCGATATAACGATTCTCGATATAACGATATTCCCGACATAACGATGAATATTCTATGTCCCGGCATGTATAAGACAGAACCCCGATCGATATAACGATGTTCGATATAACGATATTCCCGATATAACGATGAGAATTTAGCGAACCGAGCGTAAAATCTTCCCCGATATAACGATATTATACGAAAATGATATTGTATTTTTAGTCTCTTTATCCGTTAGGTTTACCCCGATATAACGATATTTTCGGTTATTTAACGGCCATATCGTTATATCGGGAGTTTCGATATGGATTCCTCGATATAACGATATAATTTTACTGCTCCCTTGGCATATCGTTATATCAGGGTTCCACTGTATTTATAGCGACAATTTTTAGTTTGTCTTGCCATAGTTCTGTGTGGCGAACAGGATCGCGTGACTGTAATTCCACGTGCTTATTAATAGTTGCATTATGACCTCATGTCAGAGCTGAGTTCTTAATTCTGCTCTCTTTAATCGGCTTTCCAACAATCTGACTCTGATCCTCTGATGACTAAAAAGCTTAGCAATGTTAGGAACTCGAAACTTCCAAATTTCGTTATGACGTACAGCCGCTAGCGATTTATGGAATCACATCCACGTTTGCATTTGAAGATACGGGACTTTTTCTGGGAGTTTGTTTTCGCGTTTGGTAACTGTTAAACACGCCCCCGGTGTTATGGTAAACATGGCCAAGCGTGTGTGAATTAGCTTGAACTCCACGACCTTTTGCTGAACTCCTGCTGTGTGGTATAATTATTATTTTATTACTATGACTTCATGTTTCGAAAGTTTAAACATAAGTTAAATGCATTCAAAAAGCGCGGGCGCAGGTGACTTGTTAACAGTTGCGTATTATGTAGCCTTTTGTGTATTCAATGTACAACATCTAAACTCATTTACATCTTTATCTCGTTAATCGTTTGCTTTTCGCTTAACTGATCCCTTAAGGAATTTTGAGAGAATAACACTTCTTGAGAAATCAATGATTCTTGAGACGTTGCATTTTAGAAATAAAAAAGAACTTAGGAACTGCAGGAGAAAGTACTTCCGGTACTTGGTCATCTGTCTGCGGTTGAGTAACGTCACAAATTTGACAAATTTGTCCATCGCTAAAATGCCAACACCACCGAGCTACGAGGAGCAGAGGCATTTTCAATGTTTATGCTTAGAGCCTAAATTTCATATTTCGATTCTCTCATAAAAAGCTTTCAACAGCGAAGCGCTCGAGGTCTTAAAATAGAATGTAAATAAATATAGCCCGCACGAGGCTCAGAAAACATCAGAGTGTTCTGAAAGAAACAGAAGGAATCTAGGCGAAGTTTTCGTTTTATGAAAGTGTTTTAGGAATACCGGCTAATTTAGAAAGTGTTTTTGGAAAATCGTCCCCCATTTTAGTTTGTTTGTCTGAGTCTTGTCTGAGTCGTGACGTCCCTCTTGCGCTTCGCTATTTGTTACGGCATTTTATGCAGTACCCTACTTCGCTAACAAATTCGATGAACTGGGGGATTGAATCGAAATTAAAATAAAAAAAACATGTTCCAACTTTTCCACGCAACATAGTATCCAAATATTTGCGAAAGTGGCGGAAAGTGGGGGCCGGATTAATAGAAAAATATCCACGTGAAGTGTTTCGGGCCAACCTCGTTCCCAGGGTTTTTCCCTTGGTACTAGAACGTGGTTGCGAAAAGGTGTGGCTAGCCCCCCTCAGAAGCACACTGCTTAAAATTGTTGTGCGTTTAGCTAATTGTTGTTAATTTATATTGCTTGTTGTTAGTTTATATTGCTTCTTACAACTGTTTGAAGACATCGATATCGAACTATAAACGACATCTCTAGGCTTTGCATTAGCGCAGATTAGATTAGTCTCCCATTCGCACTCTGTTTATTATCTTATTCCGCTAACAAACTACGCATCTTTTTTTGTTATGTCGACGTTGTTACAGTAAAATTGCAATAAACGCCTCCTTTCTATTTAACGCCCCCTTAGGACCCCTAAAATTAAATAGACGCCCCGGCATTTGTTAGATCGTTTACGGTATTTGCATTGCTTAGTATACCAGTAATTGCCTCCTACGAGACGTCCTTTTGGTTCGTCACGCAATCAGAAACGATTGCGTGACGAGTGAAAAGAACGTCTGCATATGAGCTATGCTTAGTAGCGTTCTCTACATTCTCGTCCCAGAGCACACGATCCTTCTGATCAATGCATTGTAGACACTCTCATTTCTAACAGTGTTTAAATTGAGCATTTTAGATCAACCACGATTTTACAGCGAGACATTTAAGAGAGGGGTAAATAGAAGTTCGAAAATCCGCCGATCCGTGCTATTTCTCCGCCACGGTTTTAGTTTAAATTCGGACCTTCGAACCTTCGAGGATATTAAATAGTTAAGTTTCACTGCGGATGTTTGTTTTGTGACGCCAATACTTAATGTTGATACCTATCATTGCCCTTGGTTTTGAACATGAAACGTGAAACTGCAATTAAACTGCAAGGCTGATCGAACTGCGTAGAAAACTTAATGCGGCAGAGACATGATAGAGACCAATCCGAGGGTCAAGAATGCATAACTGTAGACAGCTGTTTCGGACTCTTTAGTCCTCGTCAGTACAGTAGACGTCGGAGTAACTTATTTCACTCCCAAGCTTCCCTTTCAAAGTGCAAACTTGTGAATTTTATCATAAGCGAAAATCTGAAAGCGGAAAACATGCAAAAAAGACACTTAATCGATAATAACGGTGCCCAAGATTTAAAAATAAATGCGTGTTAAAGAGGGTTGGGGGGAGGGGGTTGAATTGAGTCTCTTCTAAGTGCCGTAGCAAGGCTAAAAAAAGTGGGGGGGGGGGGGGGGCACGCGAGCGTCGTAGGCGCGAGCTGCTAGATTTTGTAATCTAGAAGCTTGGAAATGCTATTTCCAGCGTTCTCCAAGAGCTATTTGTGATTTAAGCATATCGCGAATTATTTACTTCCTACACTGTCTCAGCAAACCACTGAAGGGAGTATAACACTTGCAACGTCAATTACAAATGAAAACCGACTGTCTCAGTATCTTGAAACCAGCAGATGTTTCACCTTTCAGAGTCATCATAGTGCGTTCTGGTCTTAATTTCTGGTTTGTTTTAGTTTTTGGCCGTTTAACATTGTTGTGCATCACCCTACGTACGTTAAAAAAATGAAAAGAAGTACAAATGTTATTGTTTCAAACCTCTCAGGAGATAAAATTTTATTTTCAACATTTTATGCAGGTCTGTTTTTCCTTTTGGGAAAAAAACTGGGGGGGCACGGCCCCCCCCGGCCCCTCCCCTTGCTACGGCACTGCTTCTCTTCGTGATCCGAACTTCGTTTAGGATGCACAACCTCACTTCAAGACAGACAGAGACCGGAATCCGGGTCAAAATTCTAGGCTGATCCGTGATCCGTCCTAGTTTTGAAATCCGCGAGCCGCTCAATTTATCACCCAAGTCCACAATCCGTGCGATTTTAAGGCTTAATCCGTTGATCTGCAAACCTATTCTGAACTAGCCTGCGTAGCCGGCGTTCGAAGGGGAGGGAGAAGGGAAGTTCGAGCGCGAAGCGCGAGCGAAGGAGAGCGCGAAGCGCGATCGTTTGGGATTGGGAAGGGTCTCCTTTCCCCTTACCCCCCACCCCCGCGATCCCAAACGATCGCGCTTCGCGCTCGAACTTCCCTTCTTCCTCCCCTTCAGACGCCGGCCACGCAGGCTAATTCTGAACGCCCTCATTCAATCTCGGACAAAATTAAACACGTTATTAAATTGTTTGACACTTTTGTAAACAGCCGCATGTATGGGCGATCATCCAAATGCTGTTGTTTGCACTACCGTGAAACAACTGAGTATTTGTACAATATACGAGACTAAGTTATTTTCTGCATCATTTCCACGTAGAATCTTTTGCGTGTACATGAATCACAGATCTACCGGAAGTGTCATGCAATCCCCCGCACTTCCGGTATTTGAAAGGTTTGTTCCACGTACTTGCTTCACGCTGATCTTATTATTGCCGTAAAATTAATTTTTTCCAGTTCAGTTACTTCAGTAGATGTAGAGATCGAAAGATCAGTTATTGCAATAACTCCTAAATTGTTTCAATCAGTAAGAAGTTTTTTGTTTGTCGATTTATTTCAAGTGGTCGAGGGGTGGGGGTGGGGGTCCAGACAAATCAGTATTAATATTGTCAAGAGAAGTTTAACTTCCAGCTACTTTTACACACTTGTTATTTAAAAACAATATATATTACTCCCACTCAGTATACATTTCAAAGCTACGGTAGTTAAAAGATACATACTTTAAGCTACTATGTAATGTTCATGATTAAAAGGCGTTAGACGAATTAAATTCCTTTCATTTTTAATCAATTATACTGCAAATAAAATTAAACAAATAATGGTATAAATAAAAGAACTTCGCTCTGAAACTTTTATAGTTATTCATCTGGAGAAATATAGCTGAAAAAGAAGTGGACAAAATGGACTTAACCCATATTTTTCTAGTAAGAAATATTAGTGCTAAGGGTTATTGCAATGTTAGATATGATTACCTGTTTTTTGTCTTCTACTCTCAAACACTTCCCTCTATTTTGTTAACTGAAGAGTCCTTCCTTTTCTCATTAATTTAGACAGTTTTATCTGTTTCGGAGCGTTACGTCCTGTATACTGTTCCCTACTATAACTGAAAAACGTTACCCTTTCCGCAGGGTCCCAGGTATTTCTTGTTTATGGCTCATCTCAATCACAAATCACTTTTTATCGGTAGATCGTGGTGGCTTGCTTGCTGGCACATGTTGAAGTCGGATCAAGCTGGAAGAGAACTACATCTCCTGTCAGCCTTCAGTCATTTTACAGACTAGGAAAAGGATGTAGAGGAAATCTCCTCAAGATTCACATTGACGGCGAGCGAGCTCAGGCCAAATGCAGTGGTCGTTTTACGAGAAACGCCAAAACGAGTAAGTAGTGCGGTACCTTATAACCAAATAAAGTTCTAAAGTATCGAGAGGGTCTTTACTTTCCAATTTAGCAGCATCTTTCAATCGTTTCTTTAGGAACACCCATGTAAGCCAGTTGCAAGAAAAATACTCTGTTTTTTAAAAAATAGAGAGATTAAAAGTATCGAGCTAGTGGTAAAGAATTTGTATTACTTCAGAACATAATAATATATTGCGGCCTTAGGAACAAAGGTCATCTAAAGCAAATCTGATCAGATTGATATCGTTTTAGTACAGTTATGCCAAATGATGTTGTCGCGCTTCTTTCAGGGAATCCAGAGATTTAAAAAGTTTGCTTTCTCGAGTTCGCCATAAATCCAATTTTTTAGAGAGCACAGACGTTTTTGCGCAACAGATAGCAACCGAAAGGCGCCTGTTTATGTTTTTGGCGAACTTTTACCTCCAAAACTTTGTTGGAAAGCCTTCGTTTTAGCAATTACAAATTGAATTTATGAACAAAAAGTCGCTTATAACACGCGCCAAAGAAGAGAACGTTCCACTTCCGGTTGCCGTTCGTGGCTTAATATAAACGGAAAACGGGATTTCCGGAAATAACGTTATGTTCTTTTTGTTAATTATAAGCAAGTCAGTAAGAGACCGAAGAAAAACGTTTCTTTTTCCTTCTTTTCTGTCGCCACCTGACGGCGAGTCTGTTAAATTTTAACGGAATTGTTTTCAGAAGTTTTTAATAATGGTGTATTTTGTTTCTCAAAGGATTTACGTTAATGAAAAGCAAAGGAAAGAATATCAAGTGCATTCTATACACCGATGAACAAGACAATAATAAAATGTATGCGCTGAAGTTCAACCGGACAAGTGGGATTACATTTGAGGTGAGTTAAAGCAACTAAGTTTTTTATTTGCAACTGAACGACTTGAATATAACGATGGTTGCCATAAGAAAGTTAATTTGAAAAGTTAGAGCAAGTGAAAACAGTCTGGTCAATATAATTAACCCGACGTTTCGTTAAAAATAGGTCTTTCTTTTGTGACCTGTTGATTATTTTTATAACAATTGACTCGGCCAATTAACCAGTTCGTTCTTTGATTCAGTGAAAGCAAGTATATGTACCATTTCTGCTTGGTAATGAAAGATTTTGTTTGTTGAATCATTGTTTTGTTTAACGTATTGTGAGAAATTATCGACCCATGAAGTTTATTTCCGCAAGATTAATTTCCATATTATTTTAACCCCAAACTCAGCTGCGGGACAAATACATTCACTTTTGAAGTGGATTTAAACATTGAACCTAAGTTTCTATTTACAAACTATAGTGAAAACAATTTTTTTTTTGTGCAGAGAATGTGCGTTGAATCAAATGTTTCCGTTGCATTCACAGAGACATCAATGTGGCCCCTCAACTGTTGATGCTTTCCTGTTTTACGAAGAGAAGAATAGTGATGGAAAATTTACATACGTTACATATAAACATAAGGTTACTAATTTGTACCTAGGAGTAACTAGCAACTGCAGTGACCATAACTTGTCTTTAATCTGCTCAAACAGTGAAGATCGACGTTGCCGTTTCTTTAAGAAAATGCGCAAACGTAATCAACGTAGTATTCAGCCTTTTTAAAATGTTTTGAGAAAGTAGGATGTTCCGTTGGTTGAGTTATTACCTCGATCCCCCTGCCTCGATCCTAGGGCTCTTTCTCTTTTTTCTCCCTCAACGCATTCTTGTCCACGAGCTGTTCCTTTTGTTAAAATCCAGCCAATCAAATCATGTGTCTGGCCAGAGCCACTTGTTTCTCGTGTCAGGCCTCGCTGGCTTTTTTTTTTTTTTTAAGCCTCGCTGGCTAATTGATCGAGGGACAAGCGGCTCTAGGGACGGGAATGCCCTCAACAAAAGTAACACGGGAGGAAAAGGGAAAGGGGCCTGCTGGGATCTAGGTTTGTAGCCGACGGGCTTCAGCTGGGAAAAGGTTGTCAGAATTTTAGAGGAGGCGGCCGATTAAGTCCGCTCCTTCAGTCCACTGAAAAAGAACATAGGTACGCAACGCGTGCAAGTGCTATTTTTTTGGGGCGGAAAAAATGCGCTACTTGGACTGTATGAGTTGGTGAGAATACAAATAATAGTAAATTGTAAGGGTTAAGTTTATAGAAATTGTAATTTTAAGACAGGTCATCTTGCGCATTCAGATGGCCTGTCTAGATGGGTAATTAATTGTCTAGTGCTTTTTGTTTTTATCTTGTCTCCTCACTGAGTGAGTGATAATACTTTTATAATCATTGATATTTCTTCGGGTAAGAAGTTTTAGTATGGGTTACATTCCAGGCAGTTGCAATTGTAGTTGAGGTTTCAGTGCGGTGACTGTTCAGTAACGGTTAATAGTAGACTATTGGTCAATGGCTGGTCGAAGGTTGTGCCAGTCATATTTTGTAAGGTAGACAAGTAAACTTTTTGTAAAAAAAGTGCACAAATTAACATGTACAATGTAACGTATGTAATAGAGTTTTTTTTACATTAACAGTAACGTATGTAATAGAGTTTTTTTAACTTTATGCAATTAATGTCCTAAAAAATGTGAAGATTTTAGGTACTTATAAGAGGTTTCCGAGAGATATACCATACATGGTTTGCGTAATAAAGGGTATCTGTAGTTTGTTGAATAAAGGGCAGTTGGTTTCAAGTTATGTTTACAGATGTTCTTAATTTACCTATTTTTGAAATAAACACTTTGAAACGATCATATTATCTTGCCATTAATGGCACGATATTATGATCGTTTCAAAGTGAACGTCTCAAGATTCTTTTTTCAAGGCCTTTTTCAGTCTCTTGACTAGTTTATTATGGTTATATTGGGAACTTTAATAAGTAAATATCACGTTCGAGAGGAAAAGCCCATAGAAAGATAAAAGGGGACATAAAAGGCCAGGACAAAGTCAAGAAAGAACACAGCTTATCGATACAACAATTGAAATTTTTGTTACTTTTTAAAACAATAGAAATTAATTATTAAAATTATCATTAACCGTAACAAAACGAAATCGACCGTTAGCCTTAAAAAGCCAAAATTTTTGACCGTTTACTGTAAAAGCCATTACCCCATTGACCCTCAAACAAAGGAGTTGTCCTCTGTGCTAGGTTGATTTGGTCGGTTCATTTCAAGTAAGACGCTGAACCAGTCAGTCAGTCAGTCAGTCAGTCAGTCAGTCAGTCAGTCAGTCAGTCAGTCAGTCAGTCAGTCAGGCAGGCAGGCAGGCAGGCAGGCAGGCAGGCAGGCAGGCAGGCAGGCAGGCAGGCAGGCAGGCAGGCAGGCAGGCAGGCAGGCAGTCAGTCAGTCAGTCAGTCAGTCAGTCGGTAAGTAGGTCAGCAGAAGACTCGACTAAAAGGCCGCTTGTGCTAACAAACTAATCATGTGGTATAATTTATCGTCAGATGTCCACCTCCCTTTATAGCCGACATTGATCCAAATCGCCTAAGTACTCTTTCCCAGGCCTCTCTTACGTCAAGCGATAACTAGGAAGCGACAACGTGGAATAAGATACTGTGTATCACCAAACAAACTTTGTTGATAGTTGCGTGTTAAATTATGATTAGTTGAATGATTATAGCTTTTCGTGCATTGAATGTAGATACATTTATATCAGTAAGTAAGTAAGTTTATTAGTCGTTTCCATTTGATAGGTTTTCGGCCAACTTTACAATTGCAAATACAGAGATAAGAATCATGTTCATCTCGTTGTTCGTTTGTTTTCCGCTTAAAATGATCCCTTCAATTTCAGTTTTATTCTAACATGACGGCGGGGCCCCCGGAAACACTTAAATCCTTTTTGAAACGTTGAACTTGAGAAAAAGGAAGAGGACTTAAAAACTGTCAAAAACTGAGTGAATACTTTTGTTATGAACTCGATACTGCAGTGCTCTCAAACATTTTCCGGTTCTTGGTCGTCAGTTCTTTGGTTGAGTAATTTAACAACCTCGCGGGCGCAAGATATCCGTCCGCCATCTTGAAAACGCAGGCGGCCCTGAGGACGAGGTTGGAAATTTCACACGTTTCGACATCGCTTATAAAATGGGAAAACCATCGAGCATTGAGGAGAAGATGCATGTTCCACCTATCTGTTTTTCGCTGAGGTCATTCAAAATCATTTTGAGATACAAAAGCCTTCCACAAAATCGAACTTTGAAGCCGAGGTCTTCTTTTATTCGAAAGTGTAAGGTGAAGAGAGCGCATCTGAAGCAAAGAACTCTGCGAAAATATTATTAAAGCAGCCACACTCCGGGGGGGGGGGGCAAAAAAAAAAAAAAAACATCCCCCCCCCACACCCTGACGATTTCAGACAGAAGGGACCGGTGTTGATTGAAAGATATCCGCATGAAAAATGTTTCGGCCTCTTCTAGATTGCTTTTCAGGCGTGGGCCTGAGTGGGCGCTCCCACTTAGGCCCACGCCTGAAAAGCGCGCTACTTAAAATTGTTGTGAGTTAAGCTAATTAAAAATAAAAATAAATGTACGTTGTTAGCTTTTTTTAGGGGTCATGAGTGGTCCCCAAAATTTGCATTGCTCGCAAACTTAGGCTTCTGCTTGGAATGCTCGCAATTTAATTTTACTGGGTGTATCTTTTCTCGCGCTCGGATATTTTTACAATCGGTCCCATACTCGGTTTTTAGTGGAGGTAGATTTTGAAATGTGCTTGTTGCTCCCAAGGCTAACTTTTGTCAATACTCGTGCTCGCAAAGATCATTCGATGCCCCTTATATTGCTCCGTATAACCAAGTTCCAAGCTAGTGTATCAGTCCTTGTCGGAAGTTAGAGAACTTCCGTCTTCACTCTACGTTCCATTTAATATGTCACGCAACCTATGCTATTACATATTTCACTGGGGTTGAGCTAATGGCAAGTTGCTATTATAAAAGTGTTCTTAAAATGTTCTTAAATTTCTATATTAGTAATACTACCCAAAAATACCCCTTGATGTAAAATAAGCATAAATTAATAAATTTCTTTTTTTTGTCCAATCATCTGCATCTGCTGATGAGATGCTGGCTGTCCTTCATTATAGGTAGTGATAATCACTTGTTTTTTTATGTATTCACCTTCCAGTTTTAGAGCTGATTTTCAGGCTGTCTTGTTCTTATAAAAATGGGGCTATTGGCAATTTCCCTGTGTTCTTATCCATTTGTTCTTATATGCGGGTGTTTACTGTATGAGTTGTTTGTTCTATTCGAGAAGTAAGAAGTACATTTTTATTATTGCAGAGAACGGTAGAGAAATACTTGAAGTGTCGCCAACGCATGTGGCTGTTAACATAAACTATAATTTTTGAATAAAAGTGAAGAATTTATCTGTTGCAGAGAACGCTACTTTGCCCAAGGTAGAATATACGAGACTAAGTAATTTTCCGCTTTCACGTTAAATCTTTTGAGTGTACATGGTTCAGAGATTACCGGAAGTGTTGTGTCTCCCCCCGCACTTCCGGTATTTCAATGGTTCGTTCCACTTGCTTCACGCTGATCTCATTAGTGCCGTATAGTTAATTTATTCAGTTTAGTTACCTCAGAATCGAATGCTCAGTGTTCACTGTTTTTATTGCAGTAACTCCTGAATAGATTTGATCAGGAAGAAGTATTTTTTTCTGTCGATTTATCTCAAGGGGTCGTGGAGTGCATAGGGCTGGGCTGGGGGAACCAGAAAAATTACTATTAATATATCAAGAGAAGTTTAAATTCCAGATGCTTTTATACACTCGTTATTTAACAATATAAACTCCCACTCACTATAAATTTCAATGCTTCAGTAAGTAAAAGATAAATACTTTATGCTAGTATGTAATGTTTTGGAAATAAATTAATAGTGCAAACAAAATTAAACAAATAACGGTATAAATAAAAAGAACTTCGCTCTAAAACTTTTGTAGTTATTCATCTGCAGAAAGGAGTTGGAAAAGAGTGGACTGAATGGACTTGACCCACATTTTTCTAGTAAGAAATATTAGGCCCGGTTCGCGCCGTCTTTTCGGCCGCTTCCTTTCAGGTCGGCGTCTGTCTGCGGCTTCGCCGTTCCGCCTGGCTGGCCGGTTCCCTGTGGCGCCTGCGGCGTTCGCGCCTCTTTTCGTCGTCCTTTCTTTTGTTTTTGCTGGTTTTGGCTGTTGGCGGCTCGCGGCCAGTCGCGTCTGTCCGGCGTCTTGTCTTGGTCCTCGGTTCGGCTCAGTCGGCGTCTCCGGGCCTAGTACAGTGGAACCCCGATATAACGATATTCGATATATATCGATAAGATTCCTGGTATAACGATGAATATTCTATGTCCTAGCAAAAGTTATAGAACTCCGATATAACGATCTTCGATATGATATGGCGATATTCCCGACATAACGATGAGAATTTAGCGGACCTAACGTAAAATCTTTCTCGATATAACGATATTGTCAGTACAGAGTCACAATTTAAGCAAAACATTGAATTTAATATAATAACATGACAGTATATGAAATCGAGTCATCTCTTACGTTTCTGTCAACAGCTTTAATTTGTACTATGATATGCGTGCTTAAATCGTTACATTTGTAAATTTTGTGATCATAATACGCAGTAAAAAAGTTCAAGTTAGGTCAACCCCTATATAACGATATTTTCGGCTATTTTACGGCCATATCGTTATATCGGGAGTTTCGATATAACGATTTCTCAATATAACGATATTATTTTATTGCTCCCTTGGCATACTGCAGTTATATCGGGGTTCTACTGAATGATACATATGATATGGTTTATAATTTTTTGTCTTCTACTTAAGCTTGTCTTCTATTTTGCATGTCAACTCAAGAGTCCTTCCTTTTCTTATTAATTTAGACAGTTTTATTTGTTTCGTAGCGTTACGTCCTGTATTCTGTTCCCTACTATAACTGAAGAACGTTACGCTTTCCGCAGGGTCCCTGACTTTTTTAGACTTTTTAGTTATGGTTCTGATCTCAATCACAAATCACTTTTTATCGGTAGAGCGTGGTGGCTTGCTTGCTTGCACGTGTTGAAGTCCGATCAAGCTGGAAGAGAAATGCATCTCCTGTCAGCCTTCAGTCATTTTATAGGCTAGAAAGTGGATGCAGAGGAAATCTCCTAAAGATTCACATTATCGGCGGGCGACCTCAGGCTAAATGCAATGGTCGTTTTACAAGAAACCCTAAAACGAGTAAGTAGTGCACCTTTTTAAAGTTTGCTTTCTGGAGTTCGCCTTTTTCCTATCTTCCGTCGCCGCCTGATGGCAGGCGGGTTAGTTGAATTTCAACAACCGAACTGTTTCCAGCAGTTTTCAGTAATTGTGTATTTGATAACTCAAAGGATTTACTATAAAGAAGGTCAAAGGAAAGGATACCAAGTGTATTCAGTTCACTGATGAGCTAGACGGTTATAAAAGGTATGCGCTGAAAGTCAACGAGGAAAATGGCATCACATTTGAGGTGAGTTAATTAAGGTCTCCGCACACGTGGGGACAAGACCCAGGGACATGTCGCAGCGACATGATGTCCCCGATACATTTTCTTGCGTGTGCACATATTGTGACTTTGTCCTGCTACATGTCCCCGCTACACCCCCTGCTTCATGTCCCTTCATGAGCCGGGCTGGCCCGGTTAGCCGGGCTGGCTCGGTTTGCCGAGATCTCGGCACGTCTGTTAACGCAACAAAAATCAACTTCGCGATTACATGACACCGGGCCAGCCCGGTTAGCCGGTTCCCGGGCCAGCCCGGCTAGCGGGCCAGCTAAATTTCTCTCCGGCCCAATTCGGACGAAAATCAATGCTACTCCTTCTGGTGTGAGGTAGTACCATCCAGCTGCATGTGCAACTTACCACCAAATTCCCGGAAAAAGGTGATCAAGATCATTCGTGCTCTGATTATTCGTACTGAACCGGGCTGGTCATCTCGGCACCGCCAGCGCGGCTAACCGGGCTCATGTAATACCGGGCTGAAGGCCAACCGAGCCAGCCCGGCTCATGTAATCAGCTAGGCCCTAAACAAATGATTTGTCGCTGCTACATGTCGCTGGGACATGTCCCTGCGCCTTGTCCCCGCGTGTGCGGAGACCTTAAACCTGAGTGTCTATTTGCAATGAACTCCAATACAATTATACCTGCTTTAAAAAAAGTTAATTTAAAGTTAAAGCAAGTCGAAACAGTCCGGTCAATATAATTTACCGTATGTTTCTTTGAAAATTAAGGTCTTTCTTTTGTGACCTGTTTATAATTTAATAAAAATTGACTCGGCAATCCACCAATTTGATCTTCGATTCAATGGAAACAAGTAAAATGTAACAATTTACTTGGTAAAGAGAGATTTTGTTTGTTGAATCATTGTTTTCTTTTACCGAAAGTTTCGAGAAAGTTTTATCACAAGTAGGACTGATCTTCCCTCTGTGGCCTGTAGATTATATATTGTTAAATATAAAATAAAATTGACCTGGTTAAAATTATAGCTGAAAATTGGTCAAAATTTACTGTACGGGTTGAAATTTTAACAGATACGCTGAGAAATCGCCAAATAATTTAACTGATGACTGGCTTGATATTCGATTCAATGGCACTAGAACATGTAACAGTTCTGCTTGGCAAATTTATTGTTCAGAGAATGTATGTTGAATAGCCCTTATGCATGTTTACGTCAGACTTGCTAGTTTCACCGCCAAGCCTCGCTTTCAAAGTGTAAACTTGTGAATATCATCATGAACGAATTCCCAAAGCAGCAAAGAAGAAAAGAATACCCACGTGAAAATTGCATGAAGGTGGCGAAAGGTTGCGAATAACTTTCGTAAACGAGGCTTGGTGGTGAATTTTGAGCTTATGTAACCTGCGATCAGGCTTTCTTTTTCCGCGGGGGCGCCTGATCGCGGTTAGCTTATGACGTTATCATGCATAAGGCCTATTATTGTTTGATTTTCAATGTTTCCATTGCATTTACAGAGACATCATTGTGGCCCTTCAGCTGTTGATGCTTTCCTGTTTTATGAAGAGAAGAATAATGATGGAAAATTTACATATGTTACATATAAACATAAGCTTACTAATTTGTATCTAGGAGTAACTAGCAACTGCAGTGACCATAACTTGTCTCTAATCTGTACAGACAATAGAGATCGGCGCTGTTTCTTTACACATATAAGTTCTAGATATAGGAATCAGCGTTTTAAAATTGTAGGTTAGTTGAAAATAAAAAAGGGATCAAAAACCTCGATCCCGCCTGGGGGATTCGCCTATTAAAATGACGTTCGATTATTATTATTATTATTATTATTATTATTAATATTATTATTATTATTATTATTATTATTATTACGGGAGTGCTGGTCGTACCGTTTAGGGGGTAATATTTGTGGATTGGTACCGCTATAGGGTGCTTAAACCTAAACTGTCCGCCGCTAGAGTTGTCGCAGTACCTTTTAGGGGGTCTTTAAAGTTATCGATCTTAAAAATGACGGAAACCTTTACTGCATTTGGTTTTTAATTCTGAATTATTCAAATAAGCTTTTAGAGAAGAAGGAATTGGAAAGAGTTGCCAGTGCCAGTTTAATTTTTAGTTTAGAATTGGTACTTGTTAGCTAGGGGTGAAAAATGAAATTGGGCCACGCCCACGAAACATGATTCTTGTACCTTAAAGGGGTGTTCGAAATTTTCCGAGGAGCAAACCCGTCATTTTAATAGGGGAGTCCCCCCTCTGGGTCTCGATCCCAGGCTTTCTCCCCCTCAACTTCAAGGTAAAAGGTAAAGGTAAAGGTAATTCCTCGATCACCCCTCTATACGTCCCGCAACGAAGAGCGCTCTTCGTTGCGGGACGTGAATGAGAGGTGGCTGTATTCGCAGGCTAGGTTATTTTTTTTCACGCCAAATACACGGGGAGTGGTTACCCAATCTCCCGAGCCAGATGCTCATGATAAAAGTGCTTGACAATTTAGGTATAATAAAAAATTAATGAATTCATATTAAAAGGAGTTAAAAATTACATATTAAAAATCCAATATTAAAAAAATATCTTACAACATACGTGTTAAAAATACAATATTAAAAACGATTAAAAATACAAAATATCTGTAAAAGTATCATTAAATGCAAGAACTGCATTGGCAGCCACCAAAGTTTATTTATTTATTGAATTTAAATGTTAAGTAAAAGCTGGTTTGTTAGGTGCATAAAAAGGAAAAAGTAAATAGCCTAGTATTTCGGTTGATAGCCAGGCAAGGATTTGAGCTTCTGAAAGGCAACTGGAAAGAGGCAACCATAAGTTTAGATGAAGCGGTAGATTGAGCCTACAACCTACTGGTATTTGGACACTTAGTGTTTGTAGTTCAGCTGCATTAATTTTTTGTATCTTGTCATTAAAATAAAAGTCAAACAGTGATGACAAATTTGTGTTCGTTTTTTTTATGTTTGCAGTCACTGTTATAATTCCATTCAGCGCGTTCCCCTTCCATTAAAGTTTTTGTTTACATACGAGAATTTCGGTAGTATATTTTTCGCAGACCGTCTCTAAAGGAAAGAGATCAATGTGAAACTGCTAAAAGAAGCGTATTTTCTCGATTAAACGCCGGACCCCGATTAAACGCCGGCCTCGTATAAACGCCGGGTCAAAATTGCTAGTTTTTAAATAAACGCCGGGGGCGTTCGTTCGAGGTCCCGGCATTTATTTAATTTAAGTTCAAGCTAACAAGTAAATATATTCTGTTTGTCACAAATCTCGATTGCAACATAAACTATCCAATCCGTAATAGTGTACCTTTGGGAAATAATCCCCTTTGGATACCCAGGGACACTTTTTCGGGGCAGAACGAAGAGAAAAATCGTCCCGCCTTGACAAACTGCCCCTTGGTCTCGAAGATCGGTAACAATAAATCAATCTGAAAAATTGGCAGAAAATTGCAGTCCGTTAATAAACGCCGGGCCCCGATTAAACGTCGGCCTCAAATAAACGCCGGGTTCACGAAGCCAAGTTAAAAATAAACGCCGGGGGCGTTAATTTGTGAAAATACGGTAATTCAACAGATTTCAAGTGCAATAAGATTTCGCTTCGACGTACAGTTTTCATACGATGGCATCGAAAATGGCGGAGGCTGTCCAGGAACCAATTAAGTTCAACTGATAAATGTCCCTCCATACAAACAAATGAATGATAGAATAACTAGTCAAAAATAAGCACAGTTAATTTTAAAAAGCATTTGTGACAGTTGAAGACCTCAGTAATGCAAACGCACAAGGATGGACGAGGATTTCTTTTTAACATGCGAAATGTCCGAATTTAGATGGCAGAGAAAATGGTGGAGGGTGACCCACATGTTGACTAGGATCCTTTAAGTGCCCCTAGTGTAATAAGTGTCTCTCAAATAAGCTCCCCTGTTTCATTTAGCGCCCCCAATTCAGTCAACCTTCAGGGGCACCCAATGCAATAATAAGGAAATTTGAGCAAAAGCCTTGGAAATCAGCGTGGTTCAGTTTTCCCATATCCGAAATCTGTTCGGACTTTTACCATAATGTTAAAGGGAAACTGTCACCAGTTTCACTTCAAAAACTCAAGAGCGTAAAATAGTGGTCCAATTTTGTCAAAATTCCCTATCCCAATGTACTGAAGCGATAAACAAATGATATATTTGTGATGCCATCAGGAACTTTAGATCTCAGCTTGAAAAAATCAGGCTGTTTTTTTTTTTTCACGTTTTGTCGTCGTGGACTCAGAAATTAAACCTGCAAATAATTATGGTTCCCTTTTTCCTTCAACGACAATTTACTTTATATCTTCATCTTGATGTACTAGGTGCATTTTATGTACGAGAAAACCAATTCGCTAATTTTAGTACTTTTTACCGAAAAGCAGTAAAATCCGACAGTGTCCCTTCAGGAAAACTTTTTATTGTTCAAATAAGTTAAAAAACAGCCTTTTTGAAACCCTGTTGAACCAGAAAGGTAAAAGAGTCTATAATAGAAGAACAAAATGTCAACCGATCAAGTCGCCTCATCAGGTCGCCTCATAATCAAGCGTCAAGTTCCACAAGTAGACACACCATGCAAACATAAGGTGGTTGCCTGTGCGCGAACCATGACATGGCAAACCTTTTATGGTTCAATTAAGTTAAAAAAAAACCCTGTTGAACCATAAAGGTAAAAGAGTCTATAATAGAAGACCAAAATGCCAACCGATCAAGTCGCCTCATAAGCAAGCCTCAAGTTCCATAAATGAACACACCACGCAAAAAACAGAAGGTTGTCTGCCTGTGTGCGAACCGTGACATAGCAGCACCCCTCGCTACCCCCGGACAGCAGGTTCAGTACACACGAAAACGAGTCCAGGACAATACAGCACCAGCCAAGATGGCGGTCGCTGAAGATATTTTAAAGGATCCGTACTTTGCCGACCTAGATATCGATCTAAGCCAGTTTTCAGAAGAAGAGAAGACCGTTATTCTTGGTGTTATGCAAAAAGCCAAGGTAAGGATTGGAAAAAGTTTAAGATCTTGCCTTGTATTTTTAAGTTTTCCGCTTGTAAACAGCGCGTTTATTCGATTCTCCTTGCTTCTCTGATTAGAGTTGTTGACGAATGCGAATTTGTCTCTGTAGTAAAGAACTTGTTTTTGTTTTCGTATCCCCTTTGCTTTTTCGTTTTTTAATTGTAGGTTCTTGACCAACAGGATGACGACAAATTTAGGTAAGGAGTTTCTCAATCAGCAATTTTGTAATCTAATTTTAGAAATTAACGAGAGTATAAAAAGCGTGATCTGATTGGCTGATTAGCAGTGTTTCTACGACTCCAGAGAAACTCAGAAAGTTTTCTCAGTTCTATGAGTTATATCTAAAAGAAAAAGAAAATCCTGTTAACCTTGCTGTATACAGTACCTTTTTAGTAGAGTGGGAGGTTTGTGCAGAAATTCGAAACATACGGCTTCAAGTTTTTTCTCCGTCGATTTATTTTACGTCCGTTTGTGTGCAATAAATCTGTAAATAAATCTGTAATAAATCTGTATGGGAAGTGTTTCTAGTCTAGCTTATGGGAAGCAGGCTGTAATGTACAATACAGCCTGTAACCCGGACTAATCACAGTACATGTACAGTGGAACCCCGTTAATATGGACACCGGAGGGGTTAAGGGGGATTCAAACCAAAAACCCATCTATGGAAGGAGTAGGGATATTTTCAGGAACAACTCTGAGGGACTTCTGTTATGTGATAGGATGCCCCTTGGTATAGCCAATTATATTGCGAACAAATGGAAGGAAAATATCAGATTGTACCAAGGGTGAATTTGAACCACAACATGATAATAATTATTATATGTTTTATAGCCACTCATTGTAAAAAAAGTGTGTAATGTTCTTACCACAGGAAACCAACTGAGGGACAGCTTAGCAAATGGACTAATCTTATGAAGGGCTGGCAGTTTAGATGGTTCACTCTAGATCCTGATTCTGGATTGCTGGAATATTATGTGGTAAGAACTTATTATCCATATTTCATTTCTCATTGCAATATGGGGAGCAGGGGGTGGAAGAGCCTACCTTCCACTGTGGCCTGGGTTCACAGTTATCAGAGAAATTCCTGTCCAATAGCTAGTGGACTCTGTCCATCACTTTGGACTTTTTACTTGGCAGATGAAGTAAGGCCACTGAGAAAGACCTCCGGGCTTGTACACAATGGTTCTAGGGCAAGCTGGCAAATTTTTGCACTTTGGTTTAAATCCAAGACCCATATGTGGGTTGAGATTATAATTTTGTTGGTTCTCCTCCTTTCTCTGAGGGTTTTCTCCACGTTCTTTGGTTTGCTTCCTTCTACTAATTTAAAAACCAACACATCTAACACCCAATTTGATCTTGAAACAGTGGATGTTTCAAGATCTTTTTACTCTGTGGATATGCTACTATTAATTTCTTATTTTATTTCTTTTTTATTTTATATCAATATACCGTATGAATGTACATTGTGTAGCAGAGGGGCGAGGGGAATAAAGAAAGAAATGAACTTATAATAAATCCAAGTGCATTAATTATTTTGTGATCAATCTCTTGTTACCCAGGACAAAGAGAAGAAGAAGCTTGGGCCTAGAGGATCAGTTTATCTTGGAGTAAGTGTCTTGAGAATCATAAATCCATAATGGGCCCGTGACAAAGGTGTTGAATGACACACTCTGCTTGAGTACCTTAGGCAAATTGCTGGATGTTGGATTTGCTATCTGCAAGACTTGTTTCATTTCTGTACAACATTGAAAAGGGGGAGGGGAAGTGGTTCACAAACTACACCGGATTTGAAGTGGAATGATGGAAATATTAAAAATTAGCACTCAATTCTGCCAACGGTTCCAACTACTTTTGTTGCCCATCGTAGCATAGGGTCTTGCCCCAAGACCCCCCTCCCCTCCCAAAAAGGGACTCGTACTCCCTCCCCCACCTTTTTAAAAATCCGGGATCTGTCCATGAACTTATCTTATGACACACAAAAAACCAAGTAATTAAACATATTTCTGTTGATCAGAATTTGTGTATTTTTTCAATAGGGAAGCATGATAGCACCTGGCGACGAGGCTGATTCATTTACATTCACTGTTAGTGCAGCCAATGGTGATATTTTTAAACTAAGAGGTAAATATAACATGGCAAATTCATTGGGCCTTCTGGATCATCTGTTTTTATTATCAGTGATTCACCCACAGGGTGGGAATTTCACCAGACTCTGCTAACCCTATCAACCCGCAAAGTTAAGACCATTTTAGTCGCCATGGCGACTAATATTTTGGAGCTGGAGACTTAATTGGAACCAAAGTCGCCAGCCTGGCAACTAAGATTGAGGAGAAGGATTGAAAGCGTGAGCTTAATTTAGCAACTAAAATTTTTCACTGGCAACCAAACTTGAGTAGTCGGTGTCCAAATGGCCACTTAGGAAAAAAAATAAACTTGGAAGGTTGCCTATCTATAATTTTGTTAGTCGGGGCTGATAGAAGTTTGCTTCTAAATTTCAGCCAATGATGCTAAAGAAAGACAAGACTGGATAAACAAACTGAGGAGCGTGGCTGAGTTTCATACATCAAGTATTGCTCAGGTACTCTATTATGCTTTGTTGTATGGAATTATTATCAGTATTAGGGGTAGGTTTCATAGATCCTTCCCTTCAATAAAGTGGGCAACTCCGAACAGTCTATCATGTTTATTAAGATCACAATAGTTTAGGCAAAATTAGATATATTTTTAAGCAATTATAGCACAATCCTCGTCCTAATTAAGTTTGGGGAAGAGAAGCCTGAAAGAACTCAGGACGTCAATGGGATTCGAACCCATGACCTCCACAACACTGACCAGTGCGGTGCTCTCAAGCATCACACCAGGTTTCAATCAATGGGCTTGTGCGAGGATTGTTCCTCTCTGCCATACAAAATTATTTTATTTATATTCTGTTGTCCAGACTATTTTCATAAACCTGCCAACTCTCACGCCTTAGGCCTGAATCACACCAACTCACACTTACAAACAAATTTCTCATGCCTAGTCGATAAATGTGAGTTATTACAGCCATAACTGACACACTTTCCAAAAAAATGTAAGCTCGAACCAATGTGAGGTACGAAAACTCTGTATAAATGAGTAAATGACCATACATTCCCTGAAAACTCAGAGTTTTAACAAGAAAGCATTGGGAACTAGGTTGTGTTTAGCAAAAAAACGTCTTCAGACTGGGAACGGAATGTGTTCAGAACGTCTTCCGAATACTTCGGACATCTTTGGGAATCTTCGGAAACGGTCATGTTGTCTCCGGAAATCCTAGCACTCTCAGGATAAAAATCTCATGCCTTTGACCCCAAAAAAGTTGGCAGATATATTTTCATTGTTTGGTGTCCAGTGCTGCAGAAGTAGAAAGAGATTGTACTTGATGTTACAGTCAACTAGTTCATACATTGAGGTACATTCAGGGTTCATATGGGTCCTGGAAAACCTTAGAAGTCCCGGAATTTTATTGTGGCACTTTCCAGGCCTGGAAAAAGACAACCAGTCCAGGAAAGTTCTGGAAATCTGTTAAACCCAAGAATTCTCAGAACTAACATTATAAAAAATGTATGGCAGACAGTAAGGAGAAATAATATTGAGATCTTGGAAGGGTTAATGCGAATTCTGGAGTCCGGAAAAAAAATCAATTGTTTGTGAAAAAGAGTATGAACCCTGTACATTGCAATCTAGACAAAGTGCATAATGTTAGTCGTTTAAAACTTTTGTTTATTAAACTCTCGCTAGGCTGCCCCACCATTACACCCCACACCTGGTTTTTCTGCACCACTCCCTCATTCAACCAGCACCGTGAAGCACCCAGCCACAGCGGCATCGTCAACTGGCTTCTCTGGTGTGGTGTCGGCGGATCAAATCAAGACAGAGTCCCCTAAACTGGTCCCTAAAACCCACCACATGTCCGAGAAAATCGTGTCAGGATTGTCCCAGATCCGAGAAGATTTGTACAGAATAGAAGATCAACAGATGGTTTTTATTGATCAGTTGGAGGTAAGTGCATGGTTTGTTTCTTTGAGTAAAAACATGATGTCAACACGATTCTTGGGGTCATTGAGTTTTTATTGCCTAGTCTCCTAAGTTAGTGCTAATGATGTAAAGCTTTTTCACAGTCTTCCTCCAACTGGCTTTGCTAGTCTGCTCTGGGTAGTTCTTCCAGGTGACCCTGCATGTAGCCAGTTCCCTTAAGTTTTGCGTGAGCCCTGTTCCTTCCCTCCCCCTCTAGATCACCCCCATGTTCATGTTCTCAGTCAGACTTTTATCCAGGATTTTAAAAGTGGGAGTCCAAAAGTTTTATAAGACCTGACTTTGTCCCCATAGGAGGGACTGAGAAGTATGCAAGGTGTTTTTCTGCAGTACGAGTGCAGAGGTGTCTAAAGATTTCCAAATTTGCTCAAAACCCCCTCTGTATACAGTTATTCATTTTAATTTTCTTTGAAAAGTGGCCGTCCATAGGACTCCTGGACTCCCACCTGGCTAAAAGCCTGTTCTTAGCCCTCTGTGATGGGTGGGTAAATTATGAATTTACTGGTCAGGATTTACTTATTAATGATATCTTTTTTGTCAGAGGGACTTACCATCAATGGTTTGTGGGATGCGTGTTCCTGGTTTAACCATGGCCGGCACTCATTAAATAAAGTTTTAATAAATTGTACTTTATTGTCATTGCAGCTGGACCCAACTGGAGAAGAATCACTTTTTCCATTGGATAATGTAAGTATTTCTTGTAAATGAAACAAAAAGTGTAGAAACTTTAGTTTTCCTCCCTTCATCTCCTGCCAGGAGAATTTATCCAAGCCTATGTAGTTCTGATTGGGAGGCGCGGTGGCCTAATGGTTGGCATGCTCGACTCCGAGTCGAACGACCCAGGTTCAAGCCCTGGCCAGGGCGCTGTGTTGTGTTCTCAGGCAAGACACTTTACTCTCACAGTGCCTCTCTCCACCCAGGTGTATAAATGGGTATCAGCAAATTTACTGCTGGGGGGTGACCCTGTGATGGACTAGCATCCCATCCAGGGGGGAGTAGCATTTACTCTTAGTCGCTAAATGCTACGGAAACTGGGATAAGCTCCGGCTGTATGGGCCACTTGGCTGATAGGCAAGTGACAGTTCACATCTACTAGCCTGCCTTACTGGAGGAAAAACGTTAGACCAGAACTAATTAGAGTAGGAAGGAGTTGCAGGGATGAAAAACAGAGAGAATTGTCTTCTGTTGCTTACCCGCGTGTGATTGCAAACTTTCTCCCCAGAAACCGATCTTCAGTGTCTGCTAGCTGAACCTTAACACCTCCAAAAAATATTGGCAATAAATTTATGTCTAATGTTTTTGTTATAATTTGCAGGAAGTACTTATTCTGAAGGCTACTGCTCAGGTATATGTAACTTAATTAATTTAAAAGAACTTTCTTTTTTCTGACATTTTTTCTGAGGACAGTGCTGATGTATTGACTAAGCTAAGCACTTTGGTACAACAATGCATTCAAGTTCTACTCTAGAAATGCAAGGCAACATATTATTTTTGTTGTGTCAGAGCAGTTTTACTGTTTCGGAATATTAAAATGTTATCTAAATAAAAGTATGTTGAGCACCATGCTGTTGAAGTTAGTATTTGTTTTAAAAAAGATCAAGAACTTGGATGCATAATATATGAGATCATCGAGAGGCATCAAGATTTGGGTTTTCCCTTGATGAGCATTATGATTTAAGATAAAACAATGGTTTGATATGCTCAAATACATAATGCATATTTTTTCCTGTACTCTGCTTTTCTATGAAGTTAACACCTGCCTTCAGTGTTACTTGGATAGTTATCTTTCTACCTCCAATTTTTGACATCACCTTTTGACGTTCTTTTTAAAATGAGCCAATCAAAACCAATGCATACCGGATATGGTTTGATGCAAATGAGTCCAATAGTTCAGAAGGTCATGCTAGTGGGCTGTAATTGATGGATTTCAATCTGTCATGTTTCTTTAGTACGGCGGAAGATGGATGTCGATAGAAAGCCGCTATTTACGTAACACTGAAAACAGGTGTAATCAGTCCAGAGTTCATACTGATAATTATCTATTAATTGATTTCAGGCAGCTCTTGGTACTCTTCACCACTGTTTTTCAATCCTTCAAGGACAGGTAAAATAAAATAACCTCTCTGTTGTTAGTCCAGTAGCCACAACATTTCCATGATCGATGTTTCCCTTTTTAACACAAAATAATATTTTTGTAATTAATTTGCATTTGCTTTGGTTTTGCATTAATACGCTTTTCAAATTAATAGACTTGTGCCACTTTTTCAACCAATCAGAAGTAAAACCAGAACCAATTGTGACCTGCTCACTCAAGTTTTCCCACACTTTATGTTGGCTACAATGTATTTGAGTTGTGTTTGTGATTGGTTCATTGCACATGCCATTTGTGATTGGCCAGCATGATTACTTTGCTTTTGGTTTTTTGATGCTCTATCAAAATTGTGTTAATTTTTCCACCGGCAGTGGCTTTTCTTCAATCCTGTCACTTTGCAAGCTGAAAATATCAATTCTCCGCACTAATTCACATATATTTCTTTTAATGTTTGTTCTAAGAATTTTGCACTACATCAGTATCCTAGTTGATGATTTTCCTTATTCTCATCACCCGTCTGCTTCATAATGTATTGATACTGAAAGGAGAAACTAGTTTTTAATCACTCCTTCAAAATAAAAGGGTTATTTACTAATGGCACTGTTTTTTGTCTGTATAGGCTGCTGGTTTTCAAACTGAAGTTCCAGGTATTTTTATTAGACTTTACTTTTGTTCCTACACTTATTCTACATTTTTGTTGTTGTTCTTTGGTTAACCAAAAAGTATCTTTCTGTCGTAGACTGGTTCGTAACGGTAAGTTTTTTTTCTAAGAACAACAACAAAAATGTAGAATATTGACAAAGCCACATCAGATATAAGAATAATAAGTTGTGTCTACATAGAATAATCTTTTCTTTAATTATGCAGATAATAAAAAAATTAGTTTCACTAGAAAAAAATTGAGATACAAATGCTTTTTTTCCTGTCACTATCCTCAAAAAAGGAACACTAGAACATTTTAAATCGTCTCTTATACATTTTTTTTATTCAAAAGAAAATACATTTACATTATATCAAAAGAAAATACATTTACATTAGCTTTAAGTATACATTATGGTTTCAATTAATTTTATTTATTTTTTTAAGCCTCTTATTTGTATTAGTCACGCAATCCTGCCAAAGAGCACCCCCACATCGTCCCCAAGGGGAATTTTCGTTTGAATTTGCAAAATGAATGGTCGTGGAGTTGACTGATTTTAATACATAACGTAACGATATCACCACATCTTTAATTAGAAATCAATAAATTCCATTTTTGTCTTCAGGTTTTAAAGGTTTCCCCTTAAATTTAGGTATTATTTGTTTCTCAAATATAGAAGCTGGTTAAAAGTTGAATTATCGTTAAGTGCTATATTAAAATATTTTCATCATACTCCTTACACTTAATGGACTAAGTGTTAAATATTTTAAATGTGTTGAGCCAACGACATTTATTTTTAAGAAATCACGTCATTTAAGTTTTTGCCCCCCTTGTGATCTTAATTAAAATTATCTTTGAATTTTAACTTCGTCTCCTGCTTGTTTCATTTGCATATCTTTCAGACAACATAGTATTTACTTAAATTATCTTATATTTTCCTCAAAAACTGGTGGTTTCGGCCAGATAATGGCAGGGCCGTAATTGACACTCGCCGTTTAGTCATAAATTTAACGATTTTTCTTTTAACTAACGACTTCAGAAAAAGAAATTTAACAAATTTGTTTGAATAAAGCTGTTTACATTTAATCCTGGTTTTGCTATTTTTAAGTGGGTAATGCTTTCGGGTAGTCGTAGTTTTACCGGTGAAGTTATAATTTTCTTCGTTGAAACAAATTCCGTTTAGAGTGAAATACCTTCAGACACATTCTTTGACGCTTTGACACGTTCATATTTATTCACGTCAGTTCACTGACGTAGCAAGTACTGTTTGCAGCATAAATTATTCATTGTATACACAGGAAGAATTAGCTGTATAAATGTGTAACCACCACGACATACAATTCTCGATATTTGTGTTTTATTGAAATGCGTTGAGTTCGACTTGAAGTCGGTGCTTGAATGAGTTGGTGCGATTCCTTCTAGAACGCGGTGAGTTTGTCGATTTCTGCCGATGCGTGCGGCAAATTTGTGTTCAATTTTATTCTCATTATGCTCTCTCAGGTGAAAATTTTATTGTGAGAAGTCTTTATTATCCCAAGAAGCGTGTTCAAAGTGCTGTTGTATTTTATACCTTTGTGTGTTAAATGGGACGTATGTATTGTTAAAATAAATTGTGGAATTTGTTTTTTGTGGTAAAACCCACGAAACGTTTCTACCTTATATATTGAAACGCAAAGGGCTAGCTTTTGTAGAATCGTTTTCACAGCGAGAGCCATTATTTTTGTTATTGAATGTTTGCTGTTGAAGGTTTTAATATTAAGTTTCGATTCATCGTCGACTGTATTATTTGGTTGCGGAGAGTTTTTCTGGAAGGTAAAATTTTTCTAAACACGATGCTGTTTTTTGTCCCAAATGATGATTACAATTTGCGTAAAATCAATGCAATGTAGTTATTTTCTACGTTGGTTGGTGGTTGTTATTCTCAATTTACATAACTTTATGCTGAGCACATAGCAAAACATTACTTACCAGTATGAATTAGTAAAAATACGTGGCTATTTTTATCTTTTTCAGAGCACGATTGGCACCAAGAAGAAAAACCTTCCGAGTAAGTATAGTTCTTATGTTTTGTTGAGTCAAGCCTACATTCCCGAAGTTAGATTTTTTCTATCAATGCTGTTCTACTTATAGTTATCCGATGTTAACGCCAAACTGTTCTTTAATATCACCTCTTCTAAAAACAAACAGGTTGTAGTTATTTTCACCCGTGGCACGTGCAGATATCTAGGCCATGGGTGATAAATAACCTTTTCTGTCGATGATATTTTACACGTTTCATTTATTTTTTTATGAGAAGTTTGTACATAGCTCTCAGACTTCGCATTTTCAGGCCCCGTCCACACTGACCCGGGTAAATTTGAAAACGATACGCTTCATTAGTAAGTAAAAGTAAAAGTAAAATCTTTATTTAACGAGGGTAGCACTACTATGTAAAATAACATAAAAAATACTAACAAACCAGTGGCTCTCTAAAATTATTTACAATAAAATATAAAAATACACTATTTCACGCTCCAAGTCCAAACGCTCATTGGTGAGCGTTTTTGAAAAGCTCCGTTTTCGGTGACCGAAAACGCCGTTTCAGTGTGGACGGTTGGCCTAACCGGAGAAAAAAAGATGCGTTTTCAAATTTACCCGGGTCAGTGTGGACGGGGCCTGAGACTTCGATATTTATGAGACTGTTTCTATCAGACTTTGTAGTTTTCAGTCTCCTTAACATTTTCCTTAACATTTTTTCGTTTCTCAGTGTGTGTTCTCTCATTGGTTTAATTTGAATTTACAGTAGAATCCCGATTTCTCGTAGCTCGAGGAGAAATAAAAATTGCTTCGAGAAATCGGGAGGTTTAAAAACTCGGGGGTAAAATTACAGAGAAGTACTTTACAAGGGAAACGAAAATTGGTTTGAAAAAAAAAAAACCCCGGGAGTCTCGAGAAACCGAGGCTTTGAGAAATCGGGATTTTACTGTACAATTTTTAAAGTTACTTCTCTCTCACTTCGGTTCTTTCTAAATCAATCTTGTTCCCGGAGTCTTTCTTAAATGCAGCAGTCCTCTGCTCCAAAAATTGAACTTAACTAAAGGTCGTTTTCATTTTCACACTAAAAACGACTTTTATTTACCTTCGCTCCTAAATTTACTCTTGTGTTCGTGAGGGTATAAAGTACATGTACCGACCTATAATAAAGAAAAACTTTCGTTGCTACTAAATATAATGGGGATTAAACGCGAGAATTAACATGTTTGAAAAAGGAAGCTGGGTTTAGTTAGTCTGCAACGCAGGCTAGAAAAAAGAAAAGCTATATTCGTAGGTAAATGAATACTTATAAAACTTATTATAACTTAAAATTAATGTAAACTACCGAACGTTTTAATATGATCCTAAACTTCAGTGCAAAAAGTGCTTTTTTATGTGCTTTGCTTTTTTTTGAAAATGAAGGCCAATTATAACACAAAGTCTTACTGAGTAAGACCTGGTTTTTGGTTGAGCTGAACCACATTTAACATGGAACGGTTGGTGTAAGTCAGACCAGGTCTAAACTACTTCCCAAAGCGTTTGCGTGTTTTTCATATGTAAGTAAAATATATCAGATATGATAAAAATAAAAAAAGTGATGTCTCATGATAGTCTTCCAAATGAAGTGTTTGATTAACGTGGCGGGTGAATAGCAAGTGCTGTGATATTTTTTCATTAGCTTTCCCAGGCGCCTTGGTGTCAAACACGCTATATATATAATTTAAATTGACATAAAGTTTGCCATAATGATCTAAAGATTGCTAGTTAAACTTGTACAGATCTAAGTGATAACTTACTTTAAAGTTAAATCATTTAACAGAATTCAAAGTGAGACCAGCAACTACGCTATGAGTCGGAGACGTCATTTAAGGTAAAGATATAAAATACTTGCATTTCATTAAACTCTATCTTTTACCTCCAAGTAACACATGCAAGCTTTCCGAACGGTACCACGTCAGCCTGACCTAAAACATTATACGTCATATTGCTAAGCAACCGCTCTTTTTATACTGAAATTGCGGGCTCTGTAGACAATGCTGGCCGAAATTCTCCCGACTGTCAAAAGGCGTTTGAGCAATTCTTAAAAAGTGACAATTCATAGCAACCCGCAAATTTATCTTCGGGAAAGAAATTAAGTTTTAAAATCGGTTTCTTTTGGTTGTAAAACTGTTTTCTTTAGGAGACAATTTACTTGCTAAGTTTGACACATGAGGAAAAATTCCCGTATTGAAGCAAAATCAGTCCTTGAGCCCACAGTTCTTGTAATTCGGTTGCTAAGCAATACGCATGTGGAGAGTTCGGCAAGCATGCGCTAAACGTTTCAGAGTTTGGAGAATTCTTTTGAAATCTTCAGACTGGAAAACAGATAAAATAAACCACAAACATCCACGGGCTCTTGACAAAAACTACCTAAATGACACCAGCTATTTTTTTTAATTTATGTTAACCTTTAGTCGAACAGTTTTTAAAAAAATATGAAATCATGGTTGACGATTTAAGATCTGAAAAGGTAAAAAGTATTTTAAAATTTGTTGTATAAGTTTTAAATAGTGGTTTCTCGGTAGGTCAAATAATCTTGCGAGAAATTTCTAAACGAGGATTTTCAAAATAATTATAATAAAATACGACTCGTATTTTTTAAAACAGTGACCACTACATAAACTTCACTTGAATGAAGATTTTGAAAAAGATTACACAATTAAAAAAAGGAAGTTTTTGAAACGCAATTTTCCTTTCCTAAACGTAGTTGCGGCTCAATTTTGCCCGAAAAAATTTAACAACCGTATCTCTTAAAATTGCAAAAATGACTCCTAAGGGGTATTCCATGTTGGACTGACCAATTAAATTGTAATGATACTTTAAAGAATTAAAATTTTAAAATATTCATAGACTTGACGTCACTTTTTTGTTCTAGAAGATGTAATCTTTAGCAAAATTTTCTTTTTCTTTTCAATTAACTTTTCTGTTTTTAAATGTAAAACTTTCAATAAGGGTCATCTTAAAAATGTTGTGAATGCCCTGCCGACCAAAAGTAATTAAATTTCAACCCAAAAGTTTTCTTTATTCATTAATGATTGAAGCCAGCGATAAGAAGGCGATATTTCAAATTCTATTTTTTCGTTGAAGGGAAATAACACTTTGCCATAAATAAATTATTAAACTTTACGATTCGACTATATGCAATGAATTCTTCAACTCTGGAAAAATCGCCCGAGAGGAAAAACATTTACCCGAGCGTTATTTCTCAGCTGATTTCGACGAGGAAGTAAGTAATTATCGTATAGACTGCGAGTGAATTGAATAAAAGCCGAAACACATAGCCTTGGTTGAAAAGAAGAAATCACGCCTTTGTTATTGTATTCGATGCTGGCACAAAAATAAAATTCAAACTTTAAAAATTACGTTTCAGATCACTTTTAAATGGAGGGTATAGTACAACTGATTCGCTTTTACATTTTTGTAACTTAGCTTTCTCTTCTATTTTGAAGCTTCAAGTCTCAAGGAGAGCGAACTACGGGAGAAAGTCGACATTTTGGATTCCACAAGAGTCCTTCTACTCCAAAAACACAAAGAAAAGATGGAAAAAATACAGAAATTACAGAGGATTCCACAATATCATGTTGCGAAAAAGCAAGAGCCGGGATGAAACACAATGTCGGTGAGTAGAAAAAATTAATTTTTGAGCTTCGGTGATATTGTTGCAAAGTTTTGGGACATTTTCAATCGAAGTGTAGCCTATTTGTCTGAGACAAAAGGCCGCTTTTAAATGTTAAATTTTTCATTTCCATATTTTGCATTTGTCCTGCAATTCAGCCGCAACCGAAAATACACAAATGAAAATAAAAATAATAAACAATACGGTTGAACACCGAACTCTCGATTTCGACGGCTCGACATCTTTGTGAAACGCAAAAAAATGCCTGATAACTTTGGAACGAGAAACTATTTTGCGTTTATTTTTCTGCTTCTGAAAGAATAAACTACGTTATTTATGTTCACTAAATATCTCAGTTTTGGAAAAATTTGACCAGCGAATGAATTATTATAGAAAAGAATTGTTCAGTATGTCACGAGCGTGGGACAAAGAAAAAATCTGAGTCCCCGACGGGAATCGAATCCATGGCCTCCCAGATACCGGTTGGGTGCTCTAACCAACTGAGCTACTAGAGACTCGTGGTGAGCTGGGCCATTTACTAGGTTGATATGTGACACGCTTCCTGCATACTGCATGCTAGGATCAGCAATGTCGAAATCATCAAATGTGTAATTAATAATAAAGATGGTAAAGCTCTTAAGCCCGGCGATTTATATTTTGAACTTGAATTATGTTTTGGACTAAAAAGAGTTTAAAAAAGACATCCGCGGCAATTCTCCGTGCCATTTAGACTTTGTACCGTGCGAGTTAATTCAAATTGCAAACGCAGGAATTCTTATCTTGGCTTTTAATGTTTTTATTGTTATTGTCGGTTTAGGTCACAGAGAGGAGGTAACTGACGAGGAGGCTTATTGTTCAGGAGAGGAGCCTGAAAACCAGTCAGTAGAGGAACACAAAAGTGTTATATTGCATCTCCTCTCTCAACTCAAGCTGGGAATGGACCTCACTAAGGTACCTTGTGGACCCTTTCTTTACCGTCTCTGTGAATTGTTTGAGCCCGTGGCTTTTGGTCAGAGACGTTGCTAAGCAAAATAACGTGACCTTTTGGCGCCATGCTGACGTGGCAACGTCAGGGTACAAATGACTTCCGTGTTAACCCGAATAAGCGCCGCAGTCCTGATGCGGCGCTTATTCGAGGAATTGAGTTTAAGTAAAAACATCACTACAAAGCAACTCTTAAGGGATTGCAGTTCAAAGTGATTGTTTACCGCACTCCCATTAGTTTTTCTATCCAACATTCTTACAATACGTAGTTCTGTAAATGTTGTTAAGGCCGAGAACTTTGCCAGGACACCTAGCGCCACTTCTCTCTTCAGCAAGAGACAAATACTGACAATCAAAAAATGCAATTTTCAATTACTGTAAAGATTAGATTCTTTGTGGCGTCCAAATTTTTTAATAAGCGCCGCCCTCGAATAAGCGCCGCACTTGAGGCGCGAAAAATTAAATAAGCGCCGCGGCGCTTATTCGAGTAAATACGGTAAACTGGTAATTTTTAGGGGTAATCTGACGAAAATGGGACCTAGCCTCCCAAGCAGATCTCAGTAACATATTTACATGTGACAAAGCCAAAATTCGTTTGAACCTGTTTCGCTATCATAACGCAAGGGAAGGCAATCAAGTTTAGTAAGTCCACTGTCTTACTTCGTGTCTTTTGGCTTTCCAGGTTGTTTTACCAACGTTCATTTTAGAGCCGCGTTCGTTGCTGGAGATGTTTGCGGACTTTTTTGCTCATCCTGATCTGTTTGTTAAGTAAGTATCACATACATACACGTGTTCCGTCCCTCGCATATTTAGCGGGCGCGGTCACCGTTCAGACTACCCAGTTGTCTAATTTAATCGTATTTTACTTCCATTGGATGGTCACCTAGCTAGATTAGAATACGATATTTGGACACCGCGATAAGAAAAGCATGTTCGCGAAATTTAGCTACGCGGTCCAAGACTATCGTATTTTATTTTTTTCGTTTCAGTTCATGTTGAATTTGATGTCAAAACTGTTAATAACGTAATTTATAACGTTATTTAGTGTTTTTAACTTGTTTTGCTCCTCCCTTATTTATCTTCCCATTGTCTTTCTCTAGTTTGGTTCTGTTGTGTTCCATTTCAACTCACTGTGTGAAAAGACGCGTGTCGTGGTCCGGAAATCACACGATTCGGACCCGTATTCTTCAGGAATACGGACGTACTCGGAGGTGTCGTGGTTCATGACACGCAACGTGTCCACCGCGTGTCAGGAATCGTATTTTCCCCGAATCGGACTTTTTCCGTGGCAAGGAAAATCCGATGTCCAGACACGTCACTGAAACGCGGCGTGTCAAGGCCCGGAAATTCGCTTATTCTTCCAGATTCGCCGAGAATAATGGCGTACCATATACGAGCACAGTAGATCAAGTTGAATACTTAGTTCACTTCTTATGGAAAATTACTATTTGCTTTTCATTTAAATGTTCGTTTTCGAGCACAACTCCACGGTACGAGACGTGTCACTCGAGAATCCGGTACCGGATTTTCCACGGTACGTCAAGTGTCACTCGGATTTCAGTATCCGAGATTCCACGGTATGTTAGTACCAAACATTTTAGTGGATTGAAATTCCACGGTACGTCGGGTACAAAGAAATTTTCTGTACGCGAATTTTAATAGAACTTGAAAGGGTAAGACATTGAAGTCTTCTTTGGAAACCATCGTATCAAAACTCCCTTCCCAAACACAAGATAAAACTAATATCCCCCAAAAAGAAAACTATAATGTTAACCAAGACAGTAGGCATGTTATCTGAATAAATAATACTTTATTTACAAATAAGTTATAAAAGTTTGATGACTACTTCTGTTATGCTTGTTGTGTATTGCATCAACTACCTATACGTGTACCTGTTATATCATTGGTCAGTACATGTATACAGCAGTAGTGATGTGAACCTTTAAAAAACAAATTACCGGTAAACCTAAAGTCAAAACACTTTAAATTAAACTGTGTGCCGGCCGGTACATGCAGTTTACATTCACAGTGCAAAAAAATAATTATTACAATGTTACATGTATTTGCTTAATGCCATGTGCCTGTACCTACACTGTATAAGGCATACTGTACCATGTAGTAAGCCATAAAAGAAGCTTAAAACCAATAAAAATTGTGCTGCATTATTAATGCAACGAAAATCAACTCAATCTTTTTTAAATATAATTAGCCATTCATATCTCGGTGTCATTTTATAAAAGAAATTGCTCATGAGGTAGGTTCTGGCATTGGTTACAGAAAACAATTTTGAACAAAATAATGTCCTTGCTATTGCTGCAGATTCCTGATACTGTTGGAATTTTCTTGAGACTTTTATCATCATGTAGCACCTATTGCATATAAAAGAAAAACAATTAGAAAACTGTAATGAGGAATCATCAAAATAAGTACCGGTACTGTACTATTGCATCTCCCTATATAGATGTGTTTTCAGCTTGAAGTTTTTTTTTTACAATTCATGTATATTGCTACTATACTGCATTTTACTTTTAATCTTATTGAAAGCCCCAAGTCATTTTTAGAAAAATCATCATCAAAAAAATAAAAAAAAAAAATATGGACTCTCTCCTATTTCTGCCTTTCAGTTTGACCCCAACCTTTATACAGTGTACAATGTATGTAGCACTTGTCCCAGTTGTTGAAAGGTTGGATAATGCTATAATGCTATCACCAATTATTATTCAACAAATGCGCACGCTGCCCATATGTGGTCCAAATGTTAATGTTATCTGTCATCCGAACATAATAGATATCCTGCGATATACATGTACGTGTAGGTTGCGAAGATTTGTCCAAATTCTTGAAAAACACGCTGCGTAATTTCAGCTTTTCTTTCTGCGGAATGTGCTTCGTTGACAATTTGTTAAATAATAAAACAATTATCCTGCTCAATCTTGCAGAATATCGCCTGATTTTAGCTGACTCGGCCTATGGCTTTGTCGGCTACCGGGTAAGTATCAGGCAATATTCTGCACGATTTCGCAGGATTATTGTTAATTAATTTACAATGAAGTGGATATTGTAGTTTGTATTGTTAACACTTCCTTGATCAGGGCCCAGTTGTTCAAAAGGTGGATAATGCTACATGTATTAACCGGTTAAATGACTTTCCCAAGGATAAGTGCTGACAAAACAAATCACTGTATGCTATCCACTGGATAATGATTTATCCAGTGGATAGCAAGGCTGCTGCCTAACGGGCGCCCGGTCGCCAGAGGCGCCTAAGTTACGAGCGCGGGCGACTAAATTTTTGTTCAAGGAGCCCGCATGGGCGCCTAAACATTGATCTTCCACTCCCATCTTTTGACTTCAATTTCCTTGTAACCTTGTTTCATTGGCATAAAAAATCCCATTAAAATCAACAACTGCTTCATTTTAAAACGGAAACGCTGAAATTGTTTGCATTTGGCGTATTAAGTACGTAACGTGTCTTTGCAAAATTCAGCAACTTCGAAAACCATTCGTTTTCAAGTGTTTAGGACTGGGCCTAACTTCCAAATATGGAATGTGTTATGTTCTGGATTACGTTTCATTTGCTTCGTTGACGTTTCGGAGAATTTTCGAAGTGAATCTGAAGAAATATTTACGGATACAAAAGTGAAATCAATCTGTTTGCTACTGCAGTCATGGATCAGGTCTGAAATAATTTTAATCTGCAAAAGCTTGATACAAAAACCTTTCCGACAGGCTTAAACTTACGTAAAACAACGTGACAAATATCGTGATGTGTACACAAACTTACGTGGCGCGTTTAACATGTAATTCAGCTTAATCTATAAAGCATTGAACGCTTAACTTTAGTAGGACGTAAAATGTATGCCTCTTTCTTTTCATGTGACATTTCATATCTGCTGCCGATTTTTTGTGGACTTAGGTTGTTAATTTCAACGAACTGTTTCATGTTTTTACGTTTATAAGCGGTCCTGAGCATTCTCGGGCATTGATCCGTGACTAGCAAATTTTTGTGCTAGAAACCTCAGTCCTTTTGCCTGCTCAGATATTCAGTTTGATTAAAATATATTGCTTTTGTTACTACATTTATTTTATAAAAAACTTATTTGATAAGATTAGTAATTTGAAGTGTTTTCACAACTTAATTTTTCTGTTCTATTTTTGTCAACTGGTTATCATGTAACAAAGATAAGATCAAAACTTAATTAAAGTGTTTACACAGGTGTTTTTGACTTCTCATTACCTTTTTTCTAAACCTAGGAAAAATAGGGGTGTCGGTAAAACGCCGACTCGGGGTCGGGGTCGGGGGTCGGGGTCGGGGTCGGGGTCGGGGTCAATTTTTTAATTTTTTTTTTTTAAACAACTCACTGATTCAGAAAAAAAAATTAAAAAGTTCATATTAGCGTGTGGGGCATTTCGAGTCGAAAAAAGCATTTCCTTCACAAATTTGCCACAAATCTTGACCCTTATAAGTTCAAAAGTATAAGACAAGAATTTCAGTTAAGGTCTAACAGGCGAGTGGTGAAATTTAACTTTTACATACAGTTTAGCCTACTTTGTCTACTTCTCTGTAATCGAATAAGTTACACCCGCTTTCAATGTTACGTGCATAACTATCTTTCTACGTCCATCTTTCCACATCATCTTTCGACAGCATCTTTCGACAGCATCTTTCGACGTGCTGTTTGAAATGAGCCTATCAAAACCGATGGATACCCTTGTTGGTTTCACCCACAAGGTCAAAAGGTCATGCTGGTGGGCTGTGATTGGCGGATTTCGATCCGTGTTGTTTGTTACAACAAACCGCTATGCACCAAACACTAAAAGCGGGGGCAATACTTCCTCGTCAGCATAACCTCAATTTTAGCCGTTCTTTGCTCATTTTGCATTTTGTTGATCAACAGAACCACCTTGTGATTCATAAGAACTTAAAAAATAGATTTTGTACTGAAAGGCTCTTCGGTTTTCAGTCCCACTGAAACAAATTAGGTATAAACAGAGAATTCAAGAGAAACTCGCGTAGACGTTGTCTCGCAAATATTCTAAATCTGTTTATTTTTAAACATGCGCGGCAGATTTTTGTAGTAGAATTTGGTGGGCATGAACTGTTTCAGGTGTAAATTAAATTGTATATGTTTTTGAGTAATAAAAATTAAAGCTGCCTTTCATATCAAAAGAAGTATTTTCAAAGAAGGAGAGCGGTTTGTTTTGACAGAGAAACTCGCATGTCGGGCGGTTTGTTGTTACATGTTTCAGTCAGGAAAATTCCTCAACAATCGAGACACATAGCCAGCTTTTTAAACTTTTGCACAGACGTCAATTGCTTCATTTGTGAACTGGATCGAATTTGAACAGCAAGCGAAGATTGTATGGTGTGTGTAGTAAGCGAGAGCGACGAAAGGCGGGCAGGATAGAACTCACCATTTGCGTCGAAAACGATGTGTACATTAAGATCAATTTTAATTAAAATTTCTTTCCGCATTTCGGTCACGCAAATTGGAGAAATGGCTAGATACCTCCACTTATATTTAAAACAATAACAGAATATAGAAAATTAAAGATTGCGAGACATGTTAATGCGAGCTTCGCTGTCTAAACAAAACAATATTGCTTCCTTATAAATAATTTTTGGATACGAAAGGCGGCTTTATTTTAACGATATAAACCTGAATTAATTTTCTCTTGCTACACAAACGCATGTACAATTTGATTTAAACTTGAAAAAAGTTCATGCTATGTTATCGAGGAGATAACGCTCAGAAAGAAGTCGGCAGCACATTCTATCCGCCAAACTGTTTAATAGAGAATTTCACCTGTCGCCTGTTAGACCACAAATTTCTTCTTTTATACTTTTGAACTTATAAGGATCAAAATTCCCGGCTATTTTGTGAAGGAAATGCTTTTTCCGACTCGAAATTTTCCATACGCCAATATAAACTTTTCTGAATCGGTGTTTTTTTTTTTAAAAAAAAAAGTAAAAAAATTGACCCCGACCCCGACCCCGACCCCGACCCCGAGTCGGCGTTTTACCGACACCCGAAAAATAGACCTGCTTAATTATTGCTAAAATATTAATTGAACTGGATTTTTCTGTTTCATGTACATTGATTTTCTAAGTGAAAAACATATGAAAGTACATGAAATGCATTCATTCTGGCACTGGCTTAACAAATGAATTAACCCTTCACGCTCTCAACTAAATGCATGTCAGTTTTCATTGTTGGTTTATTTCTCCCAGCCCAGCTAGTGATTTAACCCACAGAGGGGAGAGATATATATATTGCTGATATTGATGACTTATCCAACTTCTTATCTCTGGGTCTCTGAGGTTGCTGCAGAGTAAAAAAAAAAAAAGTTTTATGGGGAGGGTACCCTTACCCTTTCATGAACCATTTCTGCAACGTCTTTCCCAGGATCTCATGAACGAGGTTGCCATTTTTGGGGTATGTGAAAGTGACCCTTAACCTTTTAGAAACCATATACCCCCTAATGAAGATGGCACCCCTTTCACATACCAACAGAAGAAATACTACATCTTTTTTCTTATTTTTAACTTAATTAAAAACCAGTTTCCCTCCCCCCCCCCCCTTTTGTATACTCCAACTCGTAAAATCCTTATCCTTTTATATACCTACAGCCTGAGAAAGGTATCCCTGTTGGGCGAAGCCTCCCCATATAGTCCACTATAGGGAGTACCCCTAGGGGACATTCGGGTACATGTATATTATAGCAATAATGTTGGGGGAAGGTTGACTCCCTGGGCCCCTCTCCAAGACCACATTGTTGACCACATATTTGCCTGAGTAACCCCCACCCCCCCCTTCCCCCCACCCCAGATTTGTCTTCGGCAACTTTTAAGCTGGGCTCCTAACATAATGGCCCGGGCTCCTAAATATTGATGTTAGGAGCCCGAAGGGCTCCTTAAAAATTTCCTTAGGCAGCAGCCTTGGATAGTGTTATCCTACATGTGCCATTGAACAACCAATGTCTGGTGGATAGCGTTTTTCACCTTTTAAACAACCAGGCCCTGGCCTCACAGCAAATGGTTCAAAAAGACTGAACAGTAGGTGGTATTGAGTGACATTATAATAAATATTATTTTAATATTGTGGGAGGTGTGGTGGTCTAAAGGTTAGCGCGCTCAACTCTGAGTCAAATGGCCTGGGTTCGAGCCCTGGCCGGGGTGCTGCTTTGTGTTCTTGGACAAGACATTTTAATCTCACAGTGCCTCTCTCCACCCAGAGTACCGGCGAATTTACTGCTGGGGGGTAACCCTGCGATCGACTGGCATCCCATCCAGAGGGGAGTAGCAGTACTCCTAGTCGCTTAATGCTACGGAAACCGGGATAAGCTCCTGCTGTATGGGCCACTTGGCTCGGACGCAGACTTAACCTTTTTTTTATAATAAATATTACAACCTGGGCAGAAGTATTGTAGTAGTGTATATGTAATATTTTTGAATTCTAAACAGTACAGTATTTATGCCTCTGGGTTAATTTTTTACATGTAGTCCAGTTCTTGCCCCCTCTTTCTGTGATGCAAAGTGGGAAGAGGGTCCAGGGACAATTGTCTTCACATCACTAATCCCTAATACACATGTTTTTTGAGGTGGCTGTCAATACTTCAATTCTAGAAGAAAGGGAAAGTTGCATGGAAGCAAGTCAAAGGGCCCTTGGTGGCTAAAAAATAAAGATTTTTCCTTAGTGCCTGGGGCATTATGAGTCGAAAAAAACCTTCCTCTTCACAAATTGGCCACGAATCATGATCCTCATAAGCTAATAAGTATAACTGAAGGAAGACATCCAAGGTCCAGCAGGCTTGAGAAGAAACTCTAACAGCTTAGTAGTAAGAACTTGTCAACTCGAATATATTTTATATTCCCCCATCAGCAAAACCTGAATTTTAGTCATTCTCTGGTACATGTAACTCAACTTTGTATGATTTTGTTGATCAATAACACAAACTATCTGATGATTCACAAGTACTTTTGAGATACAAATTATTGTCGGAGAGTCCCTTTGGTTTTCAATCTGAATGAAAAATTCCAGGTATTGACAGAGGATCGAAGAGACACTCGCGTAAACATGTCTCCCAAAGATTTTTAGGTATCAAAATTATGTCGGTTTGTTTCAACAGAAAAGCTCATATAAATATGAACTGTGGTTTGGATTGTTGTAACATTTCCCAACCTTACCGGTTATAATTGCTCAATATTCTCAGCTTTAAATACATGTACATGTATGTCAGACTTTTTTTACTAAATTTTTTTACAGACATTGCTTTTTTTGTGAACCAGACCAAATTTGACCAGCAAGAGAAGATTTTCTTGCTTAAAGTCTGGACCCTCCTCTCCCGATGTTCCATGACAGGGAGAGGGACAGAACTGGACTACTGTTTTTTTTTTTTGTCTGATTACTCAAGTTGTTAAAGTAAATGAATACATAAATATACTGTACATGTACATTGTATCAAACACCAGAAAGTGTTTTTTCTTTTACTTCAGCAACATTTTCACCCACAAGTACCTTGATATCCTGTTCTTGTTAACTCCATTTGGCTGCTCTTTTAATGAAATCTGAAGATTTAAGTTGATTCCACTGAAAAAAAGAAATATATAATTTTTTTTTAACTGTCATCCCAAGATTTATTCTTCAGGTTTTTACAGTAGTGCAGAATAAAAACAATTGCGTGTAATTATCTACTAAGGAGGACAATATTTAGTACTTACTGTATATCTTATAGTCAAATTCACTGAGACAGTTAATGATTGCCAGTTATTAAAATATGTGTGAATTTTGGTTGTACTGAAATCTAGAATTGCAGGGGGTTCAAGACAGTAGATATGCACAAGGAAGTAACATGCCATCACACTGTACATGGGCTGCAACAGCACATTTTGCTCATGATGCAATATAGTCATACATGTGTATCTCGACAAGTGCCATGATACAATACATCATTACATGTACCTGCATGACCAACAAGTGAGGTCAGAGGGTAAAACGGTTTAACAAGCAAAGCCATATCTACCAAAATTGTTGATGTTTTAAAGCTCTGAAATCAACTGTGATAAGCATCTGCTTTATTCCCCAATGTCATGTCCCTGCGCCTCGTTCCCCCAAGTCTCATGTCCCACCTCACCCACTCCCAGGGTCCCCATGTCCCAAGTCCCAAACCCGTGTCCCCACTTTAAGTGACAGCTATGAAATGGTAAAACTTCTGTTTGAGTATCAGGGTGACATTCTGGGCATAAATCATTTACCTCTATTAATCTACTATAAAAATGTCAGCAAAAGTACATTGCAGCATTTAAACGTCTTTTTGTTTTCTTGTTGAAAAACTGAACATTGAAATTCATTTCGATATTTGGACGTTTTTCCTAATTTTACATTTGTATTCCATTCAACAAAGGTTCATTATGATTAGTCCTGTTTCATTTAATTACATGTATGATATCAAGAGATGGATTACAAACAAAATCGAATTGACTTTAATTGTGTTTAAGGTTTGATTGGCTCGATAATCAAACTCACAGCGAAATATATACATGTAGATGTTCGATTTTGTTTCGATTACCAAACCCAATCAAACGATTGGGGTTTGATTGGGTTTGATTGAATTTAGGTTTGATTGGATATGCCAGGTTTTCATCACAAGTTGTTATTATGTAAATGTTAAGCGGCCTTCACAGGACAAACTACTGGCCAACTCGTGTTGGCAAACTCAAGCTGGTGTGTGTGAATGACACAACAACGGCAAACAAGTTGGCCAACTGTTGGCAACAAAATAGAACTTGTCTCTATTCTCACCAACAGTTTGCCAACTGTTGTTGTGTCGTTTACACACACCAACATGAGTTTGCCAACATGAGTTTGCCAACTTTAGTTTGTCCTGTGAAGGCCACTTAAAACCACGGCATTTTTAGGACTGTATGAACAGTGTCCGACTTTTGCAGAATGCAGACTAAGAGAAAATATTGTGTTACCATTACCATTATTGAAAGCTACATACTGTACATGTAACCGTAAACAGGCTGACCGAAGTAGGCTAAACGGGAAAAGACTCTGCAAGTCTACAGACTGCATTCTGCAAATGTCACACACCGTGTATGAATGCATGCTGGCTTTTAATACAGAAGAAGTTTTAGTTTCACCACCTTGAGTTCTTATTCATTTCTTAATCTATGAAATTTGCTAGCTTCAATACAAGTATGAAGAAGAAGCTAGAAATATTCAATAAAAAGGGATTTCGTTTGCTTTCCAACCAGCAAATTCAGACAAACGACATGAAGCTTAAGCTTACATGTCAATGTAAGATTACTGTATACAGTAAGCTCAATAGATGCATATTAGTGACAAAGAAAACAAGACTTTAGTTTACCTGTACGTGTAGAAACTTCTCAGCAATCCAAAGTTGGTTGTCTAAGTCTTTGAGTTTGTAATAAGTTCACGAACAAAAACTAACCATCGCCTGGTGAGTTACGATGTAGATCAATCGTTATCCTTGTAGCACGAAGCGGTTGACAAAATTGCAGCTGGCCGGCAACCTCGATGGATGCATGAAATCGATCCGTCGAGTTTTCTTCGTCGATGTTTCATCAAATTCCACTTCTAACCATTTTCCGAAAAACATATTGATATACACTGTAGATGTTTTCCCAAAAAGAACTAACAGAATGAAGTAAAACGTTACAACAACCTCAACGAATCTGAGCTAATCTGCAAATCTTCGCACCTTTCGAAAATGGCGGCAAGTCGGTGAATCAAAAGACTTCGTTATGGCTGTCAGCGGTGTTACTTCTAAGAGGATCAAATGTGTTCCCATCGTTCCCATACATGAAGCATCTAACCGAAAACTCATATCTCCGATGAAAGCAAAAGAAAACGTTTCGAACAAATTTACACAAATCCGTTTATTAAAAACAAATGGCTTGCGTTTTCACACGGCAGAGACTAGCATGCAATTTGCAAAACGAAGAAAAGTTTGCGTCAAATTATGAGTCCCAGATGAGGCCTCCAGTTTAAGAAAACCACAAAATAATACTTTTTCAAGTTAAAAAAACAAACAAACAAAAAACTTGAGAAACAATTATTGCTTCTATACGCATTTCTCAGATTCAGTAAAACATTTGGTTGATTATCGACTGAAAGTTGAATAAACCGCCGTTATGAAATTTAAAATGAACTTGCGGCATTATCAACATCCTTCTCGATCCTTCCGCGATCCGTAAACAGGCGTAAAGACGAGTTTCCGATACCTAAAGAATCGTACAGATACGTAAAGAATACCTTTACGCAATATGTAAAAGCGCGTAAAAGAATACCTTTACGTGATAAGTTAAGAATCGTTAAGATGCGTAAAGAACCTTTAATAAGCAATAAGCAAAAGAGGGTAAAGATTCGTAAAATTGATCTCATTGACGTAATGAGAAAAGCTGAGTGAAAATGGAAAAGAACTGTACTGAGACTCACTTCTCGCTTAGCGATAATGAACTGAAATATGAGAGGCGTACAACTTAAGATAAACTAAATGCAAGGCTGATCGGACCTTGCATTTAGTTTATCGTTTTATCCGGCTTCACTTCGCTGCTGTTTGTACAAGTAGTCCTTTCATTATTTTGGCACCTTGTATAACTAAAGGAATCGATCATATGTCCTGCACGCCTTGTTGACATTAAATCTATGAATGCGCACAAGCTTCAACAGATTCCGGTTTCCGTGTGAGGTTTAGTTGCGGTGGAAAGAATGATAAAACTGTCCACATCATCAGTCAAAATCGACAAAAGATTATTAACGTGCTGGTAAGTGTGAGAGCCCTGACATTCCTTGACACGACACACGAATCGTACCCAGGCCATGATTTGTCCTGACACGCCGTGTCGCGGGTGTCAGGAACATGACACTCTCCGACACGCCACGTTTCCTGACACGTCGCGTTCCACTCCATGACACCTCGGGTGTAGTGAAATATCACGGCCCCGTAAATTCCACGAAATTATTCATTTCACGCAGTGACTGTATTTGAAACGAAGTTAAAGTTATTTCACCACCGACAACTTGTTGTTTGTTTCGCTTATTCAGAATTCCTGATGGTCTCACTGCAGAGGATAGAATCTTAGCTGTTTTAGAATTCTACTTAACTTCTTTCCATGCTGGAAGAAAGGTGAGACGATAAAACCACCCATTGTTCTACCTGTTATTTCTAGATACATTATTTAAAAATAAAACGAAAATGCGAAAAAGAGCCCACAGCCTTTTTCCACTCGCGCATTTTTTCCACGCTTGACGAACTCAGAAAAGAGTGTTTGTTTTGAAGCGATAATTTGATCTGCTGTGTGATTTGTCTTCAGGGTGCTTTAGCCAAGAAACCTTACAATCCTATATTAGGAGAGACGTTTCACTGTTCGTGGAAGGTGCCATGCACGTCCAACCCCCAACACGTTTCTACAAACAGCCATATCGACCATACTACGACTGCCACGGATGATAACCTAACGTTCGTCGCAGAGCAAGTATCCCATCATCCTCCGAGTGAGTAGAATGTTTACGGACGGCGAAATAAAATTAACCAAGTTTGGCGTTCGTATTCTGTCGTTATCGTACTTAGTTAAAAACATCCTTTTTTGGCTTGTTATAACCTGTGAATACAGCCGACTCTCATGAGAGGCGGCTATATTCGCAGGCTAGGCTTGTTATTTCTTTGGTATTTTTCTACCCTAAGAAACTATTGTGTTGAAGTTTCATTGAATTTAAAAGTAGTTTTGTACATCAGACAAATGACACACAGCTCCTTAAAAATATTGTCTGGTTGACTCATTAACTTGCGCAGATATTGCCATTAAAGAGATTAAGCTTCACGTTTATTTTACCCGCAAACGGCAAAAAACAAACAAAAACAACAACAACAACTTTCGCTGTTTGTCGTTTGCCGCTTATATGATTGTCAAAGTAAGAAGTTTCGTGTTTGATGTGAATAAGTAAATTATTTTCTATTTTTCTGATGTATTTATTCGATAATCAGAGAAAAAGTAAACTGAATCAGTAGCACCCTGCGAGCAGAGCCTCTTTTAACTTCCCTACGGTTGAGATTAAGCATATCAGTGGAAAAAGAAGGGGCTCTGCTCGCAGGGTGAATCAGTAGTATTCTGGCGTTTGCCGTTTCCCGTTAGAACCTGAAGCTAAATCTTCTTATTAGCTCCGACGTACGGCCAATGAGAAAGTTGTGGTCTTGTAATGCAAAGCGGCGGTTAATTTGCTAATCTCCTTTTAGACACTTCGCCGCCAACGCAGCATAGCGGTTTCTTTTGATAGTCATCTCGTTAAAACCTGTAATTTGCCGTTTGCATGATTTTGCCTTAATGTTGCCATTCTACATACGAGTGTAGCCATTCTACAAACTAATGTAACCATTCTACATACGAAGTCGCAGTTTGTTTCATGTTTGGTCGGAACAAAAATCCCTTAGGAAAGAAATTATATATATATGTTAAGCTTGGAAGAGGTATAACGGGGGTGTAAAAACGGGTAGCTTGTGTCACTAATTTATTAAAATCCCTCATACCGAGTTTTTTTTTTTCTGTTTACAGTCTCTGGATTTTACGCTGAGTGTCCGAGTAAGAAGCTGTGTTTTAATGCGCATATTTGGACGAAGTCCAAGTTTTACGGCATGTCTATAGGTGTGGTGAATCAAGGAGTAGGTAAGAGGCTTGATGAAAATTATAATTCACCTTACAATATCTATACATTGTCATGCAGATAGGTGTTGAGAATAAAAATATTCATCAGCTGGCCAATGATGTGTTATGCAACATCATTTCCATTCAGTTGCTTTTTTATCAAACAATCTTAACTTTGTCTGGACATTAAATTTTATAAAAGCAATGGAAATTATCTGATAGTTCTCCAGCCCCGGACGGGTAAAGTATGGAGAGTATGTTTTTAAATTAGCCTGCGTAGCCGTAGTTTCGAGCTCGTATGGGAAACGCGAAAGGCGCGATCTTTTAAACGCGCTAAAAAAGGTACACAGACGCCTGCTACGCAGTCTAGTTTTAAATTATTACCTTGTCCAAACTGTGTTAAGTTAATCATTGTTAAATTAAGTATTTGCCAGAATTCAGAACATTTTATGTTGTGTACAGCAAGAGTGTGTGCGAGTAGTCCTTACCCGTATCTTTCATTCATCCAATATTTGTCTTATTCGTCCTCAACCCTAATCCCGTTAACCGCTGTTAAATCGTTTTGTGTTGTTCTTTGAGCTTGCTGTCCATGTTTGGAGTTTGGGTGTTACCCGCGAACAAACGTTTTCCTTATTTTTTACTACACTTAGTATTCTCAGCTAATCTGTTGATTGTTTTTATTCAGGTGTTGTTTCTCTGTTAGAGCACAACGAAGATTACGTCATAACGTTTCCTAGCACGTATTGCAGGTATGTCGAGTCTTGGTTTGTTTTCTTGATAATCGATCTATTGTCATTCCCAGACAGCAGATTTAAAAGACAACGCGGCCTTCAACGAAGGCTTGCTTAATAACAAGGTCTAAACCTCCGTTACGTTCTGGACGCAACAGGAAACTTGCAAATAGTCGTCTTGATCTTGTCGTGAGAGCAGCGAAAGTTGCTTTTTTTTGCTTCTCGCTCGACTCAGTCTGCTGACAACAAAAACCATCCCATAAAAATGCCCATGACACCTGTTAACACTTTTTTCAATACTTATTTTCAGGTCAATTTTAACCTTTCCCTGGGTGGAGTTAGGAGGCAAAGTTCACATCACGTGCGCCAAGACTGGTTACAACGCGTCGGTCACGTTTCACACAAAGCCGTTTTATGGCGGGAAACTTCATCGCGTCACAGGCGAGGTGAAGAACACAACTACTGGGAGAGTGATCTGTAAAGTGAATGGCGAGTGGAATGGAAAGGTAGAACTCAGCTTCACGAGCCATCAGGTTTGTTTGATTAATTTCTAACTTCTCATTACTGTGTTGTAGAAAATTTAAGTCGGTAAGTAGTGAGAGTTCAGGACCCAATCAACAAGGTGAAATTATATTGATGTACAAGGCCATCTTTATTTGTATAGGTGTTATTTCATTGTCTCTTTAGCATACATTTATCAAAAATTGAACAGTCTGGCAAACGTATCTCTCATTGGCAGCTGCTTTCAGTTCTTCTAGTGTGCAGCGCCTCCGTGTAATTAAATTAACAGCTTCATAAGATCAGTGCAATATAGTAACTAAAGCAAATATGAGCGGAACACATACAATTTTAGATACATGTTCTTTAGAAAACGTCTACATTACAGACGGTTTCAGTCTGGGGAATAACTGCCAGTTTTGGCAAATTTTCGTTGAATCACTCGAAGAATTTCCGAATTATTTCATCCAATCAAAAACTAGCGTGAGCGCTCACGAGTATTTCGAAAACCGTCGCGCGTATAAATACGTCATGGTGCTTAGCAACTTTTCGGACGAAAACCGCGGGCTCAGTCACTTCTCGGAGAAGTGACCTCGCCATTAACTGGCACTTGTTCCCCCGACTGGTTTACTGTGTCCATGCAATCGCGTACAATCGTTAGCATCAATCACAAGCTGTTTCTAGTTAATTTTTTTTCTAAGTTTGAGATGTTAGCAATGACTTGAGTACTAAATTAGAGTACAAACACCAATGAGAACAATTTGTGTGTTAAAAAGGGAAGTGGTCAGTCATAACAAGTGTACTCGGCAAGGATCAACCTTGTGAAGGGAAATGGGGGCTATGCAAGATACCGCCTGTTTGATTAGTCAAACGGACAAAATTTATTAGCCTCAAAATTTGAGTTGAGACTTTCATATTTGGTGTGCATGAAGCTTGTATTGCTGGAGAAATGGCACAAGGAGGTTTGAATCTTTTCATTAGTTTCTACTCCTGATAGAGTGGGGGCTATACAAACAAGACACCATCTTTTATTTAAAAGTAGGGAAGGGGGTGGGGGTACATGAAGAGACCATCTGTCTTTTTGCAGAGTCGTGGGTCCTGTCTGAGGACAATAGGTCTGACCATTTCCCCAAGAGAACGATGCTGGAAAGATTCTTCTGTAGCACTATACAGGGTTGTGTATGAAACTTGTCGTATTTTTTGGCTTGTCTAGGAAGAACCTAGAATCCTGGACACACACTTACTTCCGGTATGTCGTAAGCGAGTGTGTCCACTGTCAAACCAGGAAGAGTTCGAGTCTCGCCGGTTATGGCACAAAGTCACGCATTCGCTAAAGACGGATGACATCGAGTCAGCGACGTCAGCTAAACACGAGGTGAGTGAGGTTCAGATTGGTGTGACTGTTAACCTCAAGCAGGCAACATTGAAAGGATATACAGTTGTAAACATATAATTGCTCAATGCTTCGAACACAAACGAAGGGAGGATGGACCGTGAATATCCAGGATTTGAAGAGGTCAGACCCCGGATGTTTAAACCAGCGAAAGATAATCCAGAAAAACAGTTCTAAAAGTTAAAGTCATTTAGGTTTGGCTTTTCTTTTAGACTTTTCTCAATTGTAACTCAAAGTTAGCAATTAAAATAAGACTAAAATGTTTCCATAGTGCCTTGTGAATGATTACTCTGATTACCGTCGCTTGGCCATGTTAAGAAAAAAATCAAAGCGATCTACGAAGGTGATTATGATAATACCAGTGGCGTCAAAAGTTGCCAAGAGGTAACTGAACGTATGTCTGTTTTTGCTTCAGCTTGAAGAAAGACAACGAAAAGAAGCTAGAGAGAGAAAAGATACTGGTGTAGAGTGGAAGACAAAAGTAAGTTCCTCCTCAGTTTACTTTTGAACCTTGAAGAATTTTTTTAACGTGTCAATACCACATAGCTTGGTAAAATCCCATACTAATTTTGGGACACAACAGCGCCTGCAACGTCAACTTTTACGGTGGACAACGAAGTGGGTATCTATGTCTGTGTTTTCATTCATTATTCTTTTTTTATTTCAGCTATTTCATCGTCATGGTGACGGATGGATGTACAACAATCACCTGAAACATTTAGTCAAGCCCAGCGCAGAGGAAGCGACTGCTACAACAACGCAACAACCGACAGAAGGATAATACACTGTGTGAACTAAGCTTATGGAAATACATATCGATTCGCGCCCTTTTTCAAAAACAGTGCTGTTTTGAGCATAATGTCTTCTTTCTCCAATATAGCGAGAAAATTGCCATTCTGTCGATCAGCGAGATGACATTTGTCGCGCTAACTACTGAAAGCCGTTTTGTAGGACAATGAATTTACCAAGAGAGTGAAGGAATTGTGTCATGGATAGTGGTGGAAAACGATTCCTGACTTGCACAGTTTTTTCCACAAACTGAAAGCAAATATCTGCTGTGATTATTCAAGATAACTACCCGGTTGGGTTGTTTTTACTCTCTTCCAAGAACAGCTGGTATTCATGTATGGAAAAGAACCAATCGCGAACTCTTTTCCATGGTATCCTACCACTGACATGGCCCTTACATTGAATGTACAGTTCAGGTTGGGATCTAGCTGTGGAAAGATCTTTAATCAAGTCTCCCTTAATACTATTGACAGAAACTAAACTTGTTTAGTTAATCTAAGTTTAACAACTGGAACAACAATAGCAGAACATTGGAAGCTTTTATTTTACATGCAAACACTACGTGCTATTAATTTTAATTATCAACAAAGGAACATTACTAAGCTTACCAAGGCTGTCTAACCAGAATGCCATTGGCTCCTATCATTCATTATTTTTTAGATGGTCAAAATTTCTTCAATTGGGTGTATTAGTAAGCAAATAATCTGACAACATCTTCCTATCGAGTAATGGAGTAATTTCAGCCTTTGCGGCAAACGCCGTCTTGTGATTAAGGTCTCTTGTCCCCTTCGCAGCCGTTATGCAGACAGTCACGCAACGCTCCTTGACTGTCTGTTTTAAGCCTGGTTTGCACTGGCGACGCAAGCATAAGCGCTAGCACAAGCGCAAGGATAACAGTTCTTATTTCTTCGTGAAAACGGCTTCGACTCAAGCAAAATCACAAGCGCATTGCATTTTGATGCTTGTGCTTGTGCTTGCTGCAAGCACAAGCACAAGGATTGAACTTTGTCCTTTTTGCATGATCGCACTTTTGCTTCCTTGCGTCGCTAGTGAAAACCAGGCTTAAGAGGAGAGGTTTTGCGTGAGAACGCAAATAAAGGCTACGTGCAAATCGGTGGTCACTGTTATCGCGCTATTCGAGCTTTCGAAATCGGGCTAGACTAGGTATATACAAAGATATTTTTTAAGCCGAGAAATGAGTCTGAAATTCGATTACTTCTCTTGGAAAAGAACTAAAAATCTACAAGATAAATTTAATTTGGAATGCGAAGAAACAAAACGCATGCAAGAAAAATTGTTCTGGAGTTCCGCAAAAGGCTTCTTAAAATCTTACCATAACAAGGATTCTGTTACGTATTCCAATAGAATAAACTATGTTAGATAATATGGCAATAAAGAAAATCTTATTGATTTCGTGACTGATGAATTGCGCATTAAATTCAAGAGAATGATCAACTCCAATTTTCCCCTTACAAAATCGAGACATTGTCAAGCAGACAGTTAATGAGAATAAGGAAAATCATCAAGTCTCATCAGCTAGCTGGGAAATATGCCGCTTAATTCTCACTACTAACATTAAAAGAAATATCTGAAAATCGGTTGGGAGAATAAATATTTCGAGCTGTTGTTTACAAATGATTTCGCCATCGTTCAGGTTATAACGACCGTCTGCCTAAATCAATTGCATACTTTCTTTCTATAGGAATACTGTTTTTCCGGCCCAGGCTGAGTATTCTAATTTTTCTGCAGATGTTAGCCCTAAAATATTCTTATGAATATTCTTAGATTATAGTCTATGACATTTCCGTTTGTGCTGTATACTATACATATGTATTATTGAACATTTGGCTAGTTCAGGTTTAATCGTTTTATTGGCTAGTTTTGCCGTTTAGAGAAAGGAGAATTTTTTCCGGTTTAGTTAAGAACATATCCGAAGTGTTATTTTGCCGTCGTTGTGTAGACGACGCATTTTGCCTGTTTCACTCCGAGCGGGATGCCAACCTTTTCTTTGATTTCATTAACAGTCAAAACCCTAACCCTAAGGAAGTTAACCACGTTCTGCCCTTTCTCGATATACTATTAGGCAACAAAAGCCCACACTTCCCTGTCAACTCCCCTTATCGCTAAAGACCTTCACAGTTAAGCTTACCTTGGAATTTTTTGAGTTACAAAAAATGATGATGGCCTGTTCCAGGCTTTCGGTCAGTTGGGAAGAAGCGCGCCGGAAAACGGGATTAACGCGAAGAACGGCGAGTAGAAAAATGGCGACGGGTTAGCGAAGCGTCTTTCCGAGTAACCCTCATCATTAAAACTGAAAAAACTCGCCGTTCTTCGAGCTACTCCGCAACTAAAGCTTGGTTTTTACTAGCGACGCAAGCACAAGCGCAAGCGCAAGAGTTCTTATTTCACCGTAAAAACGGCTTTGACGTAGCCTGTTCCAGGAGTTCGGTTAGTTGGGAAGCGGCGCGAGGAACGGCGAGCGAAAAAATGGGAAGGGGACTCGCCGTTTTTCGCGCTCCCCAACAAACCGAACGCCTGGAACAGGCTAGCTTCGACGCAAACAAAAGCACAAGCGCATTGCATTTTGATGCTTGAGCTTTTGCTTGTGGCAAGCACAAGCACAAGGGTCAAAAATTTGTCCTTTTCGCGTGATTGCGCTTATGCTTGCGCTTGTGCATGCGTCGCTAGTGAAAACCAGGCTTAACCGAACGCCTGAAACAGGCTATTCCTTTGAAAAGACCTTGCGTTCCAACACAAGTTCCCATAGGCTTCTGTTAATCACTCGAATCGAAAAATATCCTACGACGTTGATTCACTTACTTCGCCAATACTTTAGATATTGAAATTCTCTAGCCCAAATTCAAGATTCCTATTTTGATTGCGCTTCTTACGTGCCCGTGGTGACCTGGTAAATAATAAAACGGCCATGCCGTAAGCTTGGAGACAAACCTGCCATGAGCTTATTTGTGTAGCTACAACCTTCACCATAAAAAAATTAGTTGAATGGGTCGGATTTGTGTGGGCAGTAGTTATCCCCAATCTGGGACCAGGCTGATATTTTCGCACTATTGTATTCTCTTCGTACGTGGGTCGCGCAAAAAAAAAAAAAGGGTTTTGACGCAAGCACGCAAAGACACCGGTAAATAAGAGTGCTGAAAAATTGTCTTGATCGCAAGCTATTTTTCGTCATGATTTACGTTCGGTCAAAACTACCGAAGCGTTTGTTATAAACGGGACTCCTGCGTTAGTTTCGAGTATCTCCGTCAAGTCTGGAATGTTACACGAAATAATGTAATCATTTTCGTCATTAAAATATCGCTTGTTTATACGATTAATGCGGAAATATAGGTGAAGCTTGAAACAAATTGAAATCACTCAGTAATATTTTAATCACCTTTAAGAATTTATTATTTCTGTAACTTACTTTATAACCGCAAAGAGAAGAATTATCCCGCAAATTCCTAAATGGTTAGGGAACTCCGAAAAAAGCAATGAGTGACCACACAACTAACACAAGCTGTGATTGCCATATAAGGATATGCCCTGTAATAAAATCCAATCAGAATTAAATGGAGCTGTTTAACATGTCCGAGTTCACAGATTATATTTAAAATTTCATTTTCGATCCATCTGCAGCTAGTGTTTAATCTAAATTGGCTGAACGTAAAGATTCACGTTTGTAAGTTTTTTTTTTTACAAAAAGGGCACACGGTAGAAGAAGATTTAAGAATGAATTGCGTAAGTTAAACTGAAGCTAATAGTATTTTCAGTATTTTCGTTACAATAAAACCTCCCGTTCAAGAAAAATGGGAACGAGCGCCAATAATTAGTTTGCAGTTTTGTTTGGTCATCTGGGATGGCGCCACGCACAGTTTGCATAGCTTTTTACACATGTGGGTTTATTCCTGATTTCTTGACGTCAAATATTTACACTGCCTACAAACATTGAAGTCTCTTCAAATTTACGACTCCACATTTTGTTGCAGGGAAAACGCATATTTTTTCCGCATCTCCAGATGTGTTTTTGGTGCTTATTGCCAAAAATATGAACAATTCAAATTCTTCAGCGAAATTTCAGCGTGTTAGAATTTAGCACCAAAACGTGTTTACAGTTTTTGTCAGATAAATTTTTTTTCGACAAACTGAGAAAAATGTCTTTAGAATTTGTGGCATAAGAAGTAAATATGAACCTAATATTACAGTAGATTGTTGACGCTTAATACACCTGTGATTTTGGTAACCAAACAGAATATTGCTCTTTTTACAGAAAGTTATATTACTGTTGAGTCTTAAAATACATTGTAAATGAAAAATAAGAAAACTATAGCTTTTAGATTGAGCCGAATGTGTTTTATATAGATACTTTAAAAGTGGCGCTATGCACATAAATTAACAAAAAGGGAAAAAATCGAGGTCATTTTTTTTTTCAATATGGACTGAACAAACTGGACTGATCAATATTGGCTTTTTTACAACTTTGTTGAAGAATAAGATATTCATTCTACGGAAAAGCGCGTAAGCGCTTAGCACATTCTACTTTATAAAAAACAGTTTTCTTTAGCACAATGTTTCAAAACCGAACGAATTCTTGAACAGTACATGTTATTTGTATTGCGAAATTCGGACCATTCAGGGAGCCAAGCAAAATTCCTATTTTCATCCTGGACCATTTTGCCATTATAACAAAGTACTTTACTTTCAAAACTCCCGATGAAGAATTTATGTGCGCGTATACTTAGTAAAAGTCTAACTACGGCCCTTGAGCGACTATTTGTAGGCGATAGCTTGCAAAAGTTCCCATATCTTTCTACTGCACGTGAAGTTGACGAGTAATTTTTTAAAGACAATAATGAATACCAAAAAAGGTGTTAACAATATTATGTATAACTTAACCATTTCTTTTCTTTTCATACATGCACTTTACTGACCGAGATTAAATCATCGGAATGTGGCTCTGTCTTAATTAAGCTATAATAACTAAGGTCAAACGGGGAAGAGCGATTTAACACGGAGAACGTTGAAAAGATTACAAAAAAACTTAACACCTTTTAGTCTTTAGCGATGATAAATTATTCGAACGCGTTTAGTTCTCCCGAAAAAAGTGTGAGCAAACAAACTGTTACAGTGTAAGGTTTTCACATTCAACGGGATCTATTGAGCCACCTGTGTCAACCGGACTAATCAGTTAATCATTTCAGGTGTTCATAAAGTAAACATTTATGAATTTTCTGAAACAGTCTCATTTTAAGGCAGCTTGAAATAATCATTCCGCTTCAACGGAGAGCCAGGACAGTTGAGCCGGAGCGAGTGCTATGCTTTAGCCTTGCTCATTAGAATAGAGTTTCACAGATTGGGGCTGTCAACATGAATAACGTTATTACTTGTTTATTTCTGTTTTTGTCTCTAGTGATATTTTGGAATTATGTATCGGGAGCAGGTAAGGATGAATTGTTTTGACAATTTTTTAAAACTTTAAGCCTACATCAGTAAAAGAAAATGTATGCGGCATATTGTAATATTAGGTAGAGTCGAAATTGTTTACAAGTAAAAATACATTGTAAAGGCTTAAACTGTAGCTACGTCACGGAGATTTCACAGCGGTTTTGTCCGTACTGTTCGGAAATTAGCGGTAGGCAACTTAAAAAAATTGGTCATTATCTTTGAACATCTGAAGGAGCCGTGATATAACCTTAATTCGTGGAGAGAAATCAAACCACGGCTTCAAATATCAATTTTTTAAGGCGTACGGAAACAATTTGAAGAGTTTAGCCTCAATTTTTCAAGTTGTAATCCATTTCCATCCCAGCCATCCACAGCCTAAGAAGCTTGTTAACGGTTTCAGTGCTCTATTATAGCAATTGCTCATAAATTTAGACTATTATTTTTAGGTTTCTACGACGAAAATATATACTTTCGCTGTTCAAAAATTTGTTAAAATCCGTGACAAAGCCACTTTAGCATTAAAATGCCGCTCTCCCTTTTCAAACAGGTATACTTAAAATAAAAAAAATTTAATATAAAATAAATATGTTTATAGTGGTCATGCACTTAGCTTCATATCTCAACGAGATAGCAAGTTTACAGGCATGCCACTGAAACAGAGGAAACAAACAATTTTAAAATGAACGTAACAAGGTTAAAAATCCCAACTGGCAGGAGGCAGACCAGTTGACTATATACAAAGCGTGGTCGAGGATTTGAACTCGGGAAAACCGAGAAACAAATCCAGCTAGTGGCAGGGGCAGGTCTTGAACCGGGGACCTCCAGATTACAACACCAGCGCCCTAAACCACTCTGAGCCACGCTTGTCTCCTTAAAAAGCCACATAGTAGTTTTCAACTTGTATAGCATTTCCACAAAGTGGCAATACATTGGAAATTTAAAAAAGCGTATTTTAGATACCAGAATGCCGGAATTCAACACGATATCTTCGTAACAGTTTTAGAGGCTTGTTCTATCATTCGTTCGTTACATTCACAAGAAGATTGACAGTCTCGCTCTGGATCTTGCGCTTCCAAAATTTGTTTTTTTGTCACCTGTAAATTAAAGGAGCTTCATTAAGCAGGAAAAGAACCATAAGCAAATTCTTGACCTTTACAGGAAAGAATGTGATTAGTTGCGCAGTTGTTTCTGTCGAATCATTTGTAATTTATACGTTGTAGCACCCGGAAAAACGTTTCTAGGTATAATTAACAATTAGACTACGAGCCCGAGTTTTCTATGAGCAAATAGTCAACGAGGCGCAGCCGAGTTGACTATCGCTCATAGAAAACGAAGACGAGTAGTCTAATTGTTTTAGTAGAAACTCTAAAGGATTGCAGTCCAAAACCTACAATATTGTGCACTTTGAAGACAAAAATAAAGAAAATTTACCGCTTAAAGAGCTACGCGCGCGCGCGACTGTTTTCTATCGGCGATTATAGTTCACCACTAAATTTTCTCCGATTCTAATTGGTTTAAATTGAACACGTGACGCGATAATGCCCGTCCGCCGGGGGCATTATCGCCCATAGTGCCCTCCCGTGAAAAATGCCCGGATCGATAGTGCCCGCCCGTGACTGTTTTTTGTAAACAAGCTGCCTGCAGACAAAAAAAACCCAACCAAATTCACTGCATTTAGTGGGTTTCTCGTTTGGTTTTGTTTCGTTTGTTAAATTTCGGCTTTCAATTGAGTTTATTATCCTCAAAAGTAAAAATAATTTACGATGCTTGTTTTTGTATGTGCGCGCGGAAGAAAATTTAGTGGTGAACAACTAAATTTTTTCGGAACTATCGGTCTGATAGTTGCCCCTTGGAAATTTGATGTTCTTAAAACTAGCATATTTGCCCTCGAAGCTTCGCTTCTCGGGCTAATATTTGTTTTAAGAACATCAAATTTCCGCGGGGCAACTATCAGCCGATAGTTCCTCGACAGAAACACTCTATTGTTAAAATAGAAAACATTGGAAGAACCAATCAGATTAGCGGATTTCCAATAGAACACAGTTGAGTTTCTACTAAAAAGGTTTAGACATTGTTTAACGTGTTGAATCTACCACAATAACAATGTATATTTTGCAAAACACGGTAACTGATCACTGTCTTTTTTCTCTCCCTGTTTTTGGCGCGAAAGTGAACGGAGGTTGGTCAGGCTGGTCAGGTTGGAGCGGCTGTGCTGCCGGAATTTGCGCGGGAAATCAGCGCATTCGAACAAGAACTTGCACTAATCCGATACCAAGTGAAGATGGACAGTATTGCGACGAAGGAGAAAGTTCGGAACAAATGGACTGCATGAGTGAGTACAGAGTAAACTTTAATGCTTAGTCGTAACTCTGAATTTATCCAAAAGTCAAGAATCTGCGCTCTTTAGGCAAAAGTAGTGGTGTCAGTTTTGGCAAATCCCGATAGAAGCGCCTGGAGAATTTTAAGAATTTCCATATCCAATCGAAAAGAAAAGTTGAAAAGGGCGCGAACACTCCCCTGTACACAGAAGATTGCCACGTCACATAACGCAGTAGTTGTACGATCTGTCGCTTGGTAACGTCTCTGAAAATACTGCGGACTCCCTCAAAATGAGATAACAGGTTAGATTGTTATGTTGCGGGTGTATAAATGAACAATAGCAAGCAGCCAAAATTCCTCTTGCACCAAATAGCAAGCAAGCCAAAATTCCTCTTGTACTGATTTTCGTAAGTGCTGCACATTTACCTCCAATTAAGGCAAATGGGAAGATAATGAATACTCGTTATACCCGTTTTAATGTCATTTCAGTTGATGGCGGCTTTACAGAATGGAGTCAGTGGTCACTCTGTGAAGACCCGTGTGGGGGATCCATAGTCAACAGAACCAGACATTGTACTAACCCCACACCCACCCCGGACGGGAAGCCATGTTCTGGAGACACATTTCAAACGAAGCTAGAATGTGTTGGACCATGTCCAAGTAAGTCTGTCGAAAGCATTGTTGCATTTTTATCATACTTAAGTGGTTTTTAAAATTAACCTGATTCTTTAACTTTGACTAGTTCATGTTGCTTTCGATGCAAACGATGCTATTTTTGTCTTGGGAGTAGCTGCAACAGGGAAACCTCAATTCAGTTTCTTTGTTAGGGGCCGCCAGATCCAGGGTAGCTTTATGTGCGCGTATATAACTTCAGGGTTTATAAAAAAATGACCAAAAATCTAAAACGTTATGTTGGAAGACACTATTCTTTTTGGGAAGGGGTGGGGGGGGGGGGGGGGGATGAAAAGGCAGGCGCCAGTAACATTATAGATACAAAATATAAGTTATATAAACTACTATCAAAACCTGAGGTGATCTTTTATACTGAGATGCGAAAGAATTGTATACGATTTTGGCCTAATTCTTTAATTTTGTTCTGTCAGTCTAGATCTTCAAAGTCGATAAATTAAAATTTCGGACTCCTTGTCTTTGTAACAAAGCTAAGTTATGCAAATCGACCACAGACACCCCACGCTTGCATTTAACACAATTTTCAAATTGTTGTATGTTTTAGCTGGCCCTCTCGATGGCAATTGGGGTTCCTGGACTCCTTGGACACAGTGTTCTCAAACATGTGGAATATCAGGAGGAACAGTTTTGCAAAGAACAAGACTGTGCAATCAACCACCCCCAATGAATGGCGGGAAAGCCTGTGTTGGAAACGGTACAGAGTCGGCCAGATCATGCTTCAAGCCTTGTCCAGGTTTGTAAGTCATAAGGAGTGGAAATATTTGCCTTTCAATCCCTGGGTGGGGGGTACTTCCTAAAGTAAACTATACGGAGATGCTTCGCCCAAAAGGGATACGTTTTTCTGGCTCTAGGTATATAAAAAGGTAGGGTACAAGTTCGAGTACACAAAAGAAGAGGTAACACTGTCATTTTGGTACTTAAAAAGACTACAAAAAGTCTAGAACAGACCCACCGAACGGTCGATTCATTAAAGTATTTAAATATTATTTGAGTGAAAATTAAGAAACAAGATGGCAGTATTCCCTCTGCAGGTATATGAAAGGGTGCCATTTTTCTATCAAAAGTATACGAAGGGATTACCATTCTATTGAAAATGGTACATGAAAGAGTAAGGGTTTAGATCTCGTGGCGAAGACTGCCGTATACTTGTTTTTTTAGTACCCCTCCCCCCAGGAGCTTCGATACACTTTGCAGCACTGATGGTGGAGAGTTGTCAAGTTTGCATCTAGATTGTCAATAAACTCGTGATCTTGGACTTATAGACTTCATTACAGTTTACTCTACGCCGCCATGTACGTGTAGCTGCCTTGAATATCTCTGTCATACGATCCTCTGCCAAGGCTTAGTCTTACTGCTCATATCTTAGCTTAGTCTGTGCAGTGAGTGGCTATATCCACAGTGAAAATGGTTAAACTGACCTCACTTTGAGAAAAGAAAAATTACCTTCTCAAGTTTGCACAGTAAAAAATGCAATCTTCTGAAAAAAAGAGAGAACAAGTAACCTACCAGAAAGTTAACTGCCTGATTTTCATTGAGAAATGAGGCTATTTGCGTGCCTACCGCACAAAATGTCGTCGCAAATGGGCGCTGCGGTCTTTTTTCAAAGTTAAGCCACGATGATGATAATGATGATGATGATGATTAATAAATTGGATAATCAAGCCCCTTTTTAGTTTATTTTAATTTTACATGTGATCATTTAATTGCTAAACTAAAATGTCAAATGGCACAGCTTTACTCAATTGGTTTGTTTCAATTACAGTTGATGGCGGTTTCGGTATGTGGTCCCCATGGACATCATGCAGTGAGACGTGTGGGACTGGTACCCAGTCTAGAAGCAGACCCTGTGATAACCCGACCCCTGCTGATGGAGGACAAAACTGCACTGGTGACTTCACTCAGGCCAAGAGCTGCAAACTGACGTCATGCCCTGGTAAGCTCTTGAGATTTGTACATGTTAGATTTGCAAGTTATAGTTAAGAAAAGAATTATAATGAAAAGTTTTTTTGCTGTTCATTTTTGCTTTGCTTCTTTTCTTACACCTTATATCAATAATTTGTAGATATTAAAAAAAAAGCAGCCGCTTGGAATAGTTAAAAAAAAAGGAAAAAAAGCTATTTAGTGCTATTAATTAAGGTGATTCCACTGAAAAAGAACGAATATTTTTAAAATTTTATAACACTTGAACCAGTTGGTAATTATGTTATGAGCACTACAAAAAAAGAAAAGAATTGGGGTCACCGTGATCGTTTTCGGATGGCCATTAATTATCAGGGAGCTTTAGCAAACAACGACGGCAACGTGAACGAAACCGTCACCAAACAAAAGGTTTAATGAGCAGAATAATAGCTATGCACGTGTGTTTTAAATCCTTGACTGTTCTCTTCGAAAAAGAACGTGAAAAACCAAGTTCTGGGTATTGGAGAACGTGAACAACGACGGCTAAATTTCGGTATTTCTATTTAGGGATGAACGCTTTCTTTACGTAATCAGCTGGAGCTAGTTCCAAAACCAATCGATATACTGAATGCATCTGGATAAGCACGAGATTCTCGAGTAAAATATAAATTCATTTTGCACCACGCGCTGTCCTCGGATTCGCCGTCGTCATTACGGCTAAAGCTCACTATTATAGCTAATATACGACTTGCGAGGTTTTCATTAGGAACCCAAGTAATCCGCATGAAAAACTATCATTTCTAGAAAAAAATCATTTTATTTCCGTTGAATGTGAATATATTTCAATGCTATCGTATTTGTAAACAGGTGCTGTCAACGGAGGATGGTCAGCGTATTCATCTTGGAGCACATGCACAGAGCCCAAATATTGCCTGCAGGGTACCACGAAACGGACCAGAACCTGCACCAATCCCCCTCCGGTAAATGGCGGTGATGACTGTGCAGGCCTTGCAGTGGAAGAGAAAATCTGTCCCACGGATGGATGCACTAGTAAGAAATTATTAAAAAAATAAATCCAGAAATTCCAGATAATAACTTCCTATGCTACCTTTTTAAAACTCAAATGAGGGTCTGAATAGGGGTACCTCGATAACACTAAACACTTAATTTTTTGGCTCTGTAACATGAAATAGTAAAATTTTAGGCATTTTAACATTAACAGTAAAAGGTTGACTGTAACAGTTAATTTTCTCAAAAAAGAAACAAGAACGGCTTCAAAAAGGCCAATATTATTTTGTTTAGTATATGAAGAAGTTATCGGCCATTTTTCGACGATTCCCGATCAGTTCGGAAGATTTCCGAAGAATACCGAATATTCCCAAAGACTACCGAAGATGTCCGGAGACTACCGAAGATGTCCGAAGACTACCGAAGATTTCCGTGCAGTAATCTAAAACATTTTCTCTAAGTTTATGAGTGGTTTTATCTGATTTTTGAAGAGCAGATAAGGATTAACAATGCTAAAAATTTTCACGAAAAAACTTCAAACACTTAACAGTATTTTCTCCGAAAATAGTAAACATTGAAAAATTGACCAATGTAACAGCAACGCTTAAAATTATAGGCAAAACATTAAAAACTAAACCCCATTCAGACCCGCTCAAATGGCTGCCGTAAGTTTTTATGGAAATGATCAGAATTAAGCGAGATCCCGAAAAAAAAATGGAAATTTAACGAAATTCCACTTGATTGGAGGTGATTTTCACTTGCTCTCATGGACAAAACAAATTTCATAAGCTTCTTTGCTTTATGTACCCCGATCACCTGCAATGAAATTTCCCTGGCTGACTGAATGTCCTAGGCCTTCACTTATGAAGAAATTTTGTAAGGGTTATTTTTAGGCAAAGAGGGGATATGTGATTTATTCACCGAGTGCGCAGCCCGAGGTGAATAAATCACATATCCCCTCTTTGCCTAAAAATAACCGGCTTATTTTTCACATGGGCGAGGTATCAACGCTGGCTTAAAACAATATGAAACATGCTTTTCTTTGTTGTTTTGATGTAGGCACGCCGAAGAAAAACAAATGTTTTTCCCGCGCCGACGAGACTTGACTTGTCGCATTTGTTTATTCAACAGAAATATCGTAAGCACATTTAGCGCAACAATTTCATCTAAATCAGGAATGGTTTCTTTTATTAAAGAGTTCTTTGCTGTTATAAACACCTTCGTAAGCTTGTTGAAGTGGTGATTTAATTCTTGTGGAACGCGTACGCTCCAAAAGAAAAAAATTATCTCGATCAGTTGGCTTCGTTGCCCACGCGTGTGTGCGATCTTTCATGCCGAAACTTTGCAGCGCCTGTAGTTAAAAGGTTTTATAGAAGTGTGTACGTGCTCGATTCTCCGAAGAAACATATACTAATGCTTTGAATTATTAAACTGTTGAAGATTCAAGTAAACTATTTTCGATGTTTTGCCTTCAAAACCGGTTTTGACTTTCACTCGAACCGACGAACCAGTTCCCAAACCTCGGTTTCAAGGTACAGTCAACTCTCGTTATAGCGGACACACTCGGGACTTCGTTTAGTGTCCGTAATAGCGAGAGTCCGTAATAGCGGGGTGTGAGGAAAAAAATGGCGTTAACATAGGTTAAATAGTATGGACTATGACGAGCTTATCAACAGTCGTGAAAAGACTCAGAAGTCGTTAGGTATGGACGATGACAATGGTCGAGGGTTTGAGGGTTTGATCTCTCAAAGGGAGTCGTCTGAAAGAAAAGGGCGCAAGCTGAAGTGAAAAAGCAAAGTCTGGTGTACAGCTACTGAAGCAATTGATGCAAAAATAATTGCAAAAATAATTATTGCAAAAGACTTCTGCAATAATGTTATGTGAGAAGTTCATGGTGTCCGCTTTATCGAGAGTCAAAACAATAAAATTGTTCTTTTGGTACCACGAAAGTGTCCGTAATTCCGTAATAGCGAGAGTCCGTAATAGCGGGAGTCATTTCCAGTAAAACCTCTATAACTTTCGCCGGGGATCTGAATTTTGTCCGTAATATCGAGCGTCCGCAATAGCGGGGTGTCCGCAAGGCGAGAGTTGACTGTACCGCTTTGAGACTCCCTTGGTGATTCCCGATTGGACAATACGTCAACAAAGACTGCGCGTTACTAAGATACGGAGCTCCGGGGGCCTCGTGAATATTAAATAACCCGACCTGACTCGGGTACGCTGAATTACACATTTTCATCGCCGTGATGTCCTCATGCACTTAACAACAAGAAAAAGGTTCCGAAAAGACGCACTTGGGTTTTCACATTGTTAAATTTTATAATAAACAGGTTATTTTTTCGTTTTTGATACGCCGACCAAAACAAACAATATGCGTGCCAAACAAGCTTTACAATAGATTAAAGATTCCGAAAGTACGCATTCGGATTTTGCAATTGCCTAATAGTTCCGACAACTTTGTAACCACCTTTCTTCACCACTTTACTGCAAATTTGGCAGAAGTGAGTGAGTCTGCGAAGGAAAGTTCAAATTTTTCGACAAATCCAGGCAATTACTTGGAGAAATTGCTTTCCTCTAAGAATCTGGAAGAGGACTACGAAAACGCTCAGTTTAGCATTGAGGAGGCGACAGAAAGGTTGTTTAGCTTTAACCAGGCGAAAACAAATGAGAAGAAAACGTCGAAGAGGCTAGAGATATCATCGTTGAAGATGACAAATTAAAGAGCTGCTGGCAAGGAACAGTGAGAGATCCCGAAGAACACTAAAAAAGGTAACCTTTTGGTGTTTGAATGTTTGGAGTATGTGACCGAACGGAATGAACTGCTTCGGAATTCTGGAAAAGCAAACGTCGAGGCTAGAGTTCCGGAACGCATTTCTCATGTTTCCAATTAAGCATTTGCTCAGTAGTATTTAAAATGTAACAACAGTCAAAATAAAATAAATGTAACGTTATTTAAGTAAAGTTGTTGTTTTGTTTGTAATGCGAAGCATGTGGCTGTGCTACGAGGGGAATATTACCGTAATATTCCCCTAGGGGATTATCAACTCTAATATTCCCCTAGGGGGATATTAGAATATCAGCCCTGCTCTCCCCTGTTACAATCAAAGCCGCCCCCAGCTTTTCAGACAGTTGTTAATTAGCGGGGTTTATTCAATATAATCAGCCTGGAAGAACAAAGGAAAACGAGCCATGTGAAAAATAAGTATTTTTATCGAGTGGCCGCCGTCTTTCGTCTCAAATGAAATTAAATTTTCTGAATTGTATCCAGATTGTTGCATTCAAAGAACTCTTTATTCCCGGAAAATGACGAGGGACGAGCCGAAACGCCGAGTGAAATTACTTTAAATATTCCTTGATTTCATGCTATGTTCTTTAATTAGTGTTAACAAATGGGAATAGACTTTAGAGCTCGAAGATCCATTGCTGGACTGTGGTAAAATGTAAACCAAAGAAAAAAAACTGTCACGGGTTTGTGCAAGTGACAGCTCCGTATTTGCAATCGATCTCTAGCAGGTTGCTTTTTGTTAAGGGTCCTGAAGGGGTGAGGGGTGGGAGTATGTACCAATTCCCGGGCCCAAATTTTGCCCAAGTCCTATTTTCCAACCTATTTTTGGCCGAAAACCCAGTCCCATTCCTATTTTTTGTTTGTGATTCCTGGTCCCAGTGAACCAGATCCCATTTTCCCAGTGAAAAAGCCTTCAGACCCATCTTTATACAACTGGCACGCTAAGAAAATGCTTATACAATGTTTATTGTTTTTCACTGAAACCCCTTGATTTTAAACTGTATATATTATCGATATTTTTAGCTTACCAGCCGAACAAGCCCGACAAAACTGCAGCCGATCCCAATTCGTGGATTGCTCTTGAGTGTGGTGCAACCGAAAAGTTCTCAGCTTCTGGATCTTACAAAAACGACATTCCCTTTGCTGTGTATGCAGAGTTCGGTTTTATGAGAACTGAGCTAGAAAGCGGATGGTTTGCTGTAGAAAATGTGCCTGATGATAAAGACGATTATGGACAAAAACAGCTGAAGAAGGTTTGTGGGTTACCTAACGATTTCTACACAGCGACAGCAACAGTACGCTAACTGTGATTGGCTAAAAATTTAATGGAAAAATTAGTAACAACCGAGAGTTGCCAGCGACTATTTAATTTAGCCATTTCCGAAAAAATTAAAAATGTAGTGATATTGTGTAAACCAGTTTTTAATGAACATATAGCTGAGATGGAAATAAATGTTTAGTAAAAGAACAAACTCCCTTGAAATTGAACGAACATTTGCATTGCCAAAAAGAACAAAGATACCGGCATCTTTTTTTAAAAGAATTTTTCAAGTCGACTATGCTTATTTTGTTTCCCTTTAGGGTTGGAGGGGGAGGTACTTAAATTTAACGAGTATTAAATTTGACCGAGACAAATTTTAGCAAGAACTAAATTTGTATACGTAATTGGACTACATGCTGTCCAATTTGGAAATAATTTGATGAAAAAAATTCCGAGGACAGCCAAAATTGGACGAGGCCGTAGGCCGAGTCCAATTTGGCTGTCAGAGGAATTTTTTGAATCTAATTATTTCCAAATTGGACAAGCATGTAGTCCGGTTACATATTAATTATATAGCTTTTTATAGTCAGTCAATCCAGCGTAAATTATAAACTTTTTTATATGTCCAGAGCGGGAAAAACATTCAACAATAGTAGGCATAACACAGCACATGCAACTCACTCAAAGCATTGTCTTCACGAATAAAAATTAAACAAAACAGTGCAATTTTATTCACCTGAGTTTGCGAAGCTTGCTACAAAGTGAGTGAAAACACTGCATCAATCAACGAAAGTCGTAAACAAAGTGTCCGAAGAGCTTTACAACTTCTTGAATCTGACATACTCCTTTCCACTATTTCGTTCATACTTCATGGCCGTGTTTTCTTTTCGAATTTCAGCATCATGAACGACAAAGAATTGCATCCAGCTCGTGGCGATGAATATCTGACAGATTTCTTGCTTCCCTTCGCTGCACTTACGTTCACCCAAGTTTTGTACTATTAGAGGCGTTTTGCTCTTAGTTTTTGCTTCTTAGTGTAGCTAGCTCCTCCTCTGACAACGTAGAAAATTTCTCTTTGTTGTTACTATTGCTGGAAAGCTCAAAAGGAATGGAAAAACGTAGCAAACTTGCCTTAAAAATTCCGCCATTGTCGACTAACAATGCGACAAGTTTATCGGGCTGACGCTATGCTTAATGCTAATTGGCTGATATCCGTCACATGTCGCTTTTCCTTCGATTTGATTGGCTGAGACAAAACTGTCCAATTTTTCTTAAATTGGACAGTTTGTGCATTTTACCTGAAAGTCCTATTCGAAACTATCCAAATTTAATCCCAAATTGGACAGTTCTCAGAAATTAAGGAAAAATAGCTGCGCTGACAATATAGGATTTACTGACAGCTATATAATTAAGCGATTAAATTAGTAGCCGCTAACAATAGTAACATTAAGGTAGTCCAGCTTCAAAGTTATCTTTTACTGAAATAATTTAGAAGTGTTAATGTAAAGGCTATCAGATCAACAATTTTCTGACTTTGCTAAGACGTTTTCAAAGCGGAAAGGATATTGTTGGCAACATTAGCTAGATACTAGAAGTATACTCATCGACAATTCTGAAATGTTCCACTAAGGCCATCACAGTTAGCTTCCAATAAAAAAAAAAAACTTAATATGTCAAGGGGGATTTTAACGTTTTTTCTGTTGGCATTTAGGTATGCTTTGAGATAATCGATCCACTGACCATCAGTAAAATCAGAAACAATAACAAGGCAGGATACTACGACGATATCGATGCTCTACCGGAATGGACTAAGCCCGCGGTAACTGAGAATGTTCCCGCGTTTACCATTTGGATTGACGAGTCACAAGCTCTCAGAAAGTACGAGTTCCAGTGCGCAAGCTCTGATGAGTATGTACCGCTGACCGGATATGTGATGAAGGACGTCAGGTAAGAGGAGCAGTTGTGTCAAATGAACTCAGTTCTGATATTTTCTCAGTCAAGCATGCGCAGAAATTCCAAAGAGTAACACTGGGACAAAAATTGAAGAACAGAGCCCGTGATCTCTTTAAAGGGGCAGTGTCATGGCGATTTTGATGCATTTGTGGCCATAACGGAGCTAAAATTATAACAAAATAATTTCGCTCATTCACAAGATGCGCCTTGAACACCAAGGTGAAGATATTAAGTTAATCATTCAAAGGAGAGCAAAGTGTAATTAGTTTTTAACGATTTGTCAAAGTTAAGACACTGAAAACGTCTGCCAGATGTTTTCATTTTTGATTGAAATCTCATGGCTGTATATCTCATGATAATACATCTTTTGTCATTTATTATTATTAACGAACAAACGAACGAACGAACGAGAAAAGAACAAATAAACAAACAAACGAACGAACGAACGAGAAAAGAATAAACAAACGAACGAACGTTCGTTGTTGCTTTTTTATTTCTCAAGAGCAAAGGAACACAAACAAACAAGCAGAAAAACAAACAAACAAAAGAAAAACAGAAACAAACGTTAAAAAACCGTTTTCATTGTAGGTTCTCATACTACACCGAAGGAAATACCCAGACGTTTAAAGCCAAAGGAGATTACACTATAGCAACAGGAACTGTGTTCAAGACAGAAGTTTATAAGGATGTCTTCAGTGGAGGAGTGTACGCCAGAGGCAGTGCTCCATCTGCTACGTTCGCTGATATGATGGCCTCCTTTGGTTTGGATCCTGCCACCTTACCTGATTTCTTAATAGATGCACTGAGGTAAGTTGTTCAATCTTAAAAGTTACGTGCTACTCTTATGATAAGTTTAAAAATGGGTGGATGTTTTGGATCAGTTTTGAGCAATCTAAAATCTTGTCCTAGGGATCATAGGTGCTTGAAGATTAAAGCGACAAAAAAATTGCTACGCCATTCAGGTTTTGCTGTTGTCTTTTCAGGAGAGAAGTTTCATAAAAAACACGGATTGCAAGACTTGAAAATAAACGAAAAATTGTGCTATTCTCTCTTGTAGAGGAGCTGGTATCTGGGATTTCACCATGCAGCCTGTGGAGATAGTAAGGAAGCTGGTAAAGAATGGCGTCTTCAGATTCACAGCTTCAATCGATGCACTCGGTGTTCCTGTTCACGTTGAGATTTTGACAGGAATCAGATTTGCTCGACCAACATTCGCTGTCGGGTTTGCCTTTGATCGTGAATCATACGGTGCACTAGCGAAAAAACTGTCTGGAGTTGGAGTCGATTTCCTGGACAAACTTGGACTAGAGTTTGAGGTAAAACAAATTTGTTCTAACATCTTATAGCGGTTATCATTTGAGTGTCATTAAACTTAAACGAAAGAAATCTAATCGAGAAATCAAAAACGCCACAGACAATCCAATAAACCAATCAAAACTCGAAGCAAATACATGTAGCCGACGCGAAGGGCGGGAAAACGTGTGTGACCAAACCACGATTGGCATTGCTTTGACTTCTAATATAAAATAGAGGGCCACAGGTTCATCAGAATTTTTCTGTTACGTGCTACCCTCTCTAAATAATGCTGCGCGAGGTTTGTACACTAGGCGATTATTGGCGAATTTTTTTATAGAAGGGTATAAACGTTAAAGGAGGAATATATTGAAAGAAACAAGCAACGGAGATTAGAAAATAGATTACCTTCACACCACACACTATACAATATAATCCTTATCTTACATCTTTATTAAATATCTTTCACTCTTATTTTATTAAATACGCTAATTACCTATTCATTTTTACCCCTTTATAAACATCTAAGAGTTATTAAAGCATGCTTAAGTGTATGTGGTTCTTCCACAAACTCATCACGGCATGTCTAGATTGCAATAAACCATTGTATTTTCTGTCAAAAATGGAATTAAAGGGAAAGGATTTGGCCATGGACCACGGAAGGGGTTGCCTCCCCGTATAAAGCTTTGTTGAGTTCTTCCCCCCCCCCCCCTACCTTCATGTACCGTAAAATCTGAAACTTTTCAATTCAGTCAAATCCGTGAGAAAGTTGAAAATATAATCTTACATCTTCAGGTTTGTCAATGTTTAAAGTCCAAACTAGATCCGAAAATCTTATATTAATAACATTTTTTATTTCAAAATTTTCTCGTAGATCGGAGTATCCTTCCATCCTCCTGCACCCTTTCAGCAGCTCTTCGTAGATGCAGAAACCAAGTTTTCTAAAGAACCTCTTCATAGCTTTGTATTCACCAGCGTTCCCCAAGGTCTGTATAAATATGCAAACTGTACTTACTTAGTTACTGGCCACCACGCAGGTGTGGTGCATCGCAACGCAGTCACTGCAACCTTACCTGTCTCCAGCCAGTTTCTCAATGGTGCTCCGACTGTGATTGAGCTCTCTTAGTTCCTTTTCGACAGTTCTGCGCCATGTTGTTTTTTAATTTGGGAGACCTCTATTACTTTGCCTTCAGGGTCCAGCGAATTGCAATTTTAATTTAACTATGCTGTTGTTGTCCTTCGAAACACATGCCCAGTCCACCTCCATCTACTCTTGGTGACAACGGTGCGAATATGAAACTAAATGTTTGCAAAGAAATTAATTCTGATTCTAAATGACAAAACCATAGCTTCATTGCAACTAGATGTGTCTCCCGGGCGTTAAAATTTTAAGTTACAAGCAGACAAGATTAACTTTGAAAACTGTTCCACCGGACCATATTTCAAACACCCATATCGCAATCCGTTTCAATCTTAATCACTTTTGGCCATCCATACCTTCTTTGCATTTGGTGTGTTATTTAAATATTCCTTCACTGTTTTAAGAGGTTATTTTATACATTTAAACGAATTTGATAGTTATTTCCTATGCCTAAGTTTGGCTAAAACCCGTGACACGGTCCCTTTAATTGTCACTGGTTGTAGGAATTTTCGCCGCCGCCCAGATTGTTCTACCAAAAGACTGCCAAGGCAATAAATTCTGTGAAATCATGAAGATGATTGTGGGGCCAACAATCAAGTGGTATATCACTGGTCATTTCGAATGGAAGAAAATCCGAGTCGCTACAGGTTTCGCTAATGTTCGTATCTTTGATGGTCTCTACTTTCACAAGCTTGAGTTGTACGTAGAGGTAAGTTGCTAGAGCTTTGCCTTCTTTGTTAGTTTCACAGCTGACATGTACAGAGCATGCATTTATTGCTTTGTGTGATTTCTTTTTTGTTTTATTTCTGGCGTGTCTTACTGTCACCTCACATTCTGTCTTAACCTGGCCTGAGTTTTGTTTTAGTCTGTATTTCGAGGGCAATCCGGAGCCATTGTTTTTTCACAATTTCGGGCCATTATTTTGTTGATTTATTTATTTCCTTCCCTAACGAAATGCATCTTATAAGTACGTTTTCGTTCTTTCGTTTGTTATTTAATTAAAAACACTCTGTACTCTTTTCTCCTGCTTAGCTACCTTTTGGACTCTTAAATTTACTTTGTAAAACAATGACCGATCGAAGTTTAAAATTAAACGGAACGCAATCGATTCTAAATCAAACCATGGTTTGAGTTTCATTGACCTCGATCATATTAAACTCACAAAATTCACAAAAAAGATAGTAATAGCTAAAACATACTATGATTTCCAAAATTTCGTTGTTCGGGAGAGAGGTAAAGGGCTGTATGTGTTTTTGTTTACTGTTCTTTTCAATTTCTTCTCAGGCTGACTGGAATGATACAAATACACATATCAAAATTGGATTCCGTGCGGACATCAAAGTCCCGGTGAACGGTGACATTTACCGTGACGGCATCAGGGCTCCTGGCAGCGAACTGTTCCTGTTCGGTGTGTTGGAATACGATTTTACGGAGCAGGTAGTCGGTGGAAAACTTGGCATGCGTGGAATCTGGCGAAGGGCGTTCTTCATTCCATTCCTCGGCATTGGAAACATTTTCCTCGGGTACGAATGAACAAAGCTAAGCATGTTAATTGTTTCATGTTGTTTATAGCCCAGTATTTAAGGAGAAACTTCACCGTTGCTTTCTGAATTACAGTGAAATCCCGATTTCTCGAGCCTTCTGATACCGGCGTAACCCGCTCGCTTGGGCGCTCATTGGTAGAGATCTATTCATCTTGTACCCAGAGCCGCTTGTCTTTCTTAGCAGGCTAAACCTGGGGCACGAGGAACAATTAGCTTTGGGGACGCAAAATTTAATTGGCGGGATTTAAACAAATCTAACCTATAAAGACAAACTTTTAAACTCTTGTTTTTCTCGTATAACAAAGGGATTTTAAAACGTTTCGTTTGATTGGTTTCTTCTGTTCATATCCGGCCAATCAAACCATGTGTATTCAGAGTATGTGTATGACTTGTTTCTCGTGCCCCAGACTCAGCTGTAGGGCTCTGGGGTAGGGCTTTCTACAAATTGCTCGACAACTTTTTGGCAACTTTTCATATTTTGAGCAACTTTTTCCCCTTCGAGCAACTTTTTTCCTCTCGAGCAAATTGATGCATTTTGAGTAATTTCAAGACCGAAGATCTCCGAAAATCATCCGAGTGTTGTTCAAAGGCCATACGAACGTTTCCGAAGATTTCCGAAATTTGCGGAAGATTTTCGGCTCATTTTCCATTAAAACATCACAAAACTCGTTAGAAAACATGACGTCATCGATATCTTCGCATTTTTTTTTTCAATTACCGTTAAAGAAATCCCTGTTATTTAACAAATTTTTCTCTAATATGTTATTTAGATACTTCTTTTGCTGTAAAATTGTATAAAACTGCTTAGAAATCTTACCCTCAAAAGGAAATTAGCATATATTTAGAGAAATTCTCTTGATTAGAAGCAGCGTTTTGGATTTTTTGGAGCAACTTTCGAGCAATTTTTACTATCAGAAGCAATTTTTTTGTTTTTTTGGAGCATCTTTTGAGCATTTTTTGAGAAATTACGGGCAACTTTTGGGGAAAACTCGAGCAACTTGTGGAAAGCCCTACTCTGGGGACGAGAATGAAATCTATTTTCTTAAATGAATAGTCCTTGAATATGACGCTACGTGTAACAAAACGCAAGGGGAAAAATGGAATACTGAAATGCTAACTGGAAAAACTGGAGCAAATATTTTTACAAGAGGGAAAACTACGATCGATCTTGCGATTTGTCACACACGAGCGCGAATCTGCACTGAGTTTTTAATCTAACTCGCTATACATTTTCGGTGTTGTATATAACAAAACAACCAAAATTTGTTCATGGACTATACTCTCAAAGGCCATAGAAATGGCGCCTCAATTATCCGAAATGTTTAAGTAAAGCTACACGCCTAACGGCTCGTGACTTCACTTGATTCTGAAAACAATTGTGGCTTCCTTTCCGCGGTACATTTAAGTGTACTTCTAAGATTGTTTTTTAACAATGTGTTTCACCAATTTTCTTTGTAAATCGCAGGTTAACGTACAAAGTTGGAGCGCCTATACCCATCACAGGTGTGCAGTTTGGAATGAAAGTCGAGTTTGGTTACGACTGTCTAATACCAGCAGACTTTAATAACGATGTAAGTATTACATTTTTATCAGTTGAACAGAATTTAAACAAGGGCATGTAAAAAGATTCGTGTTCACATTAAAAATTTCTAGGTTGTTTGTCTAAGCTAAAAATTCGTAATATTGGAGGATTTCTGTTTTTATATGACAGTATAGGTTAGTTTAGAGACGAAAGTAAGAAATAAATATTTTTATCATTCGATGCATTTTTCACTCCCTTTTCATTGGCCGAGAGCACATGTACACCACGTCATCTGCAAACAACTGCTTACAAATAATGATTTGCTCGTGCGCATTAGCGTCTGACAGCTGCATGCGTAGTTGAGTCCACTTCCGAGAAAAAATGGCAAGTCGTTTTCCAGAGGTGTAGAAGAGCGGTTTAATTTGTCTACTACGCCTGAAGAAACGGCGAAAAAAACAAACAAACAAAAAGGCAACGGAAATTCAGCTCGTATCATCGATAGCGAAGTTTAGTCCGCACTAATTCAAAAAGAGCCGTGCGGTTGCCATGCAGTTCCGGAAGGAATACTTGTGCAAAACAAATTTATGCTTCAGTACTAGTGATCGAATGATAAAACGACTATTGAACGGTTTTTGCAATATATCGTTTTTTGTCAGTGTCTCGCAGATACTTTATTTGCCTCAGCGACAAATCACTATATTTTGCTCAACCTTTTCCAATAATAGGCTTCTTTCGATAAATTTAAAATTCAGCTTGGTAGCGAGGCCTAGAGGACACAAACAAAAGAAAGGAATGAACATGCCTATTGTTAATTATTGGAAATGCTACAGCGTTAATGGTTTTTATGCCCATAGCATGACAAAAAATCATTGGTTGTTGTTGTTGTTTTTGCTGTTGTTGTTAGGGCCATTGTTTTGGTGGCAGTGGGTACTTCGGTGTTGGATCACCTCAGTTCTTCTACGCGGACATGACAGCGCTGACTCTCGGGAAAATCATTCGACTTCTGGGATTCACTTTCCCACTGCCTCCCCCAATAGCAGAGACGGGCTTCCCAGAAGGCGCCGCGGTAAGTGTTGTGACACGTATTAAAGCAAAAGCCTCGAGCGCTTTCCATTTCTTTAAGAAACCGGTGATAATTTCCTGTCAAAGGGAGCAGTAAATGTTTTCAATAAATACAATAATGCGAGACAAGTGTGTACCAGTTGAACACGTTCCAGTGGAAAGGACTGTTCCATTTCATTTCCCACCGGAACAGTCGCGTATTTCAGCAAGAAGCGTGGTAAAAGTGTGGAAAAGCAATATGGTACAGTGATATTACGAGCATTTCGTTAAAATTTAAAAAGAGGAATACCTCTTCACGGTTTTCCATTTTCCCCCCAAAAGTTCTACAGCAGAAGAAAAGAGGGTCCAGTATTGAGGCAACTTCGATTCTAGAAAGAAAGTTGAGAAAGATGTTAATTCAGTTAGCACGAGTACGGGATATAGGAGAAAAATATCGGTTCCCTATTACTGGCGAACCCATGATCTTCTGCAACACCGGTCGGGTAGTCTTACCGTTGAGCCACAGGGAGACCAGTGGCGAACTGGGCCATTTACCACGTTGCGAAAGTTACATCATATAAGTCTAAAGGGGAAATTGCCTTCGCACTAAATCCGAATATAATAAAGCTTCTACTACAATAATTGTCCTTCAAAAGGTGTACGTAGAAGATATTAAACGGTACCAAGAAGATATGAATTTAATGTTCGAGTGACAAAAACGATATCTCACTCGTCAGATATAGTTTTTGCCACAAGAAACCAAGTTCACTCAACAAAATAGACAAGGCTGGAATCGTGACGTCAATGATTGATATGCAACTCGCAAGAGAAACATATGGACGATACACCACTCGGGTCCTGGATGGAGTAGGGGGGGGGGGGGGATGGCGTATGGAATCTACGAGTGGTTTAGTTCTCAGTTAAACACTCTTCTCCATATAATAATGTTTTTTTTTATCAGAGCAGCAAATCAGAGTGATATTTCATTTTATTGTAGGGCTCATACGCTGAAGACAACTTTGATTTACGTATCGCCGGCGGTCCTTACATCTACAAGGGCTTCATGATCAAAGGAACGGTCAACATTCTGGGATGGGAGATTTACGCGCATGTCCAGTTATCAGATGAGGTTAGAAATACTATTAATATAAATTCGCAGATAAATCCTCTTTCTACATGTTTCTTATTGTTAACCGCACAGGGTCCTTTTACAAAGCACTAAATCATTTCTTTTTTTTTTTAAATTTTTAATCTCACGTAGAAATCTATGCGTGTACACTGTCACCAGGCCTATCCAGTTTGTTAACAGTAAATGGCAAAATAATAGTAGATCGAACAACGCCTCTGAAAAGTTGATAAAATTTGCTCAAAATAATAAAAAAATGGCTGCCAAAACATAAAAAGTGGGTCTAAAAACTTAGTGTTTTTAATTGCAGACATTGACATGATGTTTGGTTTATTGCATTAATGCACATTTCGCATTTTGAATCATTGTTATCAGGTTGTCACCCGTTGTCACCGTGCACGCGACCTATTTATGAACTTAACACAAACAAAACGTTTTTCCAAGCGCATATGAAGAACAAACTGGTCACTCGTTATTTTTAGCTGTGATGATATTATTATTGGCATTAATTCCATATTTGAAAATTGGAATCAATTTCCACAGTGCACAAGCAACCCAAAAGCCAAGAGGACTAATACTCATTCTGTGCAATGACTAATGTACCGTATTTGCTCGATTAACGCCCCCAGCGTTTATTTCAAACTTAGCCTGGTGGACCTGGCGTTTATTTGACTCCTGCAGTTTGTTTGAGCCCGATGTTCATCAAGCAAGAGGTTTATTCATTATTTTTGACAAACATGTATCTGGCTAATATACCTTCAGCTTATTATACTCTAATCATTTTCTCAAACATACCTGAAATAAATACCTGAGGGGCCTATTTTCAACTGCACCATAGGACCCGGAGTTTATTCGGTACCCGGCGTTTAATCGAGAAAATACGGTAAGCCTAAATGGGAAAATATCAAACATAACTTGATAACTGGAGTTTGAACCTAATATCTTCGATTGCGGATTGTGAATCTGATAACACATAACTTGTTAGCTGCAGCAGCTGTTGTTGGTCTCAAAATGTGAGGGCACTTTTTTACAGAAAATCTTCATAGACTTGAAACCAGATCCAGTGAAGATTTTGGACATTGCAACAATCGTGCGTAGCCCTACAGAACAAGATTTAGGACCCTGGTTCTATATTGATGCAAGACAGACCCCGATCTTCATTGAGGCAAGTTATACCTGCTAACGTTCAGCATAACTGAATAAAAACAATGACAGGTCGAAAAGTCTTATTTTCAAATGATTAGTGATTGGTATGCAACGACGAAGAGAGACTTTCTCTTTCTTTAATTGGCAGGCAAAGTGACTGGTGAAGGTTTACTTTGCACATTCGACATTTCATAATTTGTTGTTTTATACAACCCAATCCAGACAAGAAGATTGAATCTAAACAGAAAGCATTCTTCCTATAAAAGTAAAGAAATAGGATATTCCGAGGATTATGTATTGGTTCAGAGGGGAGGGGTTACCCGCTTGAGATTTATATAAAAAACTTTTTTTTGTGAGAACGTCGTGGCTGAGAAAAGGGCAAAATCTTAGAACATCCTAAGAACGTACGCAACGCTGAAATGTGGCTAAAAACGGCTATTTTTCTTTCCCTGTGAACGACAAAGACGTGTACCAAATGAATGAATTTTTATTTAAATTCAACCTGTAACTTACATTGTCATCACTCATGGTGACGTGACGTGTACATATCGCTTAGGAATGAATTTATTGCAATACCTTTTTGTTTTTAAAATTTAATAAACGAGAACTTTTTAGAAGATTTTAGGCTCAAATCTTGGAAAAAATTAAGAACGTTCAGCCTCGACCGAAAATTAGACGTTCTTATAAAAAAATAGTTTATTCCAAATGGGTTTTTTTGTTGTTGTCCAAGACAATTAACCGTCATTAGTTTAATTGACATACGTATTGATTTTATAAGTTAATATTTAATAAAAAAGCTTAACATGAGTCTTGGACCTGATTGTTAATACCATGTCTAATGTGCTCTTTCTCCACGCAGGCTTATATTGAGGGGTATGTAAATCTGCTAGGAATTTCATCTTACGTTCGATTGAACCTGACCATGACTCGAATAGAGTTCCTGCTGCAAGGGAATTTCCTGAACCTCATCAAGGCTGAATTGTTTTTGTCAGCAAGTTACAGCGCTAGTTTCACCTTTATAGGCGCCGAGTTTTACGTCAGAGTTACAGTGGACTTGGATGGAATAAACGCCGTAAGGATAATATAACTTTCACTAAACTCATTAATTATTCATAAAGGCACTTAGGCAACGGAAAGAAAGGGTCTAGAAACGGATACAAAATTTCTTTCCGGAAAATAACAGGGGTGCTCGTGGGAAAATTTAAAAAACACTGGCAATGTTAGTACTGATAAAGACTACTATTTGGGATACCTTCTCTCAAAGCTGTTTTGAATAATTCAGAAATAAAAGCTATTTGCGTAACAAATACAGATACCGTTGGTGTATTTTTTCAGAACGGCAACCTTAAACGCAACTCTAGCGGCGGTCATTTAGGTTTTTGGAAACCCAAGCGGTACCAATCTACAAAGTAACAAATGCTTTTATTTTCGACTATTGCGAATGAACCGCTACAGAAGTGGCAAGAACGTTTTAAAAGTTTTAAAACGGCCGTTCCTGTTGTATTCAGTAACAGATTCATATAAAAATTAAATGAAGTCTCTCAAGTAGAAGTTTACTGGAGAAAATTAAAATCAAAAAGGCTGGATGGGTCCGATTGAGGAAGTTTGAGTAGGATAAATTGGAGACATTCGTTAGCTATCCTCTTGTGACGCCACTAATTACGTTAACCCCCTTTTATTCACTCTTATCCAGGCTCTAGATGCAGCGGCCAAGGCTGTCAAAGGCGCTTTTGACGAGGCACAAAAGCAGCTCGCTGATGCGAGAGAGGCCGTCGTCAGGGAAAAGGAAAACTGCAAGAGGAAGATGACACTCAAATGTGATAACTGTAAAAAGCTCAAGTGCGCTCAAGCTGAACGGAATTGTAAAGGCTTCTTGGATAAAGCTGGCAAATGGATTGGGGGCGTGGTGGATGCTGCCGGTAAGCCAAGCTATAGCAGCATTTAAAAAGGAGTATTAAAAATCAACCAAATACAAATAAAATATAATTCGATACGTTTGTGCTAAGTTATGAAAGTGAATAAATGTGAAGAAATTAGACTACGTTTAGTTTAGTTCTGTTCGTTAAGTAAAGTTCAAAATATTTTTTTGGAAAAGTATTGTTTACATAAAACATTTTTGCTATTGAATATTTTTAGGAAAATGGATCTCAGGGACTATTAAAAAGATTGGCAAGGCTTTAGCTCCGGTAAGCAAACTAATAATGTGAAGTTACAAAAAACATATTTAAACCAAGTTGTCTGATTTCTTGCTGAAATCAAACAGTGTCTTGATAGCACAAGTGTTGCAAATATTTTTAAAAACACAACAACGCTTTTCAGTTTTCGGAACATGTTTCGATGTTTCACAAATCAACGGAGCGCATTGTTTTCGAGCTATAGTAACGACATATTCTTGAGTTAAAAGAGCACGATGGAGAAAACAGTCATAATATTAATTAAGAATTCTGGTCGTTAAAGGTTGGCAAAGCTATCAAGAAGTTTTTCAAGGGCTGGAGAAAGAGAAGAGAATTACAGAACATGCGCAACGAGAACTTTGCCCTTCACGTACGTAAGCGTCGATTTATCAGCAAAATTATATGCGAAGGCCTTGTAGGAGGAGGCTGCAACGGTAAGTATAAGTAAACATAAACAATGGCATCAAAACGTTTGTCGTCCTTTATTTAGCTTTTCCGCACACCAAACTGTGTTATAAACTTCAGTTTAAAAGCTGTTTAAGTGTCCTAAGTTAATTTTAGTTTTTAATTTTAATCTTCGAGGTCCTTTTTGAAAACCACCTATGTGTAAAGAAGTCTCCTCATTAAAGACTATTATTATTATTATTATTATTAGTTGACTCTTGATTTCAAGAGTTTTTAAAAAAGGTAGAAATTCTCGTTAACATATCAAGACAAACAGGGGATACTAAATGTTCAGAACTCAGATAATGACACATTTATTCAAATCAGACCTTAAATAAGTACAGAATAGTCGTATTAGGCCTGCCAACATTATGTACAATCTGTGCGATATTAATTTTTATGACAAAGCCTCGTTTCACAATCCTGTTTTCAAAACTGAAACAAAAATGAATATTTTAAGAACATTTCAGGCTCAAATGGTCAAAAATTAAAAAAAAAACTATTATTTTTGTTAAAATTAATTTAAGTAATTAAAATAATTAATAAAATTCAGCCTATCGGGTACTTCTTTGTGGCTTTTTTGACTTTATACCAAGCTCTCAAATTCACGAGAATTATCAACACCTGATTTATTCTTGCAATGGTTAGATTTGTTTAGGCTTATTAGTACGTTTCACCGTAGTACATAATCACGACACTGTTTCTTTCTTTGTTAACAGCGGTTGCCAGCCTTTGCGAGGGATCGTGTAAGTTCGTTGAACATATCGGAAAAGGTCTTTGTAACGTGCTGGACGTTGCTGTCGGTTTCCTGAAGTTAACTGAGATGGCCACCAACTGGGTCAGCAAGGCTATAAACTTTGTCCTGACTCAGCTGTTTAGAATTTACAGGTAAATGAATGATTCTACTTTTCTTTGGTTTATAGAAAGGAGTATTGATTTTAAGTTCATGAGTCGAGCTTCTGCCGCGGAGAATAAAATTGAAATTAGGTTACGGACAGAAAGAGGCCATTTATTATTATTTTATCTTCTGAAATATTGCCGATGTTTTAATAATGTCTAAACTGAGCTGGGCTCGGTTGAAGCACCACGTTTGACTTGTCTCTCAGTTGGATATCTCTATTATTGTCTGCATGTAACGTGAATTTTAATGTTTTAACGTTTTTCTCTTTCATTACAGTATTAAATTCGAGTTTGGACTGACAGCGTACACGAATGGCGCAAACAACAACCTCATATTCAACGCGGCTGTGGACCTCGTCATATTTGGAAAACGTCTTTATCTTGCCGTCAATTTCAACTTGAATGATCCGGTTGGAAGTGTAAGGACTGGGGCCGATACTGCAACTGAATGGTACAAAGACAAAATGAATAACCAGGGCGCTACAGACACTGAGAAGGACTACTATGACAATCCAAACCCGTTTGCTGACTTTGAGATGTCAGGTACAGTACTTAATACAACAATCATGTATATTTTTGCAGTTATATGTTTGGTAACCAGGCCTATGGTCTGTGCTGCCTTTGACATAAATTTTCAAATCCTCGGTATATTCGAATATAGCGTTCTTTACAGTGCTGCAAGCCGAATCGTTGCCCATAGCTAACGTTTTTAATATTTTTGACAACACTCTTTGGACCAAGTTAAAAACTTGCGTCTACTTGCGAATCCGTTTGGCCAAGACTTGCGTGCACTTGCCTGCCTTGCGAAGACTTGCGTTCACTTTGCGGTAAGCATCAAATCTGCAGCAAGTCAGAACACATTTTCACCGTTTGGCCACACAATGCAAGTCTTGTTGTTTACTTTGAATATTAAATTGCAGCGAGTGTTAAGCGTTGAAATAGTTTTTTTTAACAAACTCGACAACTTATGAACAAACTTGCAACTCAGTTTGTTCACCTAGCAAAAGTTCCGTCAACTTGCAACTTCATGCGACTACTTAGTGCAGGGGGTAACTGTTATCATTGTTAATGTTTTTGTTGTAGAAATATTTTTGATAGAGAATCAGCAATCGGCCACAGATACCAGGCGTGGACCCTGTTTGTTTGTGGACTCCAAGACAGACGGTGCTCTTATTAAAGTAACGGGCTGTAATGATACTGATGAGAGACAGAACTGGGCTTATACACTGAAAGGACAAGTCATGGTAGGTCTGGGGTTCCTAACTAGCAGTCTGCACGAAGGAGAAACGGAGTAAATTTGCGTGAAAGTGGGTTCAAGATTATGATATACAGAGATCTCATATGTGCAACTAGTAGTGGGAGTTGACTTCTTGCGAGTGTTTTTTAAACCTCTTTAAGCAATTTCTCACCTAAAATGTTACCAACTAGGATTTTCTGAGAATGGGTATTTCCATCCAAACTAAATACTACAAGGAACGCACAAGCGTAGAAAACATCAAGGCTGCAAACAAACGCCTCTCCATTCTAAAGCTGGTTACCACAATGGTTACGCCACTGCTTTGCCCGTTTTTCATGATCTTACACAATTCTCGGGGGATAGGCTAGCCTGCGTAGCTGGCGGTATTGTTGGGTTTCGCGCTTCGCCGCTTGCTTGTGCGCGCGAAACCCAACAATACCGCCAGCTACGCAGGCTAGGGATTGGCTGCAGTCCAGTCAGTTATGTTCTCGGCGGCAAAGCATATTTGAGAGTGAACTGGTTGGGACGGAATCATGTGTTGGTTAAAAAGAAGAATTTGTGTTGCTGTTCATTACATCCTATTTCGTATTCCAAGTGCAGTCGATGCCTCTAGTTAGAAGATGTCAGAAAGGCAGAAAGTTTTATAAAGCCGGAGCTACTCTGAACTTACTCTATCCATATTTTTGGCTAACTAATCGTTGTTTTAATTCTTAGAACTCGTGGTCTGAGTTGTGTATCGATACAAACGGAGCGTCCAAGGACTCGAAGTTGATACAAACCAAGTGTGACCCGATGCAAGATGATCAAAACTTCCAGTGTGACCTGGCGGTTAGATCCATCAAGAGAAGAAGAGCTGATCAGTGTTGGACAGTGGGTGAGTTGAACAAAAGAAACTGTAGTAAAGCATAAGCTGAAGTGTGATTACTTTGTGACGTACGTCAGGGCACCTTGGAGCCTTGGCTATCCTCATAGGGCTATCCTTGATATGCAGGCTCTTTTGTTTGGCAACCCATGTGATGCAACTTGCAGTTTTTGCCAGTACCGCGGCTGTCAAATGCAAACGTTCGTCTGCTAATGCATTCAGAAAGATACAAAAGCATACATTTTAAACATTTTTGTCATTGTCTCTTGAAACATTTAGTTTTATTCCAAAGGCCTTGCCGTTAAGCTTTTAACTCCCCTTTTAATTCAAGGCAATGGAAACCGGAATTGGCGTGTGGTTTTGCTTTTGACCGCTTTCCGCATGTGGGTTTTTTTTGTTACAGTTTTTACCTGTCAGTAGCCATCAAACTTTACAACGAAATATCTCCATGGTTAAGAGCCTTTTCATATAAAGAACTACATAGCCGGTAATAACACACAATCTTTTCTCCTCAGGTACGACGAGCCTTAATGGTCCTGGATCTTTGGTTCATCTCGGCTCCTTGAAGTGTATTCATCCCCAGGGGGGAGGAAACAGTGTATCAGAAGGCACCAAGTTGCTCATTCACAGCGGGTGTAGCGAGGACAGGTAAGGCAAACGATCTGAGCCAGGGTAAGACCAACCTGAACAACCTGTTACATGGTACAATAAGACCTTTGAATAACTCTGTGATGACCTTGCAAATTGCAATCATTAAAAAGTAGAACCAAATAGCGCACGTGGAAAAAAATGAGTTATGTCAACTTTTATGGTGATTTAAGAATTGTAAAAGTTTAGAAAATTAAGTCGTATGCATGTGAAAAAGTTGCGGGATAGTAATTTTTGCCATTTAGCATTCAATTTGTTTCGAACTTTCCAACAGCTATAAAATCTAGCACTTAAACATCATTAATCTAAAGCTGTCTTAAATTGGAAGTCTAGCAAATATTGTCGTGCTTTTTCAATTTCTGGCATCCATTTTGTTCTACGATCATTTTCGTTGATTTAAAGTATGTGTGCTAGGAACCTTTGATTATCGAAGTCAACTACGCACTGAGTTGTGATGGCAAACATTTAGTAGTACGGACGTGCTCGTTTTATTAAAGCACCTTGTCTTAAAAACAAAATCGCCTAAGAAAAGCTATTTTACATGTAGGATAGTAGTTCGGAGAACTTTGACACTGACCATTGTGGTTAACTTGAAGGGTAGACGACGAGTAAAAGTTGCATTTGTAATATACTGTCCTATCAAAACCACAAATGGCCATCTTTGCTATACAACTGTTGAAATGTAGTAGTCCTCTTAGTTTAAGTATTTGCGCGCAACGTTAATCACAGTAAAAAATTGGTTTTTGGGTACGTTGATAACAAACTTGTTTTAAAGACATTGCAGTATGCAGTATCGTTGTGCATTTTTTCTTATCATTTGTATTCTGACTCATCCTACGAGCTTGCTAAAACACTGAAAAACTCGTAAACATGTGATGATGCTGAAGAAGAAAGTGTTGATTTTTAGAAGGTAACACATAAAAGTGAACATTTACTTATAAACTTGTGGCCCTCACCTAAATAAATCTAAAAATACAATATTATAATACGTAAAAAAATCAGATCCTAATCAATTGATATGCAGCGATACTGCACACTAAAATGTCTAGTTAGAGTACATTTTTAATGATAAATGATTAAAATTGGCATCTTTGTCAAACAGATTAGAATTTATCTTGGAGAATGGAAATCTTAAACACACCAAGAGTGGAAAATGTGTACAGTCAATAGGGTCAGCAGTTGACGGTGTCTCGCTTGGTTTATACTCGTCATGTGGTGGACATCAGTTTAGTTTCACCGCTGGAGGTTCACTGCAGCACGTTGGAAGTAAACTGTGTGTCAACACAAAATCAGGAGTAAGTATAGAGTTTGCGCAAAATGTCTTGAGAAACAACCTCGCTTTTGGAAACACATCATGAGTTTTCTTCTGTACGAAGCAAAATACAGGGATCCAAATTAACTCATCTTTTTTTATCATAAACTTACCTTTGAAATAGGCAGTTTACAAGCGTCCCACTGAAGCAACATTTGTTATTTTTAGAGCATGATCCCAGTAGACAATGAAGAAATAGTGTTGAGCAGCGAGTGTGAGAACAGTGATACTTCTCTAAACAAGGAACATCTCTTGTTTAGTTTTATTCCAAGTAAGTTTAACGTGCTTTGTTTACCTGCCTGGTTTATAAAACTTTATTAACTGACTATCAACTTGCCCTTTTCAAGAAAATGCTTATCATGGAGGCTTTTTTATTTATTACTGTATTAAGTTATTTTTAATAAATAGGATGAGGTGTTTTGATTGGGAGAACAAATGAAAAGCCGTGAAAACATTCCAACACTGCTCTTTCGATTTTCGCCAAATTTTCAGGAGTGTTTTCATGACTTTATAGAAACAAACAAAAATGTCTTCTTTTAAGAAATAATCGTTTGAAAAAATTGTGTTTTTTAATATTTTTTGGCCAAACACAGCACACGCGGAGGTGAGCACCTTTTTAAAAAACAACTTTTATAAAGAGAAGGTTGGATAAAATTAAACGACAGGTTAGCTGAAGGCAGTGGCAAGGACCTGCGCATGTGCTAGGCAATGTGCAACTTGCAAAAATAAAAGTGTGGAACAAGTTGCGAATGACCCGTGGCTTTCTTATAATTAATAATTTCTAATAAGTAATTTCTTATACGGTAAGTACTCTTCGTATACAGCAAAGTTCGATCATGAAAAGGGGTTCTCCTACCATCTTTTTTTGCTAGTATTGCGTATTTTTCTTCCTTCCTTACATGATCTTGAATCCCCAAACCCTGAGTTTCCTCTTTTTTAGGGATAAATAGTTTTGATTTGTTTAAATCTAAAAAAATTGATCGTGAATCGAATTATTCTTATATAGCATGCCTTTGTTACAAAACATATCATCTAATATTTCCAACCCACAGCCGACCCGAACGTGCATCTTGACAAGTGTACATATTTTGATCAAGCAAGACTGGATCAGCGCTTTGAGGTCGTGGATGAAATAGGCATAAGCATCTGTAGCAAGTTCGCTGCAAGTAAGTTTTAAACTTTCTTGACCATTTCTACAAGCTATAAGCTATAAACTATGACTACAAATCTTCAGTTTTTTTAACAAAAGATATCAGAAACCAAATTTACCTCTAAAGAAAGAGTCACCGAAAAATATCAAAACGTAGAAACCGCTATAATTTTCTGAAACTGAGGATACAAGTGTCAAATGTATTAGTAAAGGGGATAATTGTAGCTTAATATGAGAATATATCTTCCTTTTAATTTGCTTTTCACTTGTTGGGTTGTTAATGCTATCGAATAAAATGAGTCTATCTGAAATTTTTCATTACTAAAGCACAGTAGTGTAAATTTAATGAAAAAATATTTACTTCTCTAGAGTCCAATAAAAAGGAAAAAAGTTCATTTACGTGCACTTCCAGCACGTGAGTTAGCCATCACTGGCTTCTCTTGGTATCGAGATAAAGACAATATTCACGAGATTATGAACTTGCCTTGAGGGTATCATGGCTATTAGTTTATTTTGTACAACCAAGTAACTGACAGACAAGGGAGACTGGGAACGAGCTGACAGCGAGCTCTGTTTCTGTGATACACTCACGTTCGATTGAACATCGCTTCCAATGTCATTTTTCAGATCTTGCTTACAAGAAGACAACAGAACAGTCAAGCACCGATTACAATGGATTCAGCAACCGAGCTGTGGATGAAAACTATTCCATTTTCTATAAGGACAAGTCTTGTACGCACACAAAGAGAGAGACGAATCCTTGGTGGAGAGTTGATCTTGGACGAGAGTACATCGTGACCGGTATGTGACATGGGTGTGACACGAAACCGAGCCTTTGACGAAATAACAATACATAATATGTTTGTGCTACGATACATTCGAAATCCCAGATCAGACTAAACTTCGGATGAAACAAACAACATTACCAATGTAAATTTTAATGGCGGATTTTATGGCATCAGAAATTTAAATAATAAGATCTGCATAAAGAAGGTTGCTTGACATTCAGCATACCAATCCTTTAAATCTCTCAAACTTTTTAATTGTCATGAAATCGCACACTAGTACTTAGACCACCGATGCTCGCGATATTGTCAATTTCAGAAACTTTCCACTTTTGGTAACCATTTTGACCTTTTTTAAATTGTTATTTTTACCAATACTTACTGATTTTATTGGATGCGTATTTGATTATAGAAGAAACTGAACATGTGAACAGTCTACATGTTTAGTTGGTATGAACGAGCTGTTGGTCTAAACCTGTCCTATCTGTACGATCTTTTTTTAAACCAGATGTGATGATTGTTAACCGCCATGATTACTTCGAGAGACTCACGAACTTTGATGTCAGAGTTGGCGTAAACAAAGACAACTTACAAAACCCCACGTGTCACGACCGCGTGAGGACTGTGGGCCAGGGACAAGCTCTGAGAGTTCAGTGCGATCCACCAATCCCAGGACGATACGTGTCAGTACAGATGTTTGGAGAAGGAATTCTAACCATGTGTGAGGTCACGGTTTACTCAAGAGTTGGTGAGTTCCGAAATAGTCCGGTTAATTCTAAAATTGAAATGTCAGAAAAGGCGAAACATTCATCGTACTGAAGTAACCTAGCATCAAAAACAATCTGAAAACGGCGAACAAGCTACAAATTTTACGTTGAAAATAATACTACTCATCTGACCCGATGAGGACCTTGCATGTTAGCCGACAAATAAAGCCGGCAAATGAAGTTAACGAATTGCCGCGACATTGCTATTTTCTATCCAACTCTGACTTTTCGTTGTCTTTCAGTTTGGCAAGGATTTTCCATGTGTTATTCTTTGTTATTTCAAGCTACTATTTATTTTGAGCATTTTCAGTTGATTGATTTGAAAACCAGTTTGTGTTCGGCAGAATTGCCCACAATAACTCTTACGCACAAAATAGCAAGAAACACGTGAGTGAACAAGCTCATCAAGGCTTATTTGCATTCAACATACTCTTCATCATCATCATCATCATCATCATCATCATCATCATCATTTTATTTATTTGCCACTTCAGAATTACAAATACAAATTAAAATAACGTAAAACGATAGGGCGAGGAGACCTCCAAGAAACCACAAGGCTTATGGGGGAGGCCACCTCGGGTTAGCAATAAGTTTGTAATTTCGCTGTGAATGTGCAGCTAGGCCAATTTCAGACTCATTTTATTAGAAATTTAATCATTTTTTTCTTAAAAGAAGAGAAGCTACTCGAACCAGTGATCGATTCTGGTAGAGAATTCCACCCATACACCCATACTTCACCCATACAGAGCTAGCCAGAAAAATATGACTGAGGCAATATCAATGGTTAAACTATTTTCCTAGATATTTACTTTCCCCCTATAAAAGAATGACTGACGCAAGTGCCCCGGTTTGCCTCAAAGCGGCTGCGGTCCTGACATGCGTTATGCTACCTAACTCTGTAACTGTTCTTTTCGTTCGATATTGTCTTTAAGGTGATTCCCTAGTATTGCATTTCGCATCCTTACTGCGCAGAATTTTACGCGTAATTAGCGCGCACACATAAACAGAATGTCGGCTCTTTTCCATGTGGCTTGGCTCGCGAGAGAGAAAAATCATCGTTTTCTCGTAAACGAGTTCGGTGACCTATCTTTTTTCTTCTTAGTTCGAAAGTAGCGATCAAATTCTTTCTATAAAACGAATGCAGATCAATTTCTATGGCAGAATAATACATTAGCACCGAAAACGTGTACTTTTAGCAGTACTCGCAAAGGAAATATAAGGAATTATATGGTAAATACAAGGTCTTCCTGCTCCTAAACGAATACGGTGACCCCCTTTTTTATTTCAAAATTTAACTCCCCATTAAGATAAACAACCAACTGACAAAGTTTGGTTGGAAATCTATGAGCAGTTCTTTTTCTAGGGAATTACATTAAAGTCAATACATCGAGAAAATTTAGTCAAAAACAAGAGTTGCTATAGTCCCCAATTTTTAGTTCCCACTCAACAGTAGCTAACAGTGGTTATTCTTCCATGTATAGGTGCCTTCGCAGATCTGTGTCAACTTGATAATGGCGGCTGTCAACAGGTTTGCTATAACCTGTGTAACCTGAAAGTCCAGTGCGGCTGCTGGCCTGGTTTTACTATCGCTTATGATGCCAAAACCTGTATGGGTGAGTGCAACATAGCTGCCTCCACGAGGTGATGGGAAAGTTTAACGGAAAAAACAGTCTGTTCTAATCGCTAAAAACGGAAAATATTGTAACCAAAAGCTCAAATCGTAGAACAACTTAAATTTGGCCAAGACGTTTTGAAATCACGAGAAAAACGTCCCTGTTTTTCACTTTACCGACCCTCAGTTTGAGAAAATGTAGACCTGAATATAGAAAAGTTCAAAAATTGTAAGCTCTCATCTACACTGTGCTGAGACTAACAAAACACGGGTTAATGTAATTTGTTTCTCTAGTTGTTGGACTATCTATTCACCCAAAAAGAGCCCAGCATATGTAACGAGAAATGTATCGACATCAACGACGATGCATTTACAAATTTTGAAATTGGATGTAGGGATTAAATTTTATCTATCTAGCTTTCTTAAACTTTTAATTATTCCCTTAAAGAAAAGTTGTTGGTACATTACTAAACCTTTTTTTTTTAAATTTTCTGTCCTCAGATAAGGATGAATGCAATGTCAACAATGGCGGCTGCGATATTGCAAATGGTGTGTGTGTCAACACTCCGGGAAGCTATCACTGCGCATGTAAACAGGGATATGAACTTAAAGAGAACAGTGAATTCATCTGTGAAGGTAGGCAGTGGCCGTGAGCAAAAGCAGGCTCAGCTTTTCGCAATTGACTGAAGATCACAGTTGGCTATGAAAATCAGAAGTCAAATTCCGTTGCTTTGTAACGTAACGAACGCCGCATGCCCACGTTATAGTTTAAGGAGTGCTTGAGCTTTTTTTAACTGAATTGGAAAGCTTTTCATAAAAAATACTTTTTTTTAATACAAGATGTAATCCGCATTTTTCAAACCTCCAAGGGAATTGAATATTAGAATTATGTTATTAGTGAAATGGAATCGCTACACTCAGGTATGTGCACTTTGCTCATCTCCAGACTGAGGTAACCGCAAGCCTAGAAGTAAACAGCTGTGTCGTCCTCTTTGGGACTCGTCAGCACTGCGTAATGCATTGTGGTAATAGGAGAAAAGTTCTTATTGCCTCAGTGATCCAACACTTGTGGTTCTCTGAAGACGAGCTTGCCAGTAGTTTTAGACTAATATTGGTTTGAGAAAACGGGAGTAGAATTACAGTGATTGATTGTGTGAAGCAAGCAAACACAACGAGGTACGAGAAATCAAAGGGTAACTCAATACACAAACAGACGGAATTCTAAACTTTGCTCATGAGTTTATCTCAATACTCTCATAGATTCCAACGAATGTAGCCTGGCCAACGCTGGATGTGAACACATTTGTAACAATACTGCGGGAAGCTTTAACTGCGATTGCAGAGCAGGATTTAAACTGAAAGCCGATAAAATGGGTTGTGAAGGTAGGGAACATGGGCATGTCATGTCCAGGTACTTGAACACAGTGTAGCGCGATTATATAAACTTTTGGCGCAAGGTCAGACTGAATTTAGACTGCAAAAAAGTCATTTTTTTTCTTATTTTCTCGGAAGCATGGAAAGCATGGATCATCACGAGCCTTACACGCTATAGGGCTTCTCTCCTCAGCCTCACTCTCCGTCTTGACACTCGCTCCAGATCTTTCATTTGAATCCCGCGCGCGTTTGCAAAAACTACGACTGTTTTGAAGTCTAGACTTAATTATGTGAAACTCAGACAATTTGAAGAGGAAACATGTTATCACTGGCTTGTTTATAACATAGAGGGCAAAGTTTTTTGAAATTCATCAAGGTGCGAAGCTAGATTTAGCCTGCGGAACGAATATTCCTTTCTGAAATCAGACAGAAAAACGACAAGAGTCAAGCAAACCGTTTTGTCTAGAACAAAATAATTAAAGTTGACAGTTGAGCTTATGTAAGCTTTATTCTTAATGTAAGTCGTGAAAATAGAAGAAGAAACAAAACTTACACTCAATGAGGCAAGTAAAAGTAATTTTATTTACCTGTTTTAAAATTTTGAAACTTTCCGCTGCAACCCGTTGACATGTCCTCAAACATAGATAATCAGCAAACGACGAGTCCAGACAATTTCTCCTGTTTAAATATATGACCACCTCCTTTTTTTCTGGTAGAACTCTTCGCTTGGATTGCATGTTATTACGCCGTATTTGACAAACGTGAAACGAAGAAGTCAGTTGTTACCATGAATGAATTTGGTCGCTCACTCGCCAAGTGTCTGATGCAAGTTCTCTCGTTTTCAATGGAAATAATCTCTTGTTCCTGCGATTCAACCTTCGGTATTCCGTCAAATAACTCGGGGAACTGAAGTCAAATTCCGAAGCGACGTTTAAATTCTGCTCAAAATCGCGCTGCCAAGAAGCCAACCAAGTGTAGCCCGCATAATAATCAGAATTCAGTAATTGTGCCTTCTATGTTATAAAGGGTGTTAAATTTACTTTCTTCTTGTCTTAATAGATATCAATGAATGCGATATGGGTGACAATGGTGGCTGTGAAGATACGTGCACCAATTATGAAGGTGGATATTACTGCACTTGCCCGGCTGGCGAGCGACTCATGGACGACAACCATCACTGCGAAGGTACACCTTTATTTAACTCAAAAAATATAAATAAGTTACTTTTATTTGAGTTCCATCTTCCTCTAAATTCCTTCTTGAATCCTTAGCAGGGTTGAAGAACACGTATAGATTGGGGCGAGGGAGGTTAACAGGGGATTCTGATCGTACTTTTTACTCCCGTTTCCCACCCCTTAGTGGTTTCCGCATCTTTGTGTTGCAAATCTTTTCCCCCAATAATATTTCTCTCGGTCTCCGCCACCGGGGAAAACCATTACCCACCCTCTTCTCTTTCGCCTTTAGTAGAGTTTTCGTTCCGTTTTCCCTCCCAAGCACGAGGCCCGTCGCTCCGGCGTTACTAAGAACTGATGAGTTAGAAATTTGGAATTAGTACAAAAGCTTAAATGAACTTAAATTGTTCTGTTGCGTTTTTTGTGTTCGGTACAAAAATTCTGGGTTCCCGATTTTAAAATGAAATCCCTTCATAACATTATACGTCTCGCTGTTTCTAGTTAAATTAACTGTTATTATTGATCAGTTGATGTGAAAACAATTCTGTTTTGCAGAGATTTACTGTCCTGCCTTGGAAGCTCCGTTTCGTGGTCTTATCAACCCGGACACCTGCACTGATGATCGTGCAAATATCAGACGTAACACGGTCTGTACATATGGCTGCGTGACTGGACACAACCTGGCGGGCGGGGATCAATCATTAACATGTCAGATTGATGGATTATGGCAAGGAACTGTGCCTTATTGTAAACGTAGGTGTTCCTTGCTAGATCCCATGTTGCGTACATGAAATTACCTAAGCGCATTCTTTACCACTAAGCTACTAATTTTGTTACCGTAAAGCCTTTTTTTACTCTACGCATACGCACGTACGTGTATCAATACCGCTGACCAGAACGTAGAAAGAAGGCTCTGAGAGCGACAAGTGATCTTCTGACACCGCTTTTTGTTTTGGTTAATTTGGCTGGAGTGTCTCGAAAGAACACTTTTCTAAATATATTCGGGTCACCTGCTTTTGGTTGGTTAAATTGGGTTGTTGAATTTTTTCGAGCTGTTTTGTCATTTGGTTAAAATGAACTACTCAATATCAATTACACCTTTTAACCTAAAATGAAATAAATCGTTTCCACTGATTTGATGCCCGTTGAAAACGTTGATCAACTAAACGTTGATTAACTTTTCAATGTCACTCGAAAAACCAGCCAAAAGAATCAACCTGAAACGGTTGATCATACTGGAACAAATATATTCATGTTTGCATGTGTCCGGCCTTAAGGGAAATCAAAAGGTACGAAATCATAAACTTTGTGCGCCTTCAAAACTGCCAAATTGATTACTGACAATTAGTCTGTTAGTTAGTTTTATATTTAGTCTGTCTTTATATATTTGTTATCTTTTTATTTCCTCTCGAACTTTTTAGCGGTTGTTTGTCCGAAGTTAACCGTACCAGAGAATGGTGGAGTGGTCCCTTCGTCATGCGCGCAAACTGATGTTGAGTATGGCACACGATGTGTCTTCTTCTGTAATGACGGATATGAATTGAGCGGTCCCAGGTACACCGGATGTCAAGATGATACTTCTTGGAGTGAGATCGCTCCATTGACATGCGTGAGAGGTCAGTTTATTTGCGTGCCATAAGCTTTTCTCTTAGCATGCCAATGCTAAGTCACAGCTACGGCCGGCCACTATAAAAAAGAAAAAGGGCTTGAAAAAAATCGACCCATTTTTTTGGTCCGTCACATGAAGGGAGCCTCAAGGTGCCCACCTGATTAGCATGAGTACCTTTAGCAAGTTTGATCAATTTGGTTGGAAGTTTTTAAGTATCGAAAATATATAGCACTAAAATGTTTTCAATCAAATTGACTCTCTTTTGAAGATGCTGTATCGCGCGTTAGGCTTATTCTTTTTTGTAAGAGTTTAATCCCAGTAATTTAAGCATTCTAAATTATAGGATATGATAAAATAAACAGCGTAACAAATTTATTATTATTATTTTTTAAAATTATCGTTCAGCAACTTCCAAAAAAGAATTACTTTCCAAATATCATTTTGTCAAGAAACAATTAAACCTGTAGCACATTAAAAAACAGCCGGTTATTTGCTATCTTGCATAGTCTAAAGAATGTTTATCAAGTGATGCCGACTTATCCTGGCATGAACCTTCCATTGAATGCAAAGAAAAGATGCTCAATTTGCTTGTCTTAACATTTTGTCAGGTTCAAACTTTTGCAGAGTTCACGATACCGTATGAATGTACATACTTAAAATAATGTTAAATGGTTCACCCATTATCTTATCTCACGTTTTAAGTGAAGGTATGCATGCATCTTAATGCCTTATTGTTAAAAGATGAAAGACAAGGGTTATGGGTGTAGAAACAGATCCTTAGATTTATTAAATTTATGTTTCTCTTTACAGTTTACACGGATCCATGGATTGCGTGTCCAATCGATAGAATTGAGGAACTTGAGCCAGACAAGTCCACAGTGGTGCTCGGATACAAGTGGCAGCTTCCACGAACCAACATGAAGACCGTGACAGTGTCACCTAGCAACTACGATGAGAATTATCCTTTCCCTGTTGGTAATCACCGGGTCACGTGGATGGGGACGAGTGACAGCGGAACACAGATAAGCTGTAGCTTCCATATCACTGTAAATGGTAAGGTTTTATTGTTATCAAGGGCGAAATGTTTCGGGTAAATGGAACAGATGTGAAAAGGAACGGAATTGGAACAGAGACCAAAAGTGCAGAATGGTAGTCTTAGGCGAGTGGATTTACAACAAACTTTGACAATGTTATGATGAAATTTATCATCAATAAGAGGACAGACGCATAAAAAAGTGACGTCAATTTGTTTTTAAAATAACAAAAAGCCAAAACTGATTTTTAAACAAAGGAAAGAATTGCAAGAGTCAATGGAAGATGCGATTTCCGCAGAATCTGAATTTCATCGCTGTAATTTGGAGAATCACAGACTCTTGAATTAATAGTTTAGTAAGAATAAGACAGAAATGCAAGGAAATTTTCGAAAAGCTCAACCAACCTTTATCCAGTGAAAAATGTTCATAAAATAATCCGCAAAAACACGGTTCACCGCCCATTTTCAGGTCTGAATCCTCAATAAAAATCCTCATATTTTCGTTCTAAGGTCACGGTTGCAATGGTTTCTTCAGTTTTAACCCATGATTTCCAACTAGATTTGTGGTACAATCATGTCCATCAAGAATACAGTGTTGAAATAAAAAAAAGTTTGACAAAACTTTCTGATTGCGGCAGCTTACTTGTTTCATCCGTCTGTACTCTTATTGATATACAAATTAGCCAATCAGCGCGCGAGAATTCGCTCAGTTATTGTAAAACACTGCCTTTGCGTTAATTCTCTTTTTGCTGGCAAAAGTTAGTATATTGTTTTTTTTTTTCAGCCTCCCGTAATCTTTTACCTCCATTCTACTCCTCAACTTGCTAATTATGATCATCTAGTTGATTGTTTCCTTATTTGTTGATGGAAAAAAGCATATTTCTTAGGTTCACTAAGCTATTAAATGCTTTGATTCATTCCTTCAGCTTGAGTCATGAGATTTGAAGTCGATCAAGCGCATTTCAACCTACTGTTTTTATTTGATTTCAGACGTGACCCCGCCCTCAGTCCAGGGTTGTCCCGCGTCCATCACAGAACAGACCGACTCTCTTCAAAAGCAGGTCACGTGGACGCCGCCTACATTCACCGACAATGTTGGTGTGGCCAGTGTGTTGTCCAATCGTGATCCAGGGTTCGAAATGCAGACATTTACGTCGATAACAATACAATATACTGCTACTGACGCAGCGGGGAATGTCGCTTATTGCACCTTTAACATCACTCTAGAAGGTAACGTCACTTTGTGAAGCTTGTCAGTTCCTTTGTTCGCTCGCTCGTTTGTTCGTTCGTTCGTTCGTTCGTTCGTTCGTTCGTTCGTTCGTTCGTTCGTTCGTTCGTTCGTTCGTTCGTTCGTTCGTTCGTTCGTTCGTTCGTCCTCTCGTTCGTTCGCTCATTCTTACGTTAAGTTTCTCTTCCCCGGTGTTCCGATTAAGAAATAAAGAAGGCTTACAGTGTTTCCATCGAGTTATGATAAACGTGAACATCAACTGATTATATGTTTGAGACCACGAGAAAAAGTCCCCTTGATTCAATGAGTAATTCTATAACTGATGAGACTTATAAACTAATAAATGTATCAAGAACCAGAAGCACATTATTTTATTGTCTTCAAAATAAATCTCGCTGGGGTTTCCAAATATTTGTTAATAAATTTCTTTGATTAAGTTTACAACGAAACTGAACGTGTCCCTCAAGTGAGGGACTAGGGAAGTTTTGGAAATCCATTTTCCATTTTCCTTTTGAAGTTGAAGTTTTGAAGAAATATGACAAGGAACTCGTTGAGTACTGTTTATTGCCTTGTTTTGATTTATTTACATAAAAGCAGAAGAAAACAATCATTGTAATCATTGTAATTTGTTACCTTACAGGTTCAACTTGTATCACAATTCCAAATCCAAGAAACGGAACCGCAACTAAGCTTGGTCTGTTCTTGCAGCTGAGATGCAATGACGGGTTTTTCTTCAATCCTTCTCCTCCTGGATTACCTGGTCTATTCCAAAATCCTTTTTACCTTTGTTCTGGCAACAAGTGGGTGTCTCGGGATGATGGAGTGTCTATTTTAACTGAGCCACCAGACTGCTGGCGTAAGAGAAGAATATTTGTTAGTTTATAGTTTTTATTTTTATTCACAAACGACCGGTTGTGGCAATGTCGCATTCAGACCTTCCACGGCCATGACCTCAGTGTCAACGAGACTGGGATCTGGACATTTTGGTCAATATAACAATGTGTTTTAAGTAGTAGCTTACGCGTTTCATGACATAAAACCGCTTAAATTTATGATATCTGACTGCAGATTTAACCTTAAGGACATTGCCCCAAAAATTTATTATGGAACTGAACAGAGATTTTCAACCAAACTTTGCCTACTGGATGATTACCTTAAGGGGACTTAAATTTTGAAATAAAAAAAAGGGGGGGGGGGGGGGTCACCATATTTGTTTAGAAACAGGAGGACCTTGTATATACCACATATTTCCTTAATAATTCCTTTGCGAGTACTGGCAAAGTGCACGTTTTCAGTGATAATTTATTTTTCAAACATAGAAATTGATATGTCTTCATTTTACAGAAAGAACTTGATCGCTACACCCAAAATATGAGAAAAAAATGATAGGTCACCATACTCGTTTACGAAAAAGCGACGACTTATTTTTCTCGCGGACTAAGCTGCATAGAAAAAAAGCGGCCATTTTGTTAACGTGCGCGCGCTAGTTACGAGGAAAATTCTGCGTGGTAAGGATGCGCAATGCTATACAAGGTAATGACCTTGATAAAGCCTGATCCTCGAAATCAGTGCACAATTATAGCAAAAGGTGTCTATTGTCGGTTTTCTGGCTAAGAAGCAGAGACTTAAAGATTTTCAGTTGCTTCGTTTTATTTTTACTGCGTGGAACAATATATTGTAAGGATTAATGACGGGAGGATCATGAATTCGCTAGCTAAGGTGTTAAAATGTAAATTTCCAGAATAATTAAATTATGTGTTTTTTGTTGTCTACGCTTCTGCTGACGTGTAGAGCAGAGTTGTACATGTGTCAAATTAATTCCTTTCTCTTCCTTGAGCAAGCTAGGTGCCCAAGGTGCACGCGTTGCACACTCATACAACCATATCCATTAGATACTTATCAGGTTCTCTTTGATTTTCTTTTAGCGTACGTGGCGTACGATGGCACACCCTGCAAAGGCGGTTCCATTTTGTTGGAGAGCATTTGCTGTAAGTAATATCCGGGTGATTTCATTACGAAAGTATAGTATTAAAAGTGATTTCTGTGAAATTTGTTAATTTTGGCTCACTAACAAATTTGTGCTCTCAAGTTCACAGCAATTTAAGTTCTAGGCCACTTTTGCTCCCTAATTATAACAATTAACAGTTTCGTTCACAAAAGAGACTCCATTTAATTTTTATTCTAACACAACCAAAACAATACCAAACAGAGGAGGGAAATCGCCTGTACTACTTTATTCTCACAACTTTCATAAAAAGAAATATATAACAGTCAGCGAGAAAACTTAGGCCTTATGCGCCCACTGGCGCGAGGAGATAAAAAGATGATGATGATGATGATGATGATGATGATGATGATGATGATGATGATGATGATGATGATGATGATGATGATGATGATAATGATGATGATGATGATGGTGGTGGTGGTGCAACTTTCGATTCAAATTTTCTCCAGGGAGTTGCAAAGTTCCATTTAAGCTTTAACAAGTGCCAGTTTTCATTTTCCCCGTTAAAAATGAAGTGTTGCACTTTTGTGTCAACAAAAGTCGACTATTTTTTAAAAGACTGCGAGAAATTAGCGACAGGTTAAAAAAATAATCTGTGTTTAGACATTACTTTGTAAAGATGATAAATCGCGAGGGCAATGTTCATCAAGGAATTATCACACGATGGCCATTCAAGGCGCCCTGCTTGGAAAAGAGACTTCTAGTAAACAGGCGACGTCATCTGTTAACTTTACATATGCAGTGGGAAATATCTTGGTTACAATTTTTTTCTCACTAAAAAAAATAATTGCGAGCTTTGTTATCATTTCAATCTTCTTCTTTTTATCTCCTTCATGTCTTTCGGTGTAATCTACTTCAGTAAGATAGCCATTTAATGGCTGTTATGAAAATAACTTTGATCATTGGTAAATGAAAACTCAATAACCTGTTTTTTTTTAACGTTGTGCTTTTTGTTGTTATCAGTGAACTGTCCCCATGGAACCTATGGCGAAAGCACTACGACATGTAAGGACTGCATTCCTGGCTTTTATCAGGACGTGGATGGAAAAACGGAATGCCAGCCGTGTCCAAAGAACTCTTCCAGCGTCATAACAGGGTCCAAATCAAGTGCAGACTGCAAACGTAAGATATACGTTTCAGGTTGCAATTACTTCTGCGGTTTTAGCAGTTTTTAAGAACGAAATGTCTAAGCGTGAGGAAAAAGTTTCTCACATAAGCTTTTTGATGCCAGATCGGGTTGACTGTCGCGCTCGATCTAATCAGGCGGTTCACTGGACGACTTTGCTGGCTGTTAAAATCCATTTATTATATGACTTGCTCCGCAAGCGAGAAAGATAAAATAGATCCTGCGCTGTAATTTGCTACCTGGTAGTAGTATTAAGGTAGGTACTAGCCTACATAGGGGACGCTTTTGTTGGCGAAAGACGAGGTAAAATGGAGGAATGGGGTTAGTAAGATCGCCAATTTATGACTACTAAAGTTTTAAGCGTATATGACAGATATTTTTATTTCCTTGATATAATCTACATGGGATCCTGATGTGGACATCGGAAAAAATAAATAAACCGAAATCTTTTTTTTTTATCGAGCTTCAGCCGTCTAATGACGCAAAATTTTACTTCAGGGTGGATTAAAGACCGCGCAAAGTGAGGTCCTGGGGCTAGTCGAGTCAAAACAGGAATGCTTTTCGAGTAGTTTACCTGTTTTCCTCTGGTTTGTTGTTGTTGAACAAAATTTGAACGAAAATATATGTGGAATAACAAACTTTCCGTTTGTATAATCCCGTTCTGTTTGTTTGGTTCTTGTGGACGTTCTTGTTGTGACGTCACGCCTCCACTAAAACCCAGTTCCCCACTTCGCGCGGTTTCTGACCCAACCGGAAGTGAAATTTGCCTTTTTGTAGGGCTTAGAAGCCGTGAAGAGGAAACGCTGTCGACTTTTATTCGATGTTCACTTCAGGATTCCAAGAAGATTCGATCAATATCTGTCTAACATATGCACTTTAAGTATGAGATTCCGTAACTAAACCCCTTCAGGTGCAATGGTATCATTTCTTTTTCTTTTGCCTTTCGTTTTAGCGATCTGTAAACCTGGTTACTACTCTACTAACAATGGCATCTCGCCGTGCGTGGAATGTCCAATGGGCACATACCAGAATAATGATCAGCAAACCCAGTGTTACGCATGCCCAGCAGGAACGAATACAGCGAGCACCGGAAGTACGTCACTGGAGGACTGTTTGTGTAAGTAGTCCCACAATTCATTTCAAACGTCAAAGAGCGCTTATTAAAAATGGTAATAGGACTGAGTGGAGTCCAATTCGGTCTGTAATCATACGAGTGATTCGCGGGAGTCCGATTTTTTTAATTACGAGTCTGATTACTGACAGAATTGGACGACACGAAGTCCTGTTACCAATTAATCAAAACTATGACAAAATTTGAGAAACAAACAAACTTTACCGGTGAAATGGCTAAACGTCTTGGTGAATACTGCCAAACATAACAGTCTACTCAACAAAATGCACAACAGCGCGCGCAAAATAAAGCGTACTGTCCAATAACACAGGTATGGCGCGTAATTAACTGTCCTATTACACTGTCCAATTACAAGCATGACGCGTACACTGTCCAAATAGTTCTGAAATCGGACTGCTGATAACCAATCACGTTTGAAAATTTTGTTATAGTTTTGATTATTATTAAAACTACGTTTAGTTTATTCCTCCTATACTGAGAAGTTATGACAATTTTTTCTCTTCCAGCCCCTGTTCGCATAACAGAGACTATTCCAGCCTCGGATCACACAACATACGAGAACGAAACCATTTCGCTTGCATGCTACATTGCAGGAGATCCCACACCAACCGTCGCGTGGGTAAAAGTTGGAGGTGAGATTTCTTGACATGCTTCATATAGAGAATTGAAATTTTTTAATTATTGCCACTTTGACCTTCCAAAGTCGGAACTTCGAGAATGTGACTGTTACCATAGCGCGCGAGAAACTTAAACAATACCGTCTACGGTTTTGTGACTGGATAATACCAATTGGCTCCATACTGGGGAAGAAACTGTTGTTTCGGTACTCTTAA